>NC_023749.2:49159513-49512788 GCF_000499845.2 Phaseolus vulgaris
GAGACTGTATCCGGAATACTAGCACCATTAGATAATTCTGCAATATTTGCTAAAGAAGTAGTAGCACACCATTTATCATTCCAGAAATTAATAAAAGAACTTGTACCAATAGTCCAAGAAGTATAATCAAGTATAGTAGAATAAAACTGCTTAATTTCATACCAAAGAGATGAGGATCTATAAACCATTTGAAACTCGTATTTTGATTTAAGGACCCTGGCTTTCAAGAGCAAAGATCAAGGCTTGTTGCTATAAGCAAAGTTTCAAGCAAGCTTAAGAAGATATGCATTATTTTCATGGTGAAGGTTAATAATTTTCAAACCCCCATTCTCAAGGGGAGAACAAATCGTATCCCAATTAACAGTAGCTATACCTTTTTTTAGAATATCACCAGTCCAGATAAAATTTCGACACCACTGCTCAACTTGCTTAAAAAGAGAAAATGCCATTTATACAAATTAAAACTATAAGTTAGAAGACTTGTAATCACCGTATTGACCAACTGAATCCGACCCATCATGCTAAGAGATTTACCTTTCCAAGAGGCTAGCTTCAATTTGACTTTATAAAATATCATTCGCATATAAAATATGAGAGGGAGTGAGAAAACCTTGCGGACTAGCCATATGTAGAATCTTCTTATCATCCACAAGCTTTGAGAGACCTCTACTAAGAACTTCCTCTGCAAGACAAAGAAGTAGAGGAGACAAAAGATCACCTTATCTAACAAACACCTCTACTACAAGGAAAAAAACTCACCAAACTGCCATTTATTATGATAGAAAGCATAGCTAAACGAAGAAAAGTATTAATCCAACCGACAAATGAGGGGTGAAAACCAAAGCGTGACAAAACTAATAGTAAAAACTTCCAACTTAGAGTGTCAAAGGCTTTGTGAATATCAACTTTGTAATCCACATTGCCTCCGTGAACTTTTTTAGAAAGCAAGTTAATAGCTTCAAAAGCAATACCAATACAATCTTGAATCTGTCTGCCTTGCACAAACTCATACTAATTAGGAGAAATAATTCTGGCAGCCACAAGAGCTAGCCGATCTGTCAAAATCTTGAAAATAATCTTAAATTTAAATTACTAAAATATCTTTAATTTTTTAATAGATAATTTAAAAATTTATATTAACTTTTCTTTATTTTTTAATTTCGTAACTTATTTATAAGTAATGAGATTTTAATGAGATAGTCAAATCTTCATACATTCTCGTCTAAATTTTTTTCCTCTAATTTTTGAACGCCTTATTTAATATGGTTTTTAAAAAAAATATTTTAATTCCTTTTAAAAACATTGATTAACAAAAATGTACAATTGTGTGTGGATTACGAAATTTTAATGACTTTGAATTGCTAAAAAATTAAATTTCCCATATTTTAAATTACTTTGTGTAGATAAATCAATTTAAACTTCTTATACATCAACTTATTTTATTTAGAATGGGTAATTTAAATAATATTATATTGAAAATATAATCATATATTTAAAATTAAATTTTTAATAAATATTAGCTAATCATTTAGTGTGATAGAATAAACACAATGAGGGAGGCTTTAAAAATTTCTACCTTCTACTTCTTTTGTAAAATTTAAGATTCTACAATTTAAATAATCAAAGTACTCTTAAAATGTTAATGCATTCTAAATTATTTATCTAAATGATATATTTCTATAAAACATTTTAATTTTTTAAAAAACAAATTACTCTATCCAAACATAACATAAATGTTATTAAAATGACTTATCAACATGTTCTATGAAATATAGTAAGATTTATTAAATAATTCATTTATTAAATGGTTTGTATGAAGAAGTCATGATTCTTGAATATTTGTGTGTTGAATATATGGTAAGATAAGTAGGATATGCTTATATTCAAAAGAGTTGACCAACAACTTCACAATATAAAAAATCACTAAAAATTATGATAAGATTGAAATTTCATTCACATGAAATTTTTTTATATGTAGCTGGTTCACTAACACACGAAACTCAGATAATATTTTCATATTTTACTCATTAATTAATACAAAAGGAAGACGTAATTACAAATAAACAATACTTATATAGGGGTGGGGGTGGACATAGAAATCTAAATCTATAAAATATAACTATGCAAATATTCTTATAAATATTTTTGTAAAATTTTATATTTAGCTAAATAATACTTTTAGTTAATTAGTTTTATTGTTTTACTTATTTTACAATATTAAATTATGTTGGTATCTTATAATTGATCCTTGACTGAAATGGATCATAAAACAATTTCTTTTATGGTATTAAAAGATTGAGGAACATGTCTCTGAAAAAAATCTTTTTTATGATCTCAAATAAGTCCATCGTGGCTGGAATAATTTATATTCTTTTATAAAACAATTATATTAGACTAATTAATATCTTTAATTAATTAACTTGATTGTCTTATGCATTTTATAACCTTGAAAGCGATACTTTTATATAAATGAAATACACTCACAAAAATATTTCCAAGTTCAAATAATTGAATTAAAACTATATTTAAGTATTCTATTAAAATGAGAATTATTGATAAGAGTTGTTTAAAAATAAAATTATTATCTGAAATTGATTTAATGTGTAAAATTATATATTTATGAGTAGTCCAATAACGAATGATTCATAAAATTAACAAACTTTTATTATAATAATCTCTAAATGATTTTTGTATATTAGACTAAAATATTTTCAAATTCAAATAATTGGATTAAAACTATATTCAAGTATTCTATTAAAATGAGAATTATTGATAAGAGTTGTTTAAGAATAAAATTATTATTTAAAATTGATTTAATCCGTGTGTAAAAATTATATATTTATGAGTAGGGTGACTCATAAAACTAATTCTAAAGGACTCTAGTATCATATCAATAAATTTAAATCTAATTCGATTTTATAAAACCGACTTAAGGTAATGTTTGCATTCACTCGTATATTATGAAATGTTTGAATTTATAGTCGATATTTAACAAAATTATTTACATAATTTCTTATAAAAAAAATAATTATTTCTTTAATTTATAATTAAATAATATGTAGATACATGAAATTTACACTAGAATAATATTTTTATTTATTCAATAAAAAAAGAATTTGCACTAAAAAATAGATATTATATTTTAAGTTGCAATTAGAAAATTCACAACAACAAGGTCTCTTTTATTTAACAAGCACACCTTTGAAAATCCCTCTTTTGCTCACATCCCATTGGCTCTGCCTTTCCCATTCAACTCCAAAACAAACACAGACTGCACTTTCCCTCTTCTGTTTCCTCTTCTTCCAACAAGATCAACCAAAACCAGAATCAACAGCAGAATCCAATTTCACAGTAACAAAAACACAATCATAATCACAATCCCTTAACACTCTTCTTCCACACATACATAGATATTCACACACCAAACAACACAGCACTGTCTCTGTCACTTTCTCTGTGTTTTGATGCATAACCACCACATCGGAGAAGACAACTCTCACCTCTCTTCTGAGGATGCCACTTCAACCCCAACTCACCAAAACCCATCCCAAACCCATTTCTCAATTCAGGTTTCTCCCTCCTCTCCCCATCCACTGCCACCAAACTCACCAAAAACTCCCTTTTACCATGAACGCTTCTCCGACAACCCATCTCAAACCTCGCCCCGCAAGAGAATACCCCTCATCACCCTCCCTTGCCGTCACTTTCCGACACCCTTTGGCGCAAAGTTTCCAACTTCGAAGCTTCTCCCTCGCTTCCGTTTCCTCATCTTCCTCCCCCTTCCCTCCCTCTACTTTCTCCTTTCAAACCCTGCCCCTTTCGATTTCTTCTGCGTGATTGCTTTCTCAGCAGCTCTGTTGATTTCCCTCAATCTGGCACTGTTGCTGTTCACTCGATTGTTCCCCGCCAAATTCTCGTCATCGTCTTCTTCTGCTTCTTCTTCCTCCCCTTCTGCTCACCCTGTGGTGTGGTCTATTGGGTCGAACCCTAAGCAAGTGAAGAGCACGAGTTGGGGGTGTTGGGTGCAAGTTTACAGCAATGGGGATGTCTACGAGGGTGAATTTCAGGAGGGGAAGTGTTGGGGGAGTGGGGTTTATCACTATCACATGAGTGGGAGGTATGAGGGTGATTGGGTTGATGGGAAGTATGATGGGTATGGTGTTGAGACATGGGCAAGGGGGAGCAGGTATAGAGGGCAGTATAGGAAGGGTTTGAGGCATGGAATGGGGATCTACAGGTTCTACAGTGGTGATGTGTATGGTGGTGAGTGGTCTAATGGGCAGTGTCATGGCTTTGGAGTCCACACTTGCAGTGATGGGAGTCGCTATGTTGGGGAGTTCAAATGGGGTGTCAAACATGGACATGCACAGTACCATTTCAGGTATGTTTTTCTCAATAATTGGAACCCTGTAATGAATTTGATCCACTCTTCCTTTTAACATGCATCAAAGAACAATCTCTTTTGAAGGTGGTGCAATGCAAGGCTGTTATTTTCATTAATGCTGTGGTCTCTTTGGTTCTCTACATATATCGAATGCATTGCTCAACAAATAAGAAAAGTATCTTTTAAATGTGTCATTATTACAGTCTCATTTTATGTGTACTGCAGAAATGGGGACGTGTACGCTGGTGAATATTTTGCAGACAAGATGCATGGTTTTGGAGTGTATCAATTTCAGAATGGCCATCAGTATGAGGGGGCATGGCATGAAGGAAGAAGACAAGGACTGGGAATTTACACTTTCAGAAACGGGGAAACACAATGTGGTCATTGGCAGAATGGGATTCTTGATGATCCTAAGAGACATAATAGTCCTAATGGTTCTCCATGTGATGTGGACTATGCCAAGGTTTCCAATGCAGTACAGGTAATGTTATATTTTGCAGTTATGATGGGTTAATATGTGTGTAGTAACTTTTACCAATAACACAATAGATTGCAAAAGAAAGGGAATCAGGGATGAGTTATTCTTTTATTAGGAAAAGGGTAAACCAAAAACAATGATATACATATAATTAAACCCCCTTTCTAATGTGTAAGCATAGACACAAGGTATGAAAAAGCAAATACACTTGATTGAATACTTTAAATTACTAAAAGAAAGAGTAAACATTGGATGAGTTTTTGTATTTTCAATATATAAATACTTGTATTCTTGGCTCCATGCTCACATTAGAAAACCTGTACAACCTCATGTTGTTTTGCTTCTCATAATATAGTTGCTTTCCTTGTTTCTTCCTGGTTGTTATTATGAAGATGATCAAATAACAACATCAGGAAGAAATCTAAATTTTCCCCAACTGCATCAACTTGGCTTTCTGCTTAAGCTGTGTGAGCAGTCTGTTGGACCTTAAGCCGTGGTATTTACTTCTCTAGTTCTTTGCAGGATGCTCATTCTGCTGCTGAGAAAGCTTACAACATGGCAAAGGTGGAGGACAGGATGAATACAGTAGTGGCAGCAGCTAATAAAGCAGCCAACACAGCCAGAGTTGCAGCTGTTAAAGCTGAGCAAAATAGGATGCACCATAACTATAATAATAATGGTAAATGATAATAACCATTTCCTCAATCTTGTGATGATAGAAAGCTTCAGTGTCATCCTCCATCATAGGTTTTGCAAACAGAACACTATTGGATATGAGAAAGCAAAGGAAGCAGAATGAATTCAGGGAGGGAGAATCATAAACATGTGCAAATAATGAGATCTTCTCTCAAACTTTATTACTAAGTTTGTACATTTTCTTCCCCTCCCCAATGGAGAGATGTTTCCATTTCTTGTAAAGTGGTACAGGTGCAAGGTGTGCCTGCTTGGAACCACTCATTGTGGAGCAAGTAGGGTCCTCACTTTTGGTGTCTGGTTTTATGTGTATCAGAAGAAGAAGAAAAAAATAGAATATAGAGTTTCAGTGTGTAAGGCAAAAGTGCCAAAAAGATGTAGAGTAGGACTTACATGTTGGCTTCTTCTTGCCATAAACATGTTAGTGTATGTATCCATGTCACCAACTAATGTTGTATGTGTTTTGTGAAGAGTTAAAGCTTTAGAAAACTGAATTTGGTTATCATGCATCAAACAACCATGTATTATTATATAGCTTAAAATAGTGAAGTATAGTGAAGTTCTCCTATATGAAAGAGAATTGTATCTTGTAGAATGAAGGTCACATCACAGCAATTTCTAGAGGAATGGAATAAATGTTTTAGCTTTTATAAATATGTTTAAATTTGGTTTTAGATGTAAGAAAATTGTTACTCTTCAAAATTAAAGTAAAAAATAGAAATGGTCTTTACTTTATAATTTTTTTTTATAAAAAACTTTCATTTTAGGTATCACTATATTACTTGACATCTCAAGCAAGACTGACACCTCAAGTAACAACAATCATTTGTCATCACATGAAAAAAGTATTATTGAAAAAAGAAAATACAAAAATATGGGGGACTAGACCAAAATCTATATGTTAACAAAAACGATACATAAAACGAGTTATTGTGATAAGACGGGAATGATGTAAACTAATGGGATATTAATATAGAAGATTTGTTTACAAATCTGGAAGGTTTAAAAGTTTGATAGCAAAGTTGAATAAAAAAATGTGAAAGTTTTAAAATAATTTTTACTATTTGTTTCTATTTTTTCAATGACTGTAAATATATTTATCTTTTTTTAATCATAGGATGGTGAATTGGAGGCTTTATAGTAATTGAATTTTCCTTTATGATTGTAGTTATAGTTAAACTTCGTCAATTCTATAATTAATCTATTATCATGATTTTCAATATTTCAAATTTAATGCTTATAAGCAAACTGGACAATATTTTTATTACTACCTATGTTCATGAGATGTTGTTCGAAGTGAACAACTTTTGAATTGTACAATATTTGGAAAATAAATTTTCTTTAATATCTCACATTTAAGAAGTTTGGTCATTTTTATTTTTTAATTTATTTTAAAAAATAAATTCTCACCAAGACTCATAGTTCTTGAGGAACCAAACAGATCAATGTGTAGCACTTCAATGAGTTTTGAAGTGGAAACCATGTTTTTCAGTTTAAAAGAATGCTTAGTTTGTTTCCCCTTTTGACAAGCATCACACTCACATGATCCTTCTCAAACCTGAGCTTGGATAAACCTTCAACAAGATCATTAGAAATAAGTTTGTTCAAGTGATGCATATGAATATGAGCAATTCTTCTATGCCAAAACCATGATTCCTCATGTTTGGTTAAAAGACAACCTATGAATGTAGAATGTGAAATATCAAGTAGATAGACATTATTAATTCTTTTACCAAACAACAACACTTCCTTTGAATTTAGTAGGCGAATCTCACAGGAATTGGTTTTGAATGTGACTTGATATCCTCTATCACAAAGCTAACTTATGTTGAGAAGATTGTGCTTGAGTCCTTCCACATAAAAGACATCATGAATCAGAAAACTGTTCTCATTACCAATAGTACTTTTTCCAAGTATTTTTCCTTCCACATGGCCTTCTTGCTTGAGATTGATGTTGACAAACTTAGACAAACCTCCCGTCATATGTTTGAAGCAATGACTGTCCAAGTACCACAAATGCTTTGTTTTTCATCAATAAGTCTTGCAATCAACAAAATCAAGTGGCAAGATTTGGTCCCCTAACAAATTTGGGTCCATAGAGGTTATTTTTGTTGTTAGGAACCTTAAGATTCTTAGGAACCCACTTTAAAATGCCTTTGGGAACTAAAACTTTTTGAATTTTACAAAAGCTGATAGAATGACCCTTTCTCATACAGTAGAAACAAGAAACAACTGGTTGTTTCGACTTTTCAATCAGTTGTTTTTCTATAATGGTTGAAAAAGATTTTGAAAAGCCACTGTTCTTACTTTGTGGATTAAAACCAAGACCAGATTTTCTGAAAACGCAATTTTGAGATGATAAGACATTCTCAAAGTTGGATTTTTCTTTTGAAATTTTATCTACAATTTTCACAATATAAAGAACCTTCTTTTGAAGAGATTCACATTTTTTGCAAGAACTAGATTCACACTTGCCAGAAGAATTTTGATAAATCATTTCTAAGTTTTCAAAATCAGTTTTTGTATTGTTTAATTCTTATTCCAAGACCTTGACTCTATTTTTCAACCAGTTGTTTTTACTTTTCAACCAATTGTTTGAAAGGGTTAATCTATGGGCTTCTTCACGAGTCTCTTTAAAAGCCTCAAGAAGTTTATAATAACTATCACATTTAGTAGAGGAGGGTGTACTTACACTGTTTAATGTAGAATCTTCTTTTGCCATCAGACATATGTTGATTTTGGAAGCTGCAGAGGATGATCCAGAAGAGAACTTGTCATTGTCCAACCAAACATTTCTTGAATCTTTATGAGTTCTTTCAAGAGTGTCTCACATATCCTTAGTTGAAACACACTTTGAAACTCTAAGGAGCTCATTAGAATCAAGAGCAAATACAATAATATTTTTAGCAACACAATCAAGATGATCTTTTTCAATTTTATTCTTGGTCCATTGAGACAAAGATTTTCCAGAAACAACATTAGTATTTTCAAGCATAGGTATGAAAAAGTTGTCTGTGATAGCATCCCCAGATTTTCTTGTCTATGGATTCAACAAAAAATTTCATTCTAATACACCACAGTTGATAATTCTCACCATGGAATAGAGGTGGTCTATTTAAAGAGGCACCTTCCCCGAAAGGCAATTTGTCAACGATTAAAACATATTTGAAAAACAAAACTTGAGAAAATTTCAAGAACCTAGCTCTTGATGCCAATTGTTAGAATTAATGGCCTAAACAAGAGGGGGGTGAATTGTTTTAAAAAAATACTTTCACAAATGATGGGTTAGAATGAAGATTTATGAAGATTTACAGATCAAGCAATCCGATCATCCAAGAAAACAAAGTTGTTTAAAACTGTTTTCAGAAAAACAACCGGTTAAAAATACTAATTAATCGGTTGTTTATAACAATAAAGATAAAAACACAAATCAAAATGTTTCAAATGAGTGAGAGAGAGAAAAAATCACACAAACAATTATACTGGTTCACTCCTTACGAGAGCTACATCCAGTCCTCAGAAAACCATTGGGTATTGCACTAAGCAATTAACCACAAATTACAAACACCACAACCTCAAAAATATGATTTTAACCACTCAAGAACACACACTCTCTTTGACTTTTCACACACACAGTCAGAACAACCTCTAACTTTACAGATTCAACAGGTTAGAAGAATTCAAATAGAAAAGCAATTACAAGAGTAAATGGAACAAATTACACCTGGTTACAGGAAATCACAGTTGATCCTAATCCACATTTAAACCAATGCACAACCCAAGGCAATCTAGCAAAGCTTGAATAAAATCTTTCACAAAGATGTTTTTGAATCTCTCTTTCTGTATTTTCAAATAGGAAGGGTAATCCCAAATTTATAGCTATTCAAACTATCCATTTTAGGCAGTTAAACACGAGCTAAAACAGTTTAAAATCAACTGAAAACAGATTTAACAGATTTATGAAAAGTTGTTGAGAAATTAAAAAATCAATCGGTTGAATTGTCGAATCAACCAATTGAATTGGTTTGCAGTTGAGTCAACCAAGGTCAAAGCAATTTAAAAACCCTTCAAACAGGCTAAGGGAAAAACAATCGATTAAAACAAGAAATCAAAAGGTTATTTTTCACTTAGCTTTGAAAAACACTTTTCTTGTAAAACTTAGATTGATTCAGTTGTGAATTTGATTAAGAGTGGATTTAACAAATTCTAAAGTACCTATAACTAAACCCCAAACACAAAAGCTCAGTCTTCAAGCAATCTTCATGGATTTGGAGGCATCAAAGTTTCATTTTCAACAGATTGGTTGGTAACTAAGGGTGAATATACAAATGTGTGTTTTGGATTCACCCTGAGGAGAATATTTCCCGTTTCATCCTCCAAGATGCCATCGTCTACGCATTCAACCTCTCCTCCAGCGACGCCATCCCTTCCCCCACCGCCCCCACCCCAACACTCTAACCCTCACCATGCAGGTCACCCTCTCCGCCTTCAACCCCAACCACCGCATCCTACACCAAAGTTAACGCATACGCCTCCTACCGCGCCCAACAAGTCTCCCTCGCCATCGCCCTCCCCCCACCTACCAAGGCAACTGCGACATTGCCGTTTGGTCCCCCTTCCTCTACAGTAGTGCCATTCCCGTATCCTCTTTCATGCTCGAGATTCTCCAACAGGACAAGAAGAGTTTTGGTCAACGTCAATTGATTTGCAATTCAAAAAATCCTAACTTAATTTTTCACTAAACTAATCTCTCAATCCACGTCACTTGACACCTCACACTTCACAAAACACCCAATTCCACTTCTCTCTGCCACATAAGCAGCATTTTATGCTGTAAGGTGTCACTTAACAGAAAAGACCAATTTGTATATATTTTAAAAAACATAGGAACTAAATTGATTTCTTTTAAAACCACTATACTAAATTAAATATTGACCTTAAATGTAGAGACAAATAAGGTAATTATACCTTAAAAAAACAACTTAGAATCACACTCAGACATTAATAGCAAGTAACATTTCAAGTCCATTTTTAGCACTCAAATATGTTAAGTATTTTTATTTAGGTCAAAACCCTAAAAATATCTTTTAGTCAGATTTACGATTCTCAAACATGTCACAACTATTTAGAAGCAAAACAACAATACCAATAATCAATAAAGAACTGAATATTATATAATATGTAAATATCACTTCAATACATAAGAGTTCGAACAGATTACTTAGAATTAGTCATGCATACTTCTAACACCTTTCATTCTCCCAATTGGTTACAAATCACTCAATGGTGTTTTTCTCTCAATCTAGCACACTAGAGTTGTGCATCTAGACTCCTATTTAACCTAATTTGCTAGGGTTAGGCGACTTCCTGCGTTGCGCTCATGGGCTTAATGATAAAAACATAAAAATAGCCCAATTATAATTTATGTACAATATTTATAATTTATGTTTTAGGTTGGACAATTTATTAGTTAGTGAGTCTGTGTTACCAATGTTACATTGTTCAAAATGTTTAAAGTAATCGATTTTATTTTTCATGTCATAAATTATTTTCACTTGTGATAATTCCAGTTCACCTCATTCATTTACCACTTGCAAAAACTTAGACCAAGTCACCACATCTTAAACCATTTTTTAGGATGACCAATACATTAACCTCAACCATACTCAAGTCCAATTGATCAGTACTTCAATAAATGAAAGCCTTCATATTAAAGTTAATAACAATCTACATTTAAGTATAAAAAAAAACATTTTAAATAAAATTATAGAAATGATGTTAAGAAAGTTCAATTCAAAAGTATGTTTGCAATAAATATTTATTTTATTCAATAACATACACTACAAGAACATACTACTTCTTGTTCTGTCTCATCACCTCCAATTTTACACCTTCTAGGTTTTCTTCTCTTTGTAGCAATTCTTTCCCTTCTTAACATCCTTGCTTTTAGGATATCTTTTTCAATTTGTTCCATAATTTATTCTCCTTTTCAACTTTCCAGTTCACATTATGATAACTTGATCTAATTTGTTATTTTTTTCTATTAATTTCATAATTTTCTTTCATAGTTTGACTTCAATACTATGTCTTTATTGCTCCTCGATTGATGGTGATTGTGCGCTTAAAATGTGACTCTTATTATTTATTATGAATTTTCTTACTTTTGGGTTTTTTTTTTTATTATTCTTTATATTTTAAGTATTCTTTCATCCAAATGACATTAATATTTTATCAAAGATATTTTGATCATTGGAAAAAAAATTAAACAAGATATTTTCCCAAAATTTATAAACTTGTTGAAATATTGGTAAATATAAGAACAAATTTTGTATCTTTAAAAGTTCAGTAATTTATCAAACTTCGTTTTAAAATTTGACTAAAGTCAACTTAGAAATTAGTTGCACTATCTTCCATTATATGGAAGACGATAACTACTTATCTTTCTATTACAAAATTTTCAAATCATGCGAATTTTGAAACAATAAATTCAATCTCCAACTAATATGTCCTTCGACCGTCGTACTGGACAAATTCGCTTCCAAAGAACTTGAATAAAACCATAACAAATGTCTGATATTTTTTATAATATGAAACTTAACACATTTTATTCACATGTCAATTTTAAAGTTATTTTATTCACATGACAGTTTAGAAGAAGATCAGTTGTAGTTGTAGGTTGAATTATATAATAGATCTGACTCTTGTAGGTTGAAATATTTATCCACATAAATCAATTTGATCGCTATAGTGGTTTCCATTTATCCGTCGAATTAGCCACCGATTTTTTTATAAAAATTTGGTCGTTAATTTAGTTTCTAAGTCTGGTGACCAATTTTTTTGCAACCGATTTAGTCACAAATTTGTGACCAATTTATAATTTGGTCGCTAAATGTTTGCGATTAGGATTTTGAGTAAATGTTTTATAATTATTATTATTTTTAATAAAAAATAAAAATTTATAAATTTATTTACAATAATAAATTTAAATTCGTATATAATCTTCTCAAAGAAAAAATTTAATAATTTAAGTTATTTAAATCCAAATTTAATATCAATAATTATTATTAAAGTTAATTTTATCTTCATATTAATTATCCGTGTTAATTTTTTACTATTTTATACTAACATAATACTTTAAAAAATACTACTCATTATTATTACTCATAAATATATCCTATGAAAAATTTAATACTAATAAAAAAATTAAATTAAATACTAATGATCATTAAGTAAAATTATCAATGTTTTAAATATAATTATTAATTTTACATTAACATGATTTTAAAATAATTATAAATTATTATTATTAGTTATATTTTAATCACTCATAAATTTAAAATATTTGTATTATACTAAAAAATTATTTTTTACAAGTGTTATTCATTTTTTTTTAAATTATAAAAAATAATTAGGTATATTTTATAATATATTTATATATCTTATTGGGATGTTCTGCCTATAAAGCCAGTCTCAGCAATAATTCTATGAAAATATAATGGACTGTTGAAACTGAAAAATAGATAAGCTTGCATTTGAAAAGTGTGTCCCTATAAGCAAGATTTCTATGAAGGATTAGTAAAACATGTTTTATTTATGTAAATAAATATGAAAGGGGTCATGAGATACTTTCACAAAAGTTTGGTATATTCTAGAAAAAAAAATCATTTAAGCATAATAATTTATTTATTTATTTTTATTGTGTCTCTTTGCATGTATTTTTAATTTTGGTGCCATTTGGCAACATTTTATTTAGTGAAAAAAAAATAGTTATTTGATTTTGTAAGTTTGTGATGTAAAATGGGGTTACTGACTTTAATCATGTGCTCAGTATTTACTGAAATCTAATTGAGTGAGATGATTTTTTTTAAAATTTAAAGACTTAAATATATTTATATTCCTTCAAACTTAGTATTATATTTTTTTTTGTTTTCTAATTAAAAAATTATTTTTAGTCGATTTTGTCAAATGTTGTTTTTATGTTCATGGGATTAAACATGATTAGTGACATTTTTTTCATGTAATCGTTATTTGAATTCTTAGTTAACCTATATAAATTTTATAAAATAAACTTTTTTTTACTTCACTCTCACATTACAAAATCTCAATAAAAAGCATAATAACTTAAACAAGGTTATTAATAAAGTAGTATTGTGAATAATAAATGTGGAGGGAAATTCCTCTAACTTGTTTGGAATGATTATAATAGTGAGTGATTTAGATAAATGAGCAGCACAACTTGTTAGATACTAAATATCCTTTCTAGTTTTTAGAGTAAACCTAAATGAATAAAATATTATCCTTTTAAAGCATACATCTAGTCATATTCATTAATGTTATGTTCCTTCTTTCAGCCAAGTTATTATGCTGAGTTGTGTAAGGAGTTGGTACTTCATGTTCAATTCCTCTTGCACCACAAAATTCATTAAATTCTTTTGAATTAAACTCTTATCCACCATCAGTTATGAGTATTCTCAATTTTAGATTGTCTTTATACTCGGATGCACCATTTCACAAATAAAGAGAAAACTTTCTTCTTCTCTTTGAGTAAGAATAACCCTACTTTCCTAGTCAATTCATCAACAAAAGTTAAGAAATATTGATTACCTCCAAGGGATGGAACATCAAACGACCCACACATATATGAATGTACAACACCAAGAATATGTTTGGCCCTTTGAGGTGCATCAGACTTAAACATTTTTTTCTGGATTGCTTTCCTATCATATAACCTTCAAAAGTCTTATGTGGACACTATGTATTGATGGCAAGCCACAAACTATTTTTTCCAATTTATTTTGTTTCATTGGACAATGGGTTTTCATCCCGTGGAAAACCACAAAAGTTTTGATTTTTTACTCGTTGCTCCTGAATCATTCCACTTTTTGCATGAGCCAATATTTCTCGCAAATGTTTGCATTTTCATTCTTTGCTTTGAATTTGTGATCTAAGGTAAACTCATACGCATGTCTACTTTTAAAATTTAAAATATTTATGGCAACAATTAGTTAGTACACATAATTCAACGATTTTCAATTTCTCTTTAATAACATTCATAAGTTTTAAATCAGCCACACCCACCATTTCATTTTCATAATGAACATTGCTTTTCCATCAATTAGTAAGTAGCTACTTCTAAAGCTTCGAAATTGTTTTCGAATTTAGAAAAAGCTTTCAACTTGATGTCAAAGTTGTGTAATTTTGAAGAAATCCATCACATAAAAGGTGCTCCATATTTTTGGTAGCATTTAGTCTTCGAAATCAAAGGTCCAACTGCTTCCTACATGTATCTTTGGTCATGATGGTTTTATACTTATATGGATAACGTCAATTAGTTGGCGTTTCCAATGAATGCAGTATGAGTGTTTTAGACCCTTGCTAAATAATATAGTAAAGAGTATAACGAGAATGAAGCGTGAGATCTACAATAACTTTTGACTCTCTAACTCTCCTATGCCTATTTGGTTGCCTTTTAACTTTATATTCCAATGTATTTCTATAATTGCTCTCACACTTCAACAACTACAAATAACACTAAAACTTTAACATTTCATAAATGCAGTACCAATTTGACAATATACACCTTGTAAACTTATCTTCAATTTCTTGTGCATGAGAAATCACAAACATAATGAAATTTCATAGAATATTTTCTAGCTCTTAACACTCATAATCAAAATAATGCACATCTTATGAAAATTAAACAAATTTCACAACAACACATAGACAACATAATTGTAAATTCAACATTTTTTTTAAGAATTTCAACCAACTAAAACATTCAACAAAGAATACAAATAATATCATAAAATTAACTTCAAATAATTTGTTGAAGGTGAGACACTCTTAAACCCAATCAAATAAACAATTTAATATGAACAAAAATAAATTATTCACTACAGTTAGTTGTTGAAACCCATAATCTCTACACCTTACTTATTTATAGTCTAAATTAAGCTTCAACGCTCAATATCAAACTCTAAAATACAAGAAAGGTAAAGGATGAAGATGAATTACAATATTACTTTTTGGATTTTGTAGAAAATTTATAGAAAAAAAAGATTAAATAAGTTTTGCAAAAGAAATTAGTTTAGAATGATTATTGAATCAATCCCTAAGTTTTTATTAGCAATGAATCCAATTTGAAATAAAAATTACAAGAAAAAACATCATATCAATGTAGATAAAAAATAAGTTACAACAATTATTTTTTTAAAATTTCATACAATTAAGATTTAAAGAGGAAAATGAAGTATTTATGGAGTAGAAAACTCAAAACCAAGATAAATTATCTTAAATATTTGATGGAAGTTTTCTTCAATATAAGATATTAGAACGAAAGAGGTGAAAATCAAGTAAGAAAAGGTTAAGAAGAAGAGATTCTCTTCTATTTCTCAAGGGGAATAGTATTTTTTTTTTTAATTTCACTTAATTTTGTAAGAATGGGACTAGACCAAACCTTATCAAAACTCATAAAAATCAATTCATTCTCACATCTTTTTACCATGCATGTGTTGTGAGTTAATGAGAAGATTTAGCAAATATTATCTTCACAATTTTCCATTATTATGTAAAAAGAAAAGAATATAATAATAATAATAATAATAAAGTCACATCATAAATAATAATTTGGAAATTTTTTTGACTCAATATTTTTTTTTTTGGTTTGGTGGTGATACTAGTAGGGAAATGAACTTAGCCTAATTGCCTTGTGCTTTTATTTATTTGTTTAAAAAAGAAGAAAAAAAGTTAGTGCCAAAATTAATAATAAAGTTATTTACAGAATCTAAAAATAGAAACATAATTTATTATGATACCAAATGATTAAAATTAAAATTAAATTAATTATACTAAAATTAATAATAATAATTTGAAAACAAAATTTTAATTTTTGATTAAACGTTTTCTCACAGAACTATTAATTTTATGCACTAAAATATTTAAACCTCTACTTAAAAATAATTAGATTCAAATTTTGCAAGAAAAACTACTTAATCTAAATGTACAAGTAGATTAAAATTAAATCATGGAAATAAAAAAAACTAGAAAGCTTGATCACGTGAGTGTCACGTGGCGATTCGAAGCTGAAAAGAAGTGAGCCCAACTTCCCTAAAAGGCACAGTTCCCCATATCCATTTCCCAACAATAAGAAATTGTTTGTGGGCTTCTCTCACACGCCAACAACAACACCAACACAAACAACACCATCTCAAAATCAAACAAAGGAAGAGAGAAAGAGAGAAAAGAAAAACCTTCGCTCTCCCCGCCAAACGCAATTTCTCTCCAAAGGAAAAACCCTTTTCGCGCTCTCTCCTCTCAAATGACACAACCATCGGCGCCTCCGCCTCCTCCTCCGCCGCTCGCGCCACCGACACCGACAACTCCGCCGCCTCCTCAGCAGACCGAGAGCGTCCGCGTGCGCTGTGCCGGCTGCCGCATGATCCTCACAGTGGCGCCCGGCCTCACGGAGTTCGCCTGCCCTACCTGCCGAATGCCGCAGATGCTTCCGCCGGAGCTCATGCCTAGGGACCGTGCCGCCGCCGCAAATGCGCCTACACCGGCGCCTCCGACCTCCGCTCCGCCCTCGCAGCCTCCGCACGCGCCTGCGCACGGCATTGATCCCACTAAGATCCAGCTTCCCTGCGCTTCCTGTAAGGCCATCCTCAACGTGCCTCACGGCCTCGCGCGCTTCGCTTGCCCTCAGTGCAACGTTGACCTAGCCGTCGATGTCTCCAAGGTCAAGCAGTTCTTCCCCGCCGCTCCTCCGCTGGAAGAAGTTAACGAGGTTTGTCTCCTTTCTGGTGCTTCTCTTCTGCTTATCGACGATTTCGGTGATTGAGAAGTGGCGAACGGGAATTGTGCCATTTGTTTACTGTGTAGTGTGATAGGTTACGGTAGGGTTTCTGTGTAGTTTAGTTCGTCTTGGTTGATATTGGGATATACTGTACAGAGTGTGATTGGTGTGATTACGGTTGATACTGTACTGTTTCCAATGAGGATGAATACAAGGAAGTAGATATGAGTATGCTTGATGGTTGATAAATACTTTTGTTCGTCTTGATTGATGCCGAGGAGCATATTTGGAAAACTTTAGTCGGTCAACACACATTTCGTCAGGCTAAACATAAAAACAAGATTTTGTTTCTTCTGGTAAAAGTTGGTTTCCGTTGAGATAAACACCAAAAGACATGCAATATAAAGTGTGATTGTGATGGTGGTTGTTGTTATAATGTTAGTGTGTAGTGTGGTTACATTTGGATTTTTATGTGTGCTTCATTTTGCGTTGATTGATATTGGGGACATACAATATTAAATGTGATTGTGAAGGTGGTTGATGTTATAATGCTTGTGTGTATGTGTAATTTTAGGTTACATTTGGATTTCCGTGTACTTCAGTTTGCCTTGATTATTGGCCGCATACAATATAGAAAGTATGATTGTGAAGGCGATTGATATTCTATTATTTATAATGTTACTTTGTAGTGTGATTTCTATGTACATTTCAGTTTGTCTTGGTTGCTATTGGGGACATACAATATGAAGTAGGATTGTGATTGCAGTTGATATAACAATGTTGCTAATGAGGACGAAGAAATAAGGGAGTAGAATATGAATATGATTAATGGTTGTTAATGTGAAGATGTTAGTAAGAAACCCTGTGGATGATTAAGAGGAAGCCTTGCTTTGTTTTGCTTGATAATGGGATTCTATGTATACTTTAGTTCATCTTGATTGATATGGAGGATATTTGATAGGGTGTGAATGTGATGGTGGTTGATTTTATTATGCTGCTAATAAGGATGAACGAGGATTACGAAAGGGAGTGTGATTATATGTACTTTAGTTTGTCTTGATTGATATGGAGGATGTACAATAAGTTTTGTTTGTGGTTGAAAGCTTGACATGGCTAGTGTTGCTTATTGGACTTAACAAGTATTATCTAATGGTAGTAGAATGTGTTTGATAGTTAGTAAAGTGGTGTAGCATTTCTTGATTGATGTGGAGGACATACAGTGAGGAGTGATGGTAGTTGATATGATAATTTAGCTACAAGAAGATGAGCAGGCATTATGAAAAGGAAGAGGAATATGCTTTATTGTTGGTTGATGAGGTAAAGTTGTAGCAAGAATGAATTTGCATTTCAAAAAGGAAGTAGAATGCCATTGATAGTTGATAAGGTGAAGATGTTAGAATGTATTAAAAAACTGAAAGTAGAATATGCTTGATGGTTGAGGAAGTAAAGATGATAATAATAAGACTAGGATGAGTTATTCTATTTCTGGGGAGAGAACTCGGAATTACTGCTGCTGGAAATGGGTTTACATTTGTACAAAATATGTTATTTGTACATTTCATTATCCTTATATCAATATTTTTTATTTTTTTGATCATGCATTCAATTAAATCAGGTTGCTGTTGAAGTGGAACGGGACGAGGATGAAGGTGGCATGGTTGGAGAAACATTTACAGATTATGTGAGTCACTAATTGTCTCCTTTTGAAAGCATAGTTTGCCAGAACTTTGTTTTTGCAGATTATTATTTCAGTTGTTATTTCATGTTATGCTAGCACATTTTAGTGGTATTAAGATGCCTCCTTGTGCAGCGGCCACCAAAAGTATCTATTGGACCTCCACACCCAGATCCTGTTGTGGAGACATCTTCCTTGTCTGCAGTGCAGCCACCTGAGCCAATTTATGATCCAAAAATTAAAGATGATTTGGAGAGTTCAAAGACTTTGTCTTGCTTGCAAATTGAGACATTGGTCTATGCTTGTCAGGTTTCTTCTATGATATAATTGATAATATATGGTTATGTTTTGCTTTCCCTTTCCTGTGTATGATGTTCGTTTTTATGACAGAGACACCTTCAACATCTCCCAAATGGAGCTAGGGCAGGATTCTTTATTGGAGACGGAGCTGGTGTTGGTAAAGGTCGAACAATTGCAGGATTAATTTGGGAGAATTGGCATCATGGAAGGAGGAAAGCTTTGTAAGTCTGGGTCATGGCATCCACATGAAATTCTGGTTGTGTTTTTGAAAACTGAGATGCTCTGGAAGTTTTGTTGTTTTGATGCTTTTGTCACATTTCCAATGATCTTACACAGGTGGATTTCTGTTGGTTCAGACTTGAAGTTTGACGCTAGAAGAGACTTGGATGATGTGGGTGCAACATGCATTGAAGGTATTTTCATGGAAAATTTTACAGATAAGGTTGTATTTATTACTTCCCCTATTAAGTTAAATACATAACTATTGCAAAGTAATTCTCATTATGGATATTTTTATACATACCTCTAAACTTTTGTTTTCAATTTTGCGATTGAGGTGTGGGTATTTCTCGAGGTACTAGTTTTGCCCACACAGAATTGGGATTTTGGATGTGTAGTAGGTGGTTCATGGCCAGTGATTTTCAATAAGATTAACACTGTTAACATATAGTGATTCCTTTTTTTTTGGTCTTGTTACATAAATAGAATTTTGCTTATCCTCCTCTGTTTTCGGAATCACATTTGTTATTAACCTCCTCTTGTGTACACTCTTACCTCTAAATTTGCTTTTTTATCCAAAGAATGAAAGTTTTCTTTTGTAGTCCATTTTGGGTGTTTGTCTAACTGCGTTGAAGTCTTTAGTTTAAAAACTTATGGGTTATTGTTGTATCTATATCACAGGCTTGTTACAAATTTAAATATCTTCCTTTTCTCTTCTCTCTATCCAGTGCATGCTTTGAACAAACTGCCTTATTCTAAGCTTGATTCAAAGTCTGTTGGGATCAGGGAGGGAGTTGTTTTCTTGACGTACAATAGTCTCATAGCATCTTCTGAGAAAGGTCGTACTCGTCTCCAGCAGCTTGTACAGTGGTGTGGACCAGGGTTTGATGGTCTTGTAATTTTTGATGAGGTATGGAAATATCTCTGATGTCAACTGGTATCCAAGGGTTGTTTAATTTGATAGTTGTTAACTGTTATTTCAAGTGTTTCTTGCATTGAATTTTATTCCTCCATTTTGTTGCTAAGGCTTAAATGGTCCATTGTAGTGTCATAAAGCAAAAAATTTGGTCCCTGAAGCTGGTAGTCAGCCAACGCGAACTGGAGAGGCAGTGCTTGATATCCAGGTTTGTTCATTTCAATCTTTTCAAGTAGTGGCCAAAAGTTTCTATATTGTTTGTGTTGTTTTTAGTTGCGAATTTACTTTGAGTGAGTCTTCATTCATTGGGATGATATACTTTTTTTAAATATATTTTTGGTTTTTTTATTCCTTGTTCCTTGTTATTTTCATATGTAGTATTTTTGGGAATAATTTTAATACAGTGAATCTAAATGCAAAGTGTATAAGATAAGTGCTATCTAAGCAGAATGAAAGATAGCAATGGTCTGATTTAATATGCTTAGTAGATGTAACTTGTAGCATAAGTACATAGATAAAATGAAGATTCTAAAATTTATATGTTTTATTTTGAATAAAAAGAGTTGAAAGCTAGTGGTGGAAAAGAAACATATTCGTGTGAAATAAACTTACATGGACTTGGGTGAGGGACATTCTTAATTGGATTTGCATACCATTATGCAACAAATTATAATATGGATCACACTTGCTATAAATGGAAAACCCCATAGCCATGCATGTCAGTATGCTACAACTTGTAGTATCTATCATTCTTACTATAAATTGCAATTCCGATAGTCATTTAGGCTATAAAGACCAAAAACAATGTTTTGGATACATGATTCAGAAAACCTACTTGAGTTTCATTCCTCAACATAAAAGAAGTTTCCTAATAAATAATATGGTGTCATTCTTGTTCTCACCTAACTTATGGAAGTCACTCATGATTTAACCGATAATTCAATTTTTAATAAAGGCTTAGTGGTGTGAATTGATAGAAGTAAATAACCATTTTACATGATATGCTCAAATCCTTGTCCCGTTTCTCAAATGTGTTGGTAACAACTCAAAATCATTACATTAATGTTCTAAATCGAAATTGTCGTGTTTGTGCCTGAAGGCAATATGGATATGACGATTGGATCAGATGTTGATAGGTCCATATACAACCATTCGTTTTGAAGTCTCAAAGTTTTTGAAGCTTGTGTTCTACTATATTTGAAGCTTTTGTTGGAAAGACGTGGTGTAGTGCCATTGTTGCAAGAAGGGCAAAGATGGAAGGAGGCTATGAATTGATACAAAATATTACCCTAAGACCTACTATCCAAAACACAGTTTCATTGAGTCTTGTTTTTTCCCTTTCCAAGTGGCAAATGTGGCTATTTTATTTTATTTTAAATGGGGTGAGACAATAATTTGAAATCCGTCATATAGATGCTTTGGTTTTGGATTTTGGATAAATATGAAGGTTTAAGTGAATGGTTTTTTTCCTTGTCGGACTGTTGACACAATAGTATATAATGAAGTTTATGAATAATTGCACAATTCTAGTGAATTCTAATCCTAATTTAAGAACTTAGTCTACTCCTTGGTACCTTGTGTTGCATTGAGTCCCATGTTGTACCTGATATGTACCATATATGAAGCTTGAGAAATGTCCTTGTAATGATGCTGATCTTGATTTGTTGGAGATCCCACATTGACTAGAAATATGATCAAATTATATGCAAACCTCATTTTATAAGTTGATTTCATGAGGTTGAGTTAGGGTTAAAGTGCATTTCCTAAGAGGGCATCAAACGCCTATCATAGTGAAGTTTGTTGGTCTATCGTGTCACTCGCCATCAGACTGCTATTAGACCACCTACAAGTATCTAATTCCACGTTTTACTATTAGGCTACCTACAAATATTTAGTTCCACACTCAAATGTCTAGCCATCGGTGTGAGATTGTGTCGGAGATCTCACATTGACTAAAGTAATTGCCAAATTAGTGTGTAAGTGGGTAAAATCTTGATCACAGTAAATTAGACACTACAACTCTTAAATATGTCTTTATTGGTTATCCTTCTAACAAAAAGTGGTACAAATGTTATAATCCTAAATGCCACTTTTCATTAAAGAATCATATTCTTGTTAGCATTTTGCTTCGGTGGAGAAAACACTTGAGGCGGATAGACAACTGATAGACTCTCCTTCCTGTCCTTACCATATTTGTTGTTGCAAGATGCCCAAAATCTAACTGATGGAGCCACCAAAAATAAGATAGAACCAATTGATAGTAAGGAAGAAGTCATTCTTTGGCAAAAAATATCAATGAAGACAATCCACTATGACTCTGGATCAAGAAGAGTTCTCTAACATAGTGGTGGAGATCCTTGAATGTAATAGAGAGGAAGTGTTATTGAGAATTTACTCATTGTGTTGAGAAAGGGAAAAAGATTGTGTTAAATATCTTATTTTTCAATACATCTGCACTGACAATCTCTCTAATAGACATCAAAACTTTATTGTATGTACTATTGATACCACATAATTTCTACCCCAATCCAAGAAGCCTTAAAAGTTAAACGTTGGACTAAACCATTAGAGAGGGTTGATGCATTAGTAAGAAACCCAAAATGAAAGATTGTTGACAAACCAAGAGACATTAAGGTCATAGTGAGCTAATATATTTTTATCTTGAAAAATAATGCAAATGAGTCAATAGACAAACATAGAGCTAGTTTGCTTGTAAAGCAATACACTCAAACTCATGAAAAAGATTATGAGGAGACCTTTTCTCGTGTGACAAATATGAATATGTTGTTCTTGCTCTAATAACTCATTTTGGATGGGAGTTACATTAGCTGGATGAGAAGAATGCCTTTCTTCATGAAGCTTTAGAAGAAGAAGAGTACACGGAGATTCCTCCAGGATTTGAAATTCATAGTGGAAGGAATAAGGTTTGCCTCCTAAATAAGGCCATATACAGTTTTAACCAATCTCCAAGAGCGTTGGTGGGGAGATTTACAAAAGCAGTGGTTTCCTATGAGCAAAGCTAATGAGATTATACTTTATCTATTAGACACTCTGTTACAAGTAAACTTATACTATTGTCGGTCTATGTGGATGACATGATTATTACAGGAGATGATTACATTGAGAAATTGACTTCAAAGGAAATATTGATGGCCAAATTTGGAATGAAAGACCTAGAAAAGCTTAAGTATTTCCTTAATTAGAGGTTGCTTATTAAAAAGAGGATTTTCATCTTCCAAAGAAAATATGTACTTGATTTCCTTAAAGAAATAGGTAAGTTGGGATGCAGAATTTTAGGAAGTCTTATTGAAGCGAAGAGGGCAATCTTTTGGAAAAAAACCAATATTAGAGATTGGTAGCAAATCTTATTTATTTGTTTATTTATAACACTTGAGACTAGACCAATCATTGCTAATTCAATTAATGTGGTAAGTCAATTTATGCATGATCCGAGAAAGTCACACATGCAAGAAGTTGACGGTAAACCAAGGAAAAAGGCTACTCTTTAGGGAAGAAAACACTTTTACCGTGAAGATATATATTGATAGTAGTTAGTATCTTACGATTCATGATACGTATCGTACGAAACGATACGGTTTCACCCTCCCACGATACGAATCGTGTGAAGAATCTTTTTCGTCCCTGAATCTTAGTTGTATCATGTGATTCGTACAAAGAATCGCTGAATCCCGAAACGAAACGATTATGTATTGTGTGAATCAGTGTGAATTTTAAAAAATGAGTAAATAAAAAAAGATAGATATAATTTGTTTAATAACATATATGCACCATAGAGGTTGTTTTGGTGAAATTGGGTGGTATATATATACATATATATAATTTATATAATTTATTGTATCTTGCATGTATACATATCTTATATATTTAAGTATATATTAAATTTTTTAATGTTTATGAATCTTACGATTCACGATACGAAACGATTTACGATTCATAATATCAGCTCTCCGATACACTACTTGTATCTCGATTCTACTACCATGATGCAGGATTTGTTACTGACAAAAAATCTATCTTTGGGTACTTTTTGTTTCTGAGAGAAAGTCTGGTGATCTCTTGAAGCGGGTATCTTGTTCAAGTGCAAAGTAGTGCAAATGATTGTGGAAGCCTGCTTATTTTTGTGTAGCGTATGTAGCATGACTGTATAAACGTTCTTCTTGGGTCTTTGAATGATAAAATTGTATTTCTAGTGTTCTGCCCATGGTATTTTGAGTGAGGTTCCTTTGGTGGATTCATTACGGGATTCAAAAGCACTAGTCTTGAAACATCATACATTATCAGATAACTTGATACATGGTCTTTCACTGTTAAGTGTTGACTATTTAAGGCAATTGAAAATAGACAATCAGCGAATTATATTCTTACTCCATCAAAATCATTTTAGTAGTGATCTGTAAGGTGTGACACTTTTATAGTTGTTAAAATTGAAAATTTGGGTGCTATTTGTTCTCATAACAAAGGTTTAACTATCTTACCAGCTCAGACAATTCATTTCCGATAGTGCAACACAAGTACTAATTGGAAACAATTAGTTCTTATTTTATTAAGTATTGGTTTTTAATGTTTTGAAATAAGAATGATTTCTCTACAATTATCTTTTATTTTACTTATTTTTCCAAAATTGTCTATCCTACATTATCTGCATTAATGTATGTTAAAGTGAAATTAGTACTCTGCAATATTTATTTAGCATTGAAATAGTGGGAACAGGATGTGGTTTCTGAGTTATTGCTGTGTAATTTCACAGGACCGACTGCCTGAAGGTCGTGTTGTTTATTGCTCAGCAACTGGGGCATCTGAGCCTCGCAATCTGGGTTATATGGTTCGACTTGGTCTTTGGGGAGATGGGACGTCATTCTTAGATTTCCGTGAATTTCTAGGTAGTTTCTTATCTATTCTTTCCCTATTTAAAAAAAATACAATTTAACTATTAATTTTCATTTTTCTTTTCTTTTGAACATGCTTTTCTATTTCTTTCTCTCAAAATAATTTTTTTGATAAATCCACTCATGGACCTTTTCCCCCTTTCAAAATACTTGCTTGCTGCTGCACATTTTGGAGGTATATTGTATCTGTCTAGTTGATGATATCTTTATTCTGATATACATTCTTCTCTTTGTTTGATGACCATTTTTTGTACCTATATTTTTATTTTACAATAGTTTATGAATAATATTTTATGATTGGTAAGCATGCATTTATGATAGATAACTAATATTTTATGATTGTTTGATTTCATCTTTCTGTAACTAGATATTATAGGATGTTTAAAGAATTTGTTATGTCTTTGCTTTCTACTTGTGTTTCTTGTCCTTGATGGCCTCATCTCCTAAGTCTGTGAAGTTAACAATTCGAAGTTAAACATCCAGGTGCTCTGGACAGAGGGGGTGTTGGAGCTCTTGAATTAGTTGCCATGGACATGAAAGCAAGGTTATAATATTTTCATGTACACACCAACCTACCTTACCGAACATGTATTCTTATGAAAGATAAATTGTTTTGCTTCATTTATCTTGTTTTAGGGGTATGTATTTATGCCGGACGCTTAGCTATGAAGGTGCAGAGTTTGAAGTTATTGAAGCACCATTAGAAGAGAAAATGATGGTAAACGGAATTTATTTGTTATTATTTATGGAACCTATAATTTCTTTAGTGAAGAAACAGTGGAAATTATCTGGTAAAAAAAGGGAAAAGAAAGGAAATTCCATCAATGAGTTTCAGAAGGCTGGTTGATAGTTATTTTACATTGTATAAAATAATTAGCCATTTCTTTTTCTGATAATTGGTCTGTGTTTCATTGGTTTCTGCTTGTCAAAGTCAAACATATTTGTTTGTATCAATAAATACCGACATTATGCAGTCACATGCATGTATGTTTTCAGATATGATTTTTGTTTGAGCATGTCTAATCAGGAATGTGCTTTCTCTTTCTCTTTGGTGAACTGCAATTTCTTTTTCTTTTCTTAAGTATGATATGAGAAAGGGATTGAAGTATTAAGAAACTGGAGATGTCTCCTGGCTGCAGATTGTTCAACTTTCTTTTGATATAATTATAACATGCATGGTCAACTGAATTCAATATTTGTCTTATGATCTTATTTCTCATAATAAACATAGGAAATATATAAAAAGGCAGCAGAATTTTGGGCTGAATTACGAGTAGAATTGCTGTCAGCCAGTGCCTTCCTAAATGATAAACCTAATTCTAGTCAACTGTGGCGCTTATACTGGGCAAGCCATCAGGTATTGAAGTTTATGTGGTAGATTCAATCTGTATTTGGATTCTTGTGTCTGTGCACTAATATTCATTGATGTTTTTGTCTGTTCATATTCCTTGTAATGCTGTAGCGTTTCTTTAGACACCTATGTATGTCTGCTAAAGTCCCTGCTGCTCTGAGACTAGCGAAGCAAGCATTAGTTCAAGACAAATGTGTAGTCATTGGTCTTCAGAGTACTGGAGAAGCAAGGACAGAGGAAGCTGTGACAAAATATGTGCGTATTTGAATTCTCTGTTCATTGCAGTTCATTTTCTTATATGCTTTATTATTTTGAATAGGGTTCTGAACTTGATGACTTTGTTTCTGGACCTCGAGAATTGCTGCTTAAATTTGTGGAAGAAAATTACCCTTTACCAGAAAAACCTGAACTTCTCCCAGGTTTGAGATTTGTTTTTCTAAATGATTCTCATTTATTTATTCATTGTGCATTTAATCGTTCTTCTTTAATAGGAGAAGATGGGGTGAAAGAACTCCAAAGGAAGAGGCACTCTGCAACTCCTGGTGTTTCAGTAAAAGGCAGGGTCAGAAAAGTGGCCAAGTGGCAACCTCCTAGTGATGCTGAAAGTGATGAAGAATCTGAAAGTAAGTCTCTTAGAAATAAATTTTGGATGAATCCTATGCACTTGTCCTTGTTTCTCTTGTGCCTCTGTAAGTGAAAATAAGGTGTCACTTTTGATATTATTATCATCATTATTATTGAAAGCAGAAAATACATTCTTAAACCATACGGTTCTTGGAATTTGAAATTTGCTCAACCAATGCAAAATAAACTTGTAGGATATATTTGAGAAACTGAATAATTGCAAGAATAGTTTTAATCGTACACCAGTCCCTATTTTCCAATTACTCCTTAAAACTTTGATTGCATTAAACATTAGTTCTGTGACAAATTGTTAGCAGATAGTACTTGAATGTTTGCATGATAGATGATGATAGGAGTTGTTTCTGCTGAGAAGTGCACTGACCACTGTATCATGCATAACCATATTTAATTTTTGTTTTTCTCTTATTCCATATTGAATTAGTGCCATTGACATGTGATTATTTTATTTGTTTGTTATGTTTTTATCCATTTGACCCACTTCATTGGCAATGGAATATTAAAAGCAACATTGCGATTAATATAACCTTCTTATTCTCATGAGTCATGATATCCGATTTTAAAAATAAAATGTTAGAAATTTGAAATTTGCTGGGTTGCTTGTTTGCATTTTACAAAGAGTCCTCTGGTTTGGTGCAGCTGACTCTGGTGTTGAATCTACTGATTCTGATGATGAGTTTCAAATATGTGAAATTTGTACTACTGAGGAGGTGATTTTCTTTGCTTTTTAAGCCGTTTAAATTGTTTCAATAATGGAGATTCAGTAATCACTTGATTTCCCTTCAGGAAAAGAAAAAAATGCTACAGTGTTCTTGCTGCGGTAAATTAGTCCATTCCACATGCTTGATGCCACCAATTGGGGATGTAGTTCCTGAAGAGTGGTCATGCCATTTGTGTAAGGAAAAAACAGATGAATATCTTCTAGCAAGACAGGCCTACATAGCTGAACTTCAAAAGAGGTATAGAATTTAAACATTACTATTGAATTCTTGGGG
Source organism: Phaseolus vulgaris (assembly GCF_000499845.2). Lineage (NCBI taxonomy): Eukaryota > Viridiplantae > Streptophyta > Magnoliopsida > Fabales > Fabaceae > Phaseolus > Phaseolus vulgaris. Next base: position 49,187,868 of record NC_023749.2, read on the forward strand.
TCATGTTTGCATGGTGAAAATTCTCATTTCATGTCGAATAACCGATGAGTAAAGAAACTGATTGTATGAGATGCATTATCTTCTGTTAACCAAAATTAGGAGGTAGAAAAAATTAATATAAAAATAGGAAATTGTTAATTGATGAACATGTTCTTACATTATTTCAGGTATGATGCAGCCTTGGAACGCAAGACAAAAATATCAGAGATAATTCGGTCTTTGGATCTTCCAAATAATCCTTTGGATGATATTGTTGACCAGGTAGTGATCATATGCTTGATTTACATTTTTGCTTTGAAGGACACTTTTCAATGTGAACAGAACATAACTGTTTAAATACATTGTTTAAAGTTAATTTTAAAGTGATAACATATAGATGGAAGGGAGCAGCTAACTCTTTCCTGGCTACAATTATTACAATTTAATATGCAGCTAGGAGGCCCTGACAAAGTTGCAGAAATGACAGGAAGGAGAGGCATGCTTGTGAGAGCTGCTACGGGCAAGGGTGTAACTTATCAGGCTCGTAACACGTAAGTTGTTGTTTGCCTCCCTAATTATTACCAACACTGCATTATATCCTATTACTAATTTCTGTGTATACCTCTTTAGAAAAGATGTCACCATGGAAATGGTTAACATGCATGAAAAGCAGCTCTTTATGGATGGTAAAAAGTCAGTTGCTATTATCTCTGAGGCAGGATCTGCTGGTGTTTCATTGCAGGCAGATAGACGAGCTGCTAACCAGGTGGGAAAAACTTATTTGATAGAAACCATTATGCTTGGAAATTTCTAGTATACTGAACTTTGAATATGTATTCTAAGCATAATTTGTTGTCATTTGTTTCTCTTTCTGTACTCTCTAATCTTTGCCCAACAGAAAAGAAGGGTTCATTTAACCCTGGAACTTCCATGGAGTGCTGACCGGGCAATTCAACAGTTTGGAAGAACGCATCGATCAAATCAAGCTTCCGCACCAGAATACAGGTCATTGAGCACCATTGATTAACATCTTTTGCATTCTATTTGTTTGGTTGCGTATTGGTTCAAGAAGGAAATCTTATTGGAACTCTTCAATTCATCCCTTGGAACCATATCGCATCCCAGATATGATGAAATAGGATGAATTGAGGTGGTATTTTGTAAATACATAGTTATCTTGAGTAAACTCACTATTTCTTTATTTTCCAACTGTATAGAAAAGATGTTTCTTTTGTTCTTTCTTCAACAATTTATGATCTCCACTAGCTAAACTCATTAATTGTTTCCACTCTATGGCTTCAAACAGGCTAGATATTTAACATAGAACTGAGGCTTAAGGAAAATGATTATGTTTGAGGCTCTTTTTGGAGATGAGAAAGAAAGATGAGGAAAAATCAGTTAGGAAGAGGATAAATATTATTAAAACTGATGCTATAACCTATATTTTGGAAGGAGCTGGCTTCCATATTTTTGTATTGCAGGATTGTGTAAACTATCATGTGCAATTTACTTCTCTTAACATCAGTGTAATTGCCTAGCCAAACTCCATTATTGTGTCAATGTCTTTACTCAAATGGAAGTTTTTCATAGATGCAAACTTGCTGCCTTTCTTCTAAGCAAAAAATTGTATTGTTGGTGTGAATTGGTTCACTATTATCATGTCACCTGATAACATTTAAAAAGTTAGGATTGAGACACTTTAACCTGATCAGATCTTAAAATAGTTTCAGTCGTGAGCTTTGTTGATGCTTTATCTAGATGTCACACCACACCAGTTGAACCTAATCTCTATTACCATAAATATTGTACAGGATACTCTTTACAAATCTTGGTGGAGAACGAAGATTTGCATCAATTGTTGCCAAGAGATTAGAATCTCTTGGTGCTTTGACTCAGGGTGACCGCAGGCATGTTGAATTTATCAGTTTTCTTTTTAAAATGAGCTGACATTGATGAACATTTTGGCTGTTATTCCTGACATTTTTTGTTTGCAGGGCTGGACCTTCATTGAGTGCTTATAATTATGACAGTGCCTATGGAAAAAGGGCTCTAATGATTATGTACAAAGGAATAATGGAGCAGGTTTCATAATATTTATTGAAATTAAGAAATATGGATATTGAAATGTGTAAAAGAAAAAGATTGGTCAAATACATCTACTGACAATTTTTTTTTCAGGATTCTCTGCCTGTGGTACCTCCGGGATGTTCATCTGACAAACCAGATACAATTCATGATTTTATTGTGCAAGCCAAAGCTGCTCTGGTATCTGTTGGAATAGTAAGGGACACGGTCCTTGGTAATTCATTCATTACTCTATTCTAAAAGTTAGTTTGCTTGGTTTGGTAATAATTAAATTTGTTTGTCTATAAGTGTTTGGTAATATTACCATAATTAAATACGTGCTTCCTATATTTGTAGGTAATGGTAAAGATCTTGGAAGATTATCTGGTCGCATTATTGATTCAGATATGCATGAAGTTGGGCGGTTCCTCAACAGGATTTTGGGACTACCTCCTGATATTCAGAATGGGTCTGTTTTTTGCGAATTAAATTGCTTGATGGTTGTAAGTTTTGGTATTAGATTCAATATAATAAATACTACTGTAACAGGCTATTTGAATTATTTGTGAGTATCCTGGATCTTCTTGTTCGGAATGCTCGCATTGAAGGTAACCTTGACGCAGGCATTGTTGACTTGAAAGCTAATGTAATTGAATTACAAGGAACTCCAAAGGTTAGTTTCTGCTGGACCTCTTTTGACAATTATTTATACTAGTTTTATTATAAAGCTAATATTGATGGGAAATTTTTTCACTTCCATGCAGACTGTTCATGTTGATCAATTGACTGGGGCCTCAACAGTTCTGTTTACATTCGTCTTGGATCGTGGGATCACATGGGAGGTACTTGTTTTTTTCTACTTGACCTGAATGATGGTGTGTTTTACGCTGATGCTGACTTGTAATTTAATATTGACATGTCAGTTGGCAAGTATGATGCTGAATGAAAAGCAGAAGGATGGACTTGGTTCAGCCAATGATGGCTTCTATGAGTCCAAGAGGGAGTGGTTGGGGAAACGTCATTTCATTTTAGCATTTGAAAGGTATATTTCATATTCCTGTTTCCTTAATCTAAGATTCTAATTTTATTTTTTATTTAATGTTCCAATACTGAAGTAGATGCAAATCTTGATGTTCCAATATTTGTTAAGGTTGCACAATATAATTTCTGGGCTTGTTTTATGTTCACATGGATGGAAACCCAAAGAGGAAGAAACTGCAGGCCTCATCTTTTTCCCTTTTGTTTGTTTCTTTCATTTTTTTCCCATTTTTGAATTAGGAGCTTCCTTAATCAACATGATATCCAAGATGATTTTTTCTTGCCCTTTGACATGAGTTGACGTGTATAGTGGCAGTAGGTTCTCCAACAATGAGTTGTTTGTTGTGTTATGAGTTGACTGGTCACCTTACTTTGATGATTGGAGACTTTGCTTTAGTGTTTGATAGCAATATTGTCAAAATTTAGATACTTTTACCTTTACACTGTTAGGACACAAAATAAGGATAGGATTTGGAAGGTATATTATAGGATAAATAAAAAATAAAGGGCGGTTAGTAGCGGTTAGTGGTGGTTAGTAGTAGTTAATGGTTGCGGTTAGTGGTCTTTAAATAAAGACCAACTGGTTTAGTGAAGGGTATGTTTTGTTGTCTATTCAGTTTGATAGACAGGGAAATCCTGTGTAAAAGGAATAATGTTTTCCTTTGTGGGCATTCGGAATGTAAAGTACAGAATTATTAATACAGAAGATTATTCAGTAGATTTTGGTGTTCTTGACTTATTGTTGGGTGTGATTTTCTTGGTTCCTAACATACACACACATACATGGGGGGAGAGAGGACGAGATAAGAAGAATAACCTTCAAATAACAATTTTTAATGGTCTTAATTTAAATGAATAAAAATTATGTAACTTAGGCATCAAACCTATGCTCAAGCCTCAAAGCTAACTTTATCCTAAATATAAAATATAATATTTTTTTTGGATCACATAAAGCTGTCACCCAGCATAAAAGGAAGAGGCGTGAGAAAATCTAAATGTCAAGATGGTATAAGAATATATCCAATATCCATTTCAAAGATCACCTACCATATTTATCCGCACATCAAGACCAGTTGTACTAGGTGTGAGGGGATGTATTGGAAAATACCCAAGTCTCATGTTGGTTAGAAACACAGTTTGGAAAGAGTGTATAAGTGGGGGATGATCCTCGCCTTACAAGCTATTTTGTAGGGTTGAGTTGGGTCCAAAATCTAAATGTTATGTGCGTATGTGGCAAAAGATTGGCAGTTGCACATTAACAACATTGTACCCAATCACACTCAAATCCATCCATCCATCCTGCAACAAAGATTGATGACGAATGTAGGTGTAGAAATAGAGAACAACTCCTTATCTCTAATTGAGAGCAATGAAAAATAGAGGCTTGTGTCTTGCATGAGAGATTGACCAAACAGGACAACATTGGAATGAAAAATGAGGTTAGGTTTGCTAAAAAAACACTTGGGTTGTTGGATCCTCTTGTCTAATGAAGATCTTTGATTCCACCACCATTTTGTAGTCTCCCTCGAAAATCACAGCATGGTTCTATGTGCTAACAGTCTTCTGAAGAAATGAGATCAAAATCCACATGAAAACTGTGTTGGAAAGTCCCACATTGCTTACCCCAATTTTTGGAATGTGGCTTATAGAATTGTTGGGCAACATCAATTCGTGTCAATTGATTTTAAAGATGAAATCTGACAAGGCATCAGAGCCTATAGCTTGTTTTAGTAATTGCCTATTCCTGCATCACTACTTGCTTTAATTCTTGGAGTGCAACTCATATATCTATTGGGTAACTTCACTGAATTCACATTGGGTTTAAGATGAAATTTGACGTGGAATCAAAACCTGTAACTCATCTTGGTAATTGTCTATTCTAGTAGGCTTGCCTTGTATGGTAGATATACGAGGGTATGTTAGGAAGTCCCACATCACCTACCTTAATTCTTGGAAAGCAACTATTGGACAAACTTTTACGATGAAATCTGGCAAGTTGTAGAATCAGATGATCCCATGAATTAATTTCTGGTTTTGACAGTGGTGAGACATTATCAGTGTGACTAAATGGAAAAGGTTGGATTGGAGTTATTCATGACCACAACAAAACCTTGATGTTTTCAATGTTTGAGAGAAACATTCTCAACCCTCAGTGATTTATACCAAAGGATTACAAGATTAGATGCCTCACATTTTGGTATTTCCCAAATATTGGTATCGCCTTCAATACTGTTTTTACAATGAATGTTAGCGTTTAATGGATATAAATATCATGTCAGGGAAAACTGGTTTCAACCTGCTTGTTTAAGTGAAGCCTTGCTTTCTCAAATTTAAGTGAAAAACACTTTTACACCGAATGTCTCGTAGATAGTCAATGCAGAGAACTGTTCAAATCACCTATTGAGTTTATTATGGAATCTATAGCTGAAAGATAAACTCTGGAGAAAAGTCAAATCATTCATGGTAATACGAAAATAGTTGATCTCTGATAAAGTTGTCTTTTACTATTTATTTGTGTAGCTTGGTTGTGGCTTAAAATCTTTTTTCATTTAAAAAGAAAACAAGAGAGTAGGAAATTAGTAATAGAAGATATACATTCATAAAGCAAGGCATCAAGTATTAATGTTTTTGTGGTCATTGTTCTTAATTATCTGATTTTGTCAGTATTTCCTTTCATTTTGTTACAGTTCTGCTTCGGGTACGTATAAAATAGTTCGACCCCCTGTTGGAGAATCAAACAGGTATGTATTTCCCAGTAATCAAGCCTTGTTGATCTGTTCAGTTTAATTGTATTTTTAACCCCCATTTCTCTTAAATATATAGGGAGATGCCTCTGTCTGAATTAAAAAGTAAATATAGAAAAATTTCGACTTTAGAGAAGGCTCAGTCTGGTTGGGAAGAGGAATATGAAGTTTCATCCAAACAGGTATAATTCTAAGTTACTTTTCCCTATTTGTAAATTTGCAAGAAAGTCGATGTGATTGAAATCTTGAGGCTTGACAAAAATTAGTCGAGGACAGCTTGTGACTGTTTAAGCATATGCCAGTTTTATTTGAGACAAAATTAAACAATAGTTTATTTATTTGTTACAGACAATGATGGTAAAAATTTATAAGATATCATTCCCTTTTAACTGTCTATTTCTTTATTAGCAAGGGGACAAAGTAAACATTCATGAACAAATGCTCCAAGAACTTTTCTCTTTGTACTGCCCTCTTTAGATCAACTTGTCATGTATTCTGAACTGGTGTTGCACTCGATTGGTTAAATTTATAAAACATATAGATGGATGGAAGCGAAAAAAAAAAAAATATATATACTCTTGTTGACTCACGCAACTTCTTACCTTTACTGGCAGTGCATGCATGGTCCCAATTGTAAGATTGGCAACTTTTGTACAGTTGGTAGAAGACTACAGGAAGTAAATGTCTTGGGTGGTCTCATCCTTCCTGTGTGGGGAGCCGTAGAAAAGGCCCTTTCAAAACAGGTACTTCTGCAGCATAAAAGTTGCCAGGAACTAAAACATTTTATTGAAAAAGGCTTATTAATTAAACTGGTCATTGGAGCTGAATTTTGAAATGATGAGGTTTGCAGTGTGAAATATCTAGCAGACTGTGTTGGATTATGATGTCAGTTGATATGATTTATTATAGTATTATTCGCACAAATCCTGTCTTGAGTGTACATTAACCTTTTGAGGTTCATAAGAATTTATTTCTTCCATTAATGTTTTCTTGGGGTTGGATCATTTATTCAAAACTTGTGACTGATTATAAGATATATTTTGATTGATAGTACTTTCAGAAATTCCTTAAAATATATTTGTCTCTGAAGAAAACTAAACGTGCAAAACAAAATCTGTACAGGCCCGGCTAAGCCATAGGAGGTTACGCGTTGTACGCATTGAAACTACTGTGGACACCCAACGTATTGTTGGGCTTCTTGTTCCTAATGCAGCAGTGGAAACTGTGCTTCAAGGTTCTCTCTCTAAAACACATTCATATTTCTGAATATGCACTCATTATTTCCCTACATAGAACATAGAAATGGATATAATTGTCTGGAAGTGATTTTCTTGACTTAGGTACAATATTGAACAAGTTTAAGATTAAAGTTTTTCATGATTTTATTTTTTGCCCGGACTCATTTATATAGTTTGAAAAAGTTAACCTCCTTTATATGCACATAGCATGGTATTGTGCAAACGGAATATTGTGCAACCTAGGGCATTTACCTTGGTTTTGGATTTACTTGCTAATAGTATGCAAGTATTAGTATCCCAACGTGTGCTTCATGTAGATGGTATAGTTTTGTGGAGAGAATCTTTGGAATTAACTATTTTTCAATTATGTATGATCAAGCACAATGAATAAGTTAACCAAAGATGTGTTGACAATGGATTGGTGAAATGAGAGATAATTCTCTATGGCAAGGCATACTATTTAGGTATTTACGATTTAACGTGAAAAGTCATACATAGGGACCTAAACCATAGGATCTAAGTTTAGATTTAATGGACTGATATAGATGTTATTTGTGATGGAAAGCTGCTGCTTAAAAGGAAAATTTCAACATATAGTATTTGGTTAGCAAGCTCTACGGTACTGATTGTTGAAAAGTATAAATAAAGTGTAGCGAAGATTGAATAATAGATGAATTTTCTCTCTGTTTTGATCTATTTAATTTTTTTTTGTCGATTTTGATGTAGCAACTAACCTAATTGTTTTTTGAACATAATTTACAGGTTTAGCATGGGTTCAAGAAATTGATGATTGACATGTGACAATAGGATTTGCTCAACTCTTTTTTAACGAAGTTTGAATTTAGGTACCTCTTTTGGCAGTTGCTTGTGCTACCACTGACATTCGGTGTCTTCGAATGTCGACAAGCAATTTTTTTTTCCGAAACGGCTCTACATTGACGCAGAATTTTTTGAGGGGAAGGACTCCATCTCTTCGCCCCGCAACACAATTGTGCAGTCTCATTTTTAGTATTATTTTGTCACCCATTTTGGGATGTAATTCGATTTTGTATATTTGTGTAAAGATGATTCACTGAAAAAGTGAAAGAGTAGATAGCTAGGTTGTATCACATATAGTCCAGTCAATCTGAACTAGTTTGTATCAGATATCACGAATGATTACTGAAATCACAGTTGAAGTAAATATTCCTTTTCAGCAACATTGATTGTCCCAAACATAGTAATACAAAAGCATGCCATACCAAACAAATTATTCTCTTTTTCTGCACTAGAGGACAACTTATCAGCACACAAAAGAACCTTCAACATGGTGATCACTGCAATAGAGTCCTGGTCGTTGGCTGAAACCTCCTCTCTTCAGCTTATCCCTTGCCTTCAATACAAGTTCTTGATTTGTGACTGCACCACGACTCTCCTTAATTATAGCCTGTATTGCATTGCTGAAAGCTCCATAAGCATTGGCAGCATTACCAGAAGGGCTTGCATCTGCAGAGGTCTGATCAGTCTGACAACCGCTCAACAGAATTGCTCCGTCTGGAAAACGAGGCTTTGTTGATCCAGCATATGCTTCGTATTTACTGTCTACCTTTGTTTCCATGGCAGGTTTTGCATATCCATTATCGTTTGCATCCAGCTTTTGCTTGAGAAACTCTTGGGCGAGACTGCCCACCAACCCCAAGATTCCACCGTGCTTGTCACTTCCACCATCCCCGTGTTGGAGTTTGTTCAAGATAACCTTCATGAACTTCTTTACTTTAGGGCTAGCATCTTCCCCAAAAATATCATAAAGTGAAAGTCTGAATTTGCCAACATCGATATCATTTTTTCCAGTTTTCTGCTTGAGTATCTCTATGACAGTAGAAAGTGGCAATGACCTATTCTTTACATGGCCATACTGCTCATGTGGAAGTTCAATGTCCCTATCATCAGCTTCGTCGTCATGCTTGTGTCTATGATGGCGCAATGATGAAGGAATATGAATTCCGCGAGACTCAATGGCATCCTCCACAGTACGACGTAGAAAACTGGACAAACCAAAGCCAGAACCAGAATGCTGCCCTTCTCCCTTTGTACTATTTCCTATCTGCTCCTTAGCTCCGTCAATTAGGCCACCACTATGGCAAGAATCTGATACTATTGTGAGCTTACAACCACTAGGGACCCCGTCAACAAATTCCCTGAAATCATCATCTGTTAAATGCACACAAATAGTTTATTACTTCCCCCAAAACCTGTTCCAATTCACACAAATAGTTTATTACTTCCCCAAAACCTGTTCCAATTCACACAATATTGTTACCCAAAAAACAGACTTTTGATAATGAATTTGGTACGGGAGCAAAAGTCAGAAGTCTGCCAATAAAATGCATCAAGTTATTCATTTTTAAAGGAAGCCAACCAACACAGTTCAAATTTTGGACTCTTTCTGGAAAACTCCAAGCCCGTTACAAAGTAATAATATCATCATCATTCTGCACTATTTCCTACAATATTGTTCCCTAAATGTTAAGTGTTTTTCACGCGTATTCCTTCCGGATCTCTTCATGTCATATAAAAACTGAGACATCAAAAATAAAATTTTAATGGATCATTTAATTAAACAAAAAATGTCTAAGTTGCAAAGCATGCTTAAGATCAATTAACAGTTCTTTTTTCATTACTAAGTATCTCTTTATGAATACGGAAACTAATCTCTTTTAGGGATCTATAGGTGGAATTTTCTGCATTTTCAAGAACTAAAATTTAAATACCGATACTTCGTTAAAATTTAGCCCCAACATTTTAACAAAAACTTTTATTTTACCTGTAGCTCCTGTTGACCCAAGAGGAAAAGAAAATTAAGGATAATTTTGGTAAATAAAAATGGTGAAAATGAAAACGAAACAAAAATATGAAAATCTGTGAAAAATAACATAAAAATTAAAAAAACTTAATTAGAAACAAATGAAAAATAACAAGGTGAATAAAAATAATAAATTAAAAAATAATAGCAAAAAACAATCTTGTTTTCACTCATTTTCTATTTAACCAAACCGTTTATTTTATCATTTCTTCTTGTCTCCCAAACGTCAAGTTAGAGAGATCGATCAACATAAGAAACTAAGAAAATGAGAAATTATCTTCAGCAGAGTTAACTATAAATAACTTCCAAAATTGACTAGATTATAAACATGCAAAAGTGGAGATGGTAACGAACCAGTGATGAGGTTCATATCAGAAGGAACAATGCATTCATCATATCCAGTGTCATCATCCTCTCCCGTTTCCGCAGGAAGGCGCGTGCCGTGTCCGCTGTAGTGCACGAACAGCACGTCTCCGGCCTCCGCCGATCGAATCAGTGAGGTCAACGCCGACCGGATGTTCTTCCCCGTGGGCTCCTTGTACGATTTGTCCGTGTCGATCATAACGGTGATGTCGTCTTTGGAGAAGCCGTAACGGTCGACGAGGCACCGGTGCATTCGCCACACGTCGTTGATGCAACCTTTGAGCTCCGCCTTGGTACCCGGGTAGTTGATTCCGATCAACACTGCCTTTTTGGCCATTGCAATAGAGAGCAGGTGTGTGAATCTCTCTCTCTTTCTCTTACTTTGTTTTACCTCAGAACTGACGAAAGAAAGAGTGTTTGTTCTTTTATAACAAAAACAACTTTTCATTAATTTCTTTTTTCTTCTAAGCCTTTAGTCAATAAATAATAAATATTCTCAATTAATATTTATTTTGCTTTCGTTAATGGAAATTGGAAAAATTGATTAGCCAAATTAATAAGATTATTATCAGAGCTCATTACGTGGGTTTAGTTTAAGTCTGCACGCGTTAATATATACTGTAAAAGTATCTGGTCTGTATAGTGCACGTTTTAAATGAACTTTAATGACTATAATCAATGTCTAATTTCTAAAATATCAAAGTTAAATGATTCACACGTAATATATTATGAGTTTTTATAGTATAACTTAATTAATGTATATTACTTCATAAACTTCATCATTTTTACCTCAGTTTTTATTAATTTGTTCAGTATTTATAATATGTGTATCTAATTAAATCTTTATCGTCAATTAATTGAGTGATGTAAGTGTTACTTTATACTAAGTCCATTAATTCAACTTGTTATTGACACAAAGTACATAAATTTGTATCTAAAATCACATTTTTTTTTTCAATTTGGGTGTTGGAGTAGTGAGTAAAATCTCGAAGCACATAAACAATATCATCTTTAAAAAATATGTTGTTGACACGTCTGAAGTGTTTACAATGGTTCAACTAAAGGTTTAGTCTTAGATTTCTTCAAAATCTTGTTTTGGTTTGTTCTCCTATTCTAGTTGGTGTTTGGACTTTTTGACTTCTATGAAGATAGTTTCTTGATGTCTTGTTTGAGAATTTTTATTTTATTTGGTTGTGTGGCTTTGTCAGTACGGTAAGTTGTAGGAGGAGGATAAAGTGCAATGTTGAACCACCCGTAAGTGGTTTATATTTATTAATTTTTTATTATTAATAAAAACAAACATTTCTTTTTTACAATTTTTTAGTTTAAATTCTATTCAAGCCAATTTTCATACAAAATCATAAAAGTTACTTATTTTTTCACATTAATTCCAATATTGTGTTATATTAATTATAACATTTCACATTTGTGGACATAAATAAGTGCAAGATAGCAACCACGTTACTCACTTAATGAAAAAATTAAACAAAGAATGAGTTGAAAATATCCAAACGAGAAACTTAAACTTAATTAAGTTTATAATATTAATTTGCATAACAATAATTTACTTAAACATTAAATAATGCATGATGAATGTAAAAAACAACAATTATCCGAAAAAAAATAAGTTAACCACCCTTAATTAGGATTAGACGGGTTTATGAATTTTTGCTTAAATACCAAACTCTAATATTATTATCATATTCTTTTTCATACCTTAAAAATGTAAAAAAAAAAAAAACAGATAGAAAAACTACTTCAGAATAATGTAAAACTGTAATTAAAATTATTAATAATTTTAATACTATTAATTATGTTAATTAAGATTTAATATTTTTTTCTTCTGTTATTTTATTCTCTAAAAAACTCAATTTTTGTTTTAAATTTGTGAATTTTTTTATAGTAGTATCTGAATTTCTAAAAAATGTTAAATAAAATCCGTGAATAATGTTAAGTTTGCTGAGGAATGTATTCACACGGTAAATTGTCAATCGTATCATTCAACTTTTATTAATTCACATATTTTACTACTTAATTGACCTATTTTCTCATTACATATATATATATATATATATATAATTTTATATACTTCACTGATATCTTAAATGGGAATGGAATATTGTCATGTTCCTAAAACGACTTTACTGATGATAATTGAGGTTTAAAATGAATAATAAATTATAAAATGGTGAGACTATTATTTCTTATATTAAAAGTTAAAATGTTAATAATTTTGATGTCAAAGATTTATTTGATTTATTTTTTTCTAATTTTAAAACCTAACATGAGAAACACGTTATTATTGTTCTCTGCCTGGTGTTGTCATAGTGTGCTGGCATCGCTATTATTTTGATATTTTAAATTAAAAATAATATGGTTTTGTAATAATTCACAGCAGTTCAATGTACCTCCCCATCTTCAACAAACCATTAACTCATTGCAATAATATTTATTTTATTAAAAGCTTTAGGCATCATTATATATATAATTTGACATCTAAGCTTTCACATTTAATATAATTTAACACTTTGAAGTAATAACAATATTATCATATAAAAAAAATATTATTAAAAAAAAAAAATATGAAAAATTAAACAAAAACGTATATGTTAACAAAAACGATACATATGTAGACTATATCTATCATAAACTAAATGAAAACCTATTATACTAATAAAATGATTCTCTATAAATAAATCATAAATTAATCAACTTATCAGTACATACCTTTTCTTCATGAGAATGAGTCATTACACTAATATTTGCTCATTTGCTAATTAACTTAATTAATATGTCATTAAAATCATGTTTTTTTTTATAAAAACTTTTATGTTAGGTATCACTATGCGAATCTTAAAATCATATTTTACAAATTTTGTGAATTACATTACTAGATAAAGATTTGTGTTCTACATAGTTACATAAGAAATAATTTTTTTTATGTAAAAAGAAATTCAAAATTAAAGAAAATTTCCAAAAAAAAGTGTGTAGATTAGTTAAAATAAATTTTTTTATTGTTAATATTTCACTAATATATATTCATAACAAGAAAGAGACACCATTTTCATTTATAATTCATTATTTGAACTTTTAATATACATTAAGATGGAAGATTGAAATTGAAGACGATAATGATTATCTAATCAGGGAGAAATGTGGGTTAAGTAGAGATTAAACTTTGGAAGTTCCATGAGTTTAAGGTCATTTCTGGAATTCTGGAGCTACTAAAACACACTACCTCCACAAGGTTATCTAATCTCTTACATTTGTTTATTTATGTTTTGATTTAGATACATTAGTATGAATTAAAATATTGTAGAAATGAGATTATTTAATGATATGAATAAATAGAGATCATGTTAATTTTGGCTCATATGGAGTGTTTAATAGCCTTTTTGGGTTGGATGATGACTTTATGAAGTTTAGAGTGTAAAACTAGTTGTCTTTGTTAGCAAAAACATGATAAGAATGTTTAATTTTTTTGTTAAATTAAATGGTGTAACTAACTTGACTGTGTTGTTTCCTTTGATTTTGTATTTATTTCTTGAACAACGCTCAACAATGAATGCTAATTATTTATACTAAATATTTTCACTTAAGCAGTCTCTGGATACCCAAACAACAATATCTTTTTCTTAAGCAATGACTTGACGCATAGTAAAAGAGTTGTCGAAAAACATCTCTCTTATTTGGGACTTTCAACGCTCAAGCGACAAGTGGTTACTCAAGTGATGAAAGATTTATTGAATGATAAGATTCATCCTTTGAGCGATATTCTATCACTAAAGCGATGCACTTTTTGAAGAGATAGAATTGACATTAAATTTTTTCACTCTGCTAATGATACAAAGATAAGTTAAGCTCCTATAAGATGCTAAGTCTCAATCTTCTAGTCTTGCTATTAACACTAAGTTTTGATCATAACAAATAAAACAATTTTGGTTCATCTAATATTAGCTACCTAGTGTGAAACAAGTACTAGATGAAATCAAAAGACGACGTCTTATCACAAACAATGAGCAAGATGTAAGATGAAGATTCAAGTACAAATGCATTGGCATATTAACTTGAAATAGGCACTTATCATAGAAGTATAAATAGATCAACAATGAACGCGTGAAATGACTAGACGACCATGTCAAGAATAGGCACACAAATTCGTTAGCATATACCTTGTTATCATAGAAGACTTTAATATTAGATGTATGTCTTAAAAGATTAAACTACAAAAAGGCTTGAAGAAACCAAGTTAAAGTAACCTTAGATGAGGAAAAATGTAAGTAAAGACTGGACACATAGAACAACAATAAACACATACAATATTAGGTGCTAAAGCAAAGAACAAATGAGTCTTCAAAATCATGAAGAACAAACAACTTATTTATAGTAAAATAGACGTCAAAACATATGTGTCCAACACTAGACACATCATTGAGATGTTACATCATCAAAAGCCTACAAGTTAACCAAAAACATCTTTCAAAGAAGATTTTCATACATAGTATCATTCATCAATGTGCGAAAGCTCATTTTTGGTAATGTTAGTGATACACAAATTTCAGAGAGATAAAGTGAGTGCTTTAGTCATCTCATCATACTAGAAAACAGAGAATGCCAACGAAAAGCCATGAATCTTTGAAGGCATTGACTGAAGATACTTTGAAGCACACAACCTTCAATGGTTATCTCTTGACATCTAATATAAGAAAATAAATCCATCTAGAAAATGCTTAAGGTTATCAAAAATATTTTCCATAAGCCTTACATGCATGAGATTATTTTGAAAAAGCTTCAAGTGTTGAAAATGTAGTTCATCTTCTAGATGACTTAGATAGAAAGTGATATTTGTAAAATTTTAATTATTGTGAAATAGTATCTCTAGAGCAAGGAAAACATATTATTTCATATCCATTAGTGTGTAACTTGTAATCAAATATCATCTCTTTTCAATTCCTTCTAAATTTTATGATTTGAAAGATGAAAGGAAAACAATTCATTAATCTTAGAGAAAAATAAGAGAAAACAACGTTTTTGAGATATTACCATTTAAAATAAAAGAAGAATAAAATATTATATATATATATATATAATTGTATAACAAAATAATTAAAATATTCATTCCTCGCTTATATAATCTTTTATTTATTTTCATTAATAAAAGTTCTTAAATACTTTAGTTGCGTTCTAAATATTTTGTGCAAATATTAGTTTCATTTAAGTCTAAACAACATCATCTATTTTGAGAAAATCTTCTTTTCTTGCATATATATATATAATACAATTATATTGTTTATTTAGTTATTTTTGCACATACAAGTATGTGTGCCTATTTGAAAGCACATTGCATATGATAAGTATGCTAACTTATCAATGTGATCTTCTGTGTAGTTGAAACAAGAGCATTAAAGACATATGCTTATTCTCTCTAAAGGCACAACTAATGCATTATGTTTGTTTATTTGTTTTGCAAAGAATTTTCTTGGTAAAGGAAATCAACTTTACATTATTTCATAGCTAATATTAAAGTTTCAAATACTCAAAAGTCAAGTTGCATCAGAAAACATACTTTATAGTTGAAGCCTCTTTGAATCACTTGTAAAATCTGAGTCATCTACTTTTTGTGTCAAAGTAAAGTGACAACTCCTGAAAAAGAAGCTAAAGGTAATGCTCAGTAAAAATAAGCAAATTGAGTTATCATAAAAGGAGACTGGTTAGTTAAACATATTTAATATGCTCTTATGAAAACAACTTGCAATGATTTTAATGCAAAGTTATCAAGTACTCCAATATTAATCTCAATAGATGATGACCAATGAAGAAGTTGAAGTCAATGAGACAATGACTAGTTGAAGCCTCTCTTAGTATAAAAGGGAGAAGACAGAGAACAATAATACACTAATATAGAGAACCTATTCGTGAAAACACTTTGCATATCATACTCAAAAGTTCTAAAGGAGATTTAATAAGTCTCAAATTAATCTTGTTTTTATGTAGAGTGAGTTTGAATAACAATGGACAACAATGAAGAGATTTCCTCCATTTCTCCTATTTTCTGAACGCCTGAAAAAAGAGATACAACTAAACATAATATAGTATACAACCTTGTTCAACAAAATTCAAATCCTCACAAAGCTCAAGAATAATTCAAATGACACAAAATTTAACACTATATTTTATAATAATTTCACTTACACCAATGTGTTCAGATTCGAAATCTGAGGTCTGGAGCATGGACCTTGTTCTGATAGTTCAGTCTCCCAGCACAATGAATATAACAAGAAAGACACTATAATTTTATTTGTACATACCTGATAGCAGAGCATGTATGAAAGCAATAACTTCATTTTCATGGTCCAAACATACACAGCAATACATAAGCATATAGTATAAACAACTAAACAACACACATTATTCTCTCTCTTTCTCTGCATCAGATAGGCACAGATCAACACACAAAAGGAGCATCAACATGGTGATCACTGCAGTAGAGTCCAGGTTTCTGAGTGAAACCCTCCTTCTTGAGCTTCTCTCGTGCTTTCTGAACAAGTTCGTGGTTTGTGATTGAACCATTACTCTCCTCAATTATTGCCTGTATTGCATTGCTAAAAGCTCCATAAGCATTGGCAGCGTTTCCTGGAGGACTTGCATCTGCAGAAGTTTGGTCACTCTGACATCCACTCATCAGAATCCCACCAGCCGGAAGGCTGTGTTTGGATGATCCAGCATATGCCTCCTGCTTACTTTCCACACGTGTCTCCAGTGCAGGCTTTGCATATCCCTCATCATTCTCATCAATCTTATGCTTGAGAAACTCTTGGGCAAGACCACCCACCAACCCCAATATTCCACCCCCACCTTCACCACTTCCTTGTTGGAGTTTATTCAAAATAACATTCATGAACTTCACTTTAGGACTAGAATCTTCCCCAAAGACATCGAAAAGGGTAGGTCTGAGTTTCCCAACATCAATATCATCTTTCCCAGTTTTCTGCTTGAGTATGTCAATGAGGGTTGAAAGGGGCAAAGATCTATTCTTCACATAGCCATAGTTCCCATGTGGAAGATCAATATCTCTATCTTCAGCCTCATCATCATCATCCCTGCCTCTGTGGTGGCGCAAACCTGAAGGGATATGGAATCCGCGAGACTCAATGGCATCTTCCACCTTCCGATGCAGAAAGTTTGAAAATCCAAAGCCAGAGCCAGACTGTTCTTCCTCTCCCTTTGTACTCTCTCCGATCTGCTCCTTAGCTTCTTCAAGTAGGCCACCACTGTGGCAAGAATCAGACACAATTGTGATCCTGCAACCTCTAGGGATCCCATCCACAAACTCCTTGAAATCATCATCTGTTTTCACAGACATACACAAATAGTCAGTTACTTCCCACAAAATTTCATGCCGATGCAACAATGTTCCATCTCAAACATAACAATTTACTTCTACTATGTTTGAATAAAGTAGCTATTAACATAAGAATTAAGAATGATTTTGGCCTGGGATAATTCCCTGAATCAGTTTTCAACAAATTCCCTGAATCATCCATCATCTGTTCGCACAGACCTACGCAGATAGTTTATTATTCCCAAATAAATAAAGGCAATGCAAAAGTGTTCTACCAAAAAACACAGAATACTGCCATTATTTTCCAATTAAGTTGGAATTACTCAAGCAAACACAGCATGAACATAGGGCTAAAGAAAAATCAGGAATCAGCTCATTTTACTAATTAAACAGATCCATTAGTTTTCCATTTTTGACCAAGGTAGACCAAATTTGCTCTCAACTCGGGAAACTCGACAAACGTAATCAGCACCCATTAAAGTAAAAGGATTAATAAATTAATTTAATCTGTGAAATAACAAGCATCAGTAAGTGAGTGTAATATTCGTATACTATCAATATAATCTATAAAATTATATCGTGAATAGGTTAGAATTTATAAATAATGTTCGATATGCTTGCAGAGTAATTATCACAAAATGTTAGTAATTTGAATTATAAAATATTCTATAACTGAATGATATTATAGAAAAAACTTCACATTGTCTATGTATGGGTAACATCACTGAAAGAATTTAATTTTCATAACTAATAAAATATGGTACATGATAGATAGTGATTGCTAACATGAATAAAATCTCAAACAATTGTAATCTATATCTGAAAGAGTGTTTTAATCTTTTTTAAAATTATAAGGGGATGATTCCTTCTTCGTTTATAGCGCAAAGGGATAGAACAACTCTATAAATTGAAGGCACTAATCTGGTGTATTTATAAAGTCAAACATAAACATTCCCCAAGACGCTGTCACAAATCTACACTGTTTTCACGCGCATACAATCAGATCTAGTTCAACTTTTCCTTCATCTCAAAACCCAGAAAACCAAAAGAAAACAAACAACTCATCAATTCCAACATCTTTTTTGAGTCAACTACAAAAACCAAATTCTTTCAAAGATCAATTATACACGACTATAATCAATTGTAATCAGAATAATTATTTTTTTCGATCAATTCGGTAAGATTCAGTTCTAAAATAATTAATTTTGTTTAAAAGTAACATAAATTCTGCTTCTACATAGACAAAGAGCAATTATAAATTATAAATTATAAATTATTTTTCAGATTTTCTTTTCCAGAACAGTTTATTTATTTATTTTTACATCAAAAGCAGTTGAAACTGAGAAAAGTAATCTTCCCCAAACATGTCCAAAAGAAGAAAAGCAGTGATCATAACCACGCAGCAAAAACCAAAATAGAACAAAACAAAAAACGGATCCAGTAGTAACGAACCAGTGATGAGATTCATATCAGAAGGAACAATGCACTCATCATATCCAGTGTCATCATCCTCTCCCGTTTCCGCAGGAAGGCGCGTGCCGTGTCCGCTGTAGTGCACGAACAGCACGTCTCCGTCCTCCGCCGATCGGACCAGTGAGGTCAACGCCGACCGGATGTTCTTCCCCGTCGGCTCCCTGTACGATTTGTCCGTGTCGATCAAAACGGTGATGTTGTCTTCGGAGAAGCCGTAACGGTCGACGAGGCACCGGTGCATCCGCCACACGTCGTTGATGCAACCTTTGAGCTCCGCCTTGGTGCCCGGGTAGTTGATTCCGATCAACACTGCCTTTTTCGCCATTGCAACTCTCTCTCTCTCTCTCTCTCTCTCTGATCCACCAGCGTGAGTTACCCTTTATCTTGCGCGTTTTTTCTGCCTGAACGATAACGAAGACAAAGGGTGTTTCTGGTATACCATAACGTAATCTACTATTTTCGCCTTAATTACAATGTTTAGTAAGAGTTTAACAACGTAAAAAAAATTATAATTACGATTAAAATTGAGAGTGTTATCTTTCATATTTAGTTTATTTTTAAAAATTAAATTAATGTACGTTTTAATACGATAATAGTTGAGAATGCTATTTTTTTTTTCATACTTAGTTCCTCATAAAATTTCTTTCACATGAAAAGTGAAAAATTAATTTTCTTACATAATATTTGAGTTAACAAGGTTATGATTCTATGAAAATATCTGAGAATTTTATTCAATAATTTAATACGATAAAAATTAAAATTTATTATCAAATTATTATTTGATTATTAGAAAATTTATAATATGATTTATGAACGTCCTCTAACATCCAGAAATTATGATATTTAAGTATGATTTTTTTTATATATCAAACGTTAAATTTATAGTATATAAATGGGACTTTGTTTTTTTAGGTTAGATCTTGATTCTTTATCTTTTATATTTTTGGAAGGATAAAACATGTTTTTCAATTTGTTTTAAACACTGAAAAAGTTACCTAGTCTTTATGGAATAGTTATAATTTTTTGTTTGAGTTTTAGTAATATGTATTAGTTGTGCTCACTATGAACATTGTTATTTATTGAAAATTATTAATTACTTGTCAATTTATTATATATTTTTTATATAATATGTTCATCTTAGTGTTTAAAAGCACAACTAATATATATGTGTTTTTAGTGTTTTAGTACAATTACAAAAGATGAATGGTTTTAATAGAACAATTGTCTTTTTTATGGATTTTACTTTTAATTTTTATCTAAATAATTTGAGATTGTTGTGAAAATAGGACTAAATACCAGAAGAAAGTGTTGAATTATGTTTTCATAAGTTTTTTCTCTCTTGCAAATGTGGTCTAACGGTGCTCAAATGATGATTTAGTTTATCAGAACGGTTAGATCGTAACTATTTCTTTTGATGTATGATTGATAAGTGTCTAATTTCAGTAATATTTCATATTAAAATATAGACACTTATGAGGATTTATTGCTAATTTACATATAAAATAATCCCTAATTTATGAATTTATACCTTCTTAATTTTTTATGATTTTTATTTGAATAAGAGTATTTTATTCCCAAATTTGGTGTTAATTGCAGATTTCTAAGGAAGATTGGAGATTTGGATTAAAGATGAATGATTTAAGCTTAAAAGATAAAGATAGAAGGTCCCACAATGGAAAAGATGCAAAGAAAGATTGGGCTTTTTTTTTTATGTTTTATCATTTAGCCCATTAGCGCGACACAATAAACAACCTAACCCTAGAAAACTAGGATAAATAGAGGGCTAGAGGCTCAACCTTAGTGTGCCAGATTGAGAGGAAAACACCATAGAGTGAATTGTAACCCAATTGGGAGAATGGAAGGTGATAGAAGTATGCGTGGCTAATTCTACCCTTTGGGATTGGGGGTAATCTGCTCAAACTCTTATGTATTGAGGTGATATTTTATATATTAATATTCAGTTCTTGATTGATTATTGGTATTGTTGTTTTACTTTTAATTCTCCGTGACAAATTGAAAATCTTAAATCTGACCGGGAGGTATTTTTAGGGTTCGGACCTAAACAACAATACTTAACATATTTGAGTGCTAGGAATAGACTTGAAATGTTAATTGCTATTAAACGTCTGAGCTTCGTTCTAAGTTGTTCTTATAAGTATGCGAGGGATCGATAGTTAGGGAACATTCTTAAGGATTTTATATGCGAGGAATCAATATAAATGATTTTTATACGAGCATCAATTTCAATTAAAGAACTTAATATTAACATGCTAATCAAAATACATGAGAGTGAGAGAGATGAAACTTAATCCCAATTTTTCCAAGTGAAGCAACTAATTCTTTGTTTGTTTTCTTATTGATCAGTGCCAACATAATCACTTCACACTCTTTTTTATTGTTCTGTTGTTATATTTAGCGAATATTATACTCGATGATTCACTGTTCTTTGTGGGATCGATATCCGTCCTTAGGGACAATTATTACTTCTGACAAACGCGGTGCACTTGCCGTAAAAAGTCATCAATGATATCAGACGCAATTACAACTCTACTGAACACTCATCTAAGATAGTTTTCTAACTAATTATAACAAATGATGAGATCTTATTTCTTACATATGATGGATATTGGCAAATGCAAGTTCAAACCTTAAGTGTAATGATTAAATAAATGGTAATTTTCAAATATGTTTTTTTTTCATAATAACTCTTTTTTTTAAGTTAGTACAAACAATAATAACATGTAATATAGATATTAGGAAAGGGACAAATGTGCACGATAATTTATACGTCTGTCGCAACAAACTACATTTAATTCTCAATCTACATATTGAGTTCCACTATGCATACTAATACTTCATTTCAAGTATTCTTTGAGCTTATGGTCACTCTTGGTAGTTCCCTTGAGTATTCTTGACTCCAACCACTTCTAACTTAACTGAGTCCTATTTTGGCTCGTAGCCACTTTTAGCTAACTCTTTGAGTATTCTTGACACAAGTCACTTCTGACTTACCTGAGTATTCTTTGGGCTTGTAGTCACTCTTGACTAATCCCTTGAGTATTCTTGACACAAGTCACTCCTTTATTAATTGAGTATTCTTTGGGTTCGTAGACACTTCTGACTAACGCCTTCAGTATTCTTGACACAAGTCACTTTTGGCTTAACTAAATATATTTTGGACTCGTAGTCACTCCTGGTTAACACCTTGAGTATTCTTGACACATGTCACTCCTAGCTTACATGAGTATTATTTGCCAAATAGCCACTCCTGGATAATTTAGAAAGGTTGAAGGTTTTAGTGATCCTCTGATCCTATAGTCTGTCTGCTAAAAAGTGTTTGCATCTCTTAATGAATACAATGATTTAAGTTTTATTTCTTAGTACAAATCGTCTTTTCTCTCTGGGGAGGGGTTGTGTCTTTATACGTATACAATGAATAAACTTCTCTCCTAGGTAGTTGGATGAAACTCTTAGTCTCTTGTATCAAGTTTTTCTAAATATGGAAGTGTGGCAAAATCTCTACTCTAAGCACAAGTCTCTCTTCTTTTTCTTGAACGAAGTTCTCTGTTTTTCTTGCAGCATTTTGACATAGTGTAACCTTAGCTCTGACATTCTTTTTCTTAATGATAAGTTTTATATAGGCACTGAAAGTTGTTGAGAGGCTTTTATAGTTGTTGAGCAATTTTAGCTTATATATATGTCCTTTTTGGCTAAGCTTCATTTCATGTCATTCAACTTTGATATGTGCTCCTTATCTATGTAATGTGTTTGATAACTAACAATGCTCACCTCTCTAAGTAGCATAACCTTTTGCACCAATTCATAGTAAAAGTGCACAAAGTACATGGATGGCAGACAACTGGGTAAAAAATAATTGCTCTTTATGTTAGAAAATTGGTAAAGAAAACAAATTTAACTTTTCTTCCAAGAAATCATTTGATGTTGACTTTTACTTACATCTTTAAGAGATCACTTTAACCGAGGAAGATAATTGACATTTTCTACATGTAACTAATAAATGTATGCATATATGTGTATGTGTTTAAATTATAAAATGTTATCTGAACTTAGCGACTAAAATCTAACATAATTTTAATTATTGTACAAAAGTGAACATTATTTTGTTATTGTACTAAAAATATGAAAATCGATAATAACTATATAAAAAATATTTTATCATTTTTAAAATGATTCAAAATAGTTCTTGAAGTATATTAAACTTAACTCTCTTATTATTGCATCCCTTAATATTTAAAGTTAATATCAAAATTAACTCCCTTAATATTTTATATTTAACTATTAATTTTAGGCACTGAATATATATATATATATATATATATATATATATATATTAATATAATTATTTTAATTATTTTTAATTATAAAGAAATAAAAAACTGCTTATTAATTTATATTTGTAATTTTTTAAAATTTTCTATCTTTTCTAGGTTAATCTTAGATATGAGAGATATTTTAAAATTTGATGATTTTCTTACTGAGTATTAAATTACCCATCTAAAATATTATTTCTTTTGAAACAGAATATTTCGGTCTTAACAAGTATTTTATATCAATAATCTAATTCTTAAGTGATATAAAACTTTTGGACGAAATAAATATTTATTTATTTATTTTAAATTCAATTAATTCTAGATATTTCTATGGAATAAGTTAAATAGTTTTATTTTTTCTTACAGTATTTCTTTATTAATATTTTTCAGTGATTAATATATGAATGATATCCAAATGGATTTCATCATAAAGTTACAATAATTTAAGTTTATTGAAATTTAGAACATAAAGTCATAAATTCTATATCTTGATTAATGAGATTTTGGTTTTAAATTAAGAAAATTTAATAAATTCAATTTATATAATAATTGGAGCGCGTGCCTTTTGAATTCTCTTGTGTGGGAGTGTTTGGTTGGTGAATGTTGATATTCTCTTCGTGCGTTATTGGCTGCTATGCGGTGTCGCTAATTTTTACATTTTAAATTCAAAAACCAAACACGCCGTAATTTTAAATATTGAGTTCAATTACTATAACACCCCCATTGTCCTATTTCGTGTGTATATTTTTTTTTCAAAAATAAATTGCTTAAGATAATTTTATTTTCTTTTTATAAAAGGACTCCACTACCTACCAACTTGTCATCATTAAATTATATTTGTTAACTTTCTATTGTTAATAAATTTGTCTTTATCAAACTTTTATTTAATATTTTTAATATTTTAATGATTATCCACAAACAAATCATTCTTCTACACACACAATTACTAATAGTATATTAATAACATGAAGTTAAAATTAATATAAACATAAAATTCATAACTCAACAAAATAAATATGATAATATAATTGAAACGTAGATTTGATCGTAACGAGGGATGACAAATGAATCTTTTTTATATGAGTATTATTAAAAAAAAAATTGACAAAATCTCCGTATTGATTTGTTAAAAAAATAAGTATGAATAATATTTAATTTTTTAAATTTAGTATATGAATAGAAATGAGTATGTACATATATTTGTATTATCATCATTTACATATTCATCCCATTCCAATATCATTTATGTTTTTATATACGTTTCTATTTTAAATTACTAAAATAAATTTAATTAATTAGATAATCTAAAAAATTATATTAAGTTTTTATTTATCTTTAATTTTGTAACTTATTTATCATATATATTTGTTATGTTTTACTCTTTTATATAATTATTTCACTTTTACTTGGTTGTTATTTGATAATTTGATATTTATACACTTACAAATTTTTTATTGTTATTTCACATTTGAGAAAAGATTTTATTTTACTCTCTTTTGCACCCTTTTCATTTTATTTCTATTTCATTGCTTTCATTTCTAGGTTAAAAATAAAATGGGTTGGACCCAAAAAAATTGCTTTCTTTTTATTTTTTTTATATATCTTAAGAAAAAATTAAAACTAAAATTAAAAACAAAATAAATAATAAAAAAAACACTAAAAAAAATCATGAAACAGAAATCAATCTTAAAAACAAAAAATAATATAATAATTAAATTAAAGACCATTTTAAATAATAATAAAAAATTAATTTCTAAATTAGTTTTTATTATTGTTAAATGATTTCTAAATTATATCTAATTAGCTACCAAAATTTTATAAAAAAGAAGAGATTCATGTTTAAACTAATAAAAAACAAAATTAGTATAATTATACTATGTTTACTTCCTGCACCTCCATTGTTGAGATTTATATGTCAGTGTCCTACAAAACAAGGTCTGCCCATAGAACAACCATAAAAAAAAAACTCAATATATAACAAATGTTGTCCTTGTTGTGGTACTAGACACTAATATAAAATTACTTCAAAGTTATTATATAACGTTTACAAACTTAAATGTAAATTTATTTTAATTAATGAAAATATTTAATAATATCCCTCCGAAATTACTTTTTTACTTGATATAATACTTATATTTTTTTATTTAAATTTTATATCTATAATATTTTTTTATGCCACTATATATTTATAAAATAATTAAATATATATTTATAATAATAATAACACCATTGTTGTTTTAATTTAATATATATTTTGACAAGTATAACTATTTAAATAAATAGTTGTAAAATGACATAAACTATAATTATAAATAATAATAACAATGAATTATTTAAAAATTATGTTAATATAAATTTAATAAAATATTTAATACATTATACTTTATTTAAAATATGAAACTTAAAAATTTGATTTAAATTATAATATAATAAATAAAAATGGATCTTTTATGAATTTAAATTGTATGTACATTTTTTAATATTAATGTAATATTATTAGATTATATATGTGTTGAAGTTTTTGGTGGTAATATTGATGAATTCACTTTTAAAGAAGTTTTGAGGACTGAAGACTTAGTTTTTAGTTTTGTATAGAGAGTGTTGTGTCTTCTTTATTTATATGACTTTCTTCTTAGTGATTAGTTTGAATTTTATAAGAACTTAGCTTGAAAAAGCTAATTTCAATCTTCATTAACTTATTTTGGTTAAAGAATAATTTTAATTAATTAAAAGATAATTTAATCCAATAAAATGTTTTATCTGAAATCAGAATGTAATGGATGTTTTAATCAATTTGATTTAATCGATTGATATTACTTAAAATCATAAGTAATTCTAGAAAGATGTGTGTTTTATGAGAAATAATTCATTCTATTTTAACATATTAAACTAATTATTTAATTCCACTAGTAAGTGAAATCAAAATATTAAAACATAATCCACTAAATTAGATAAATTCTATATAACTTTTATTCACAAATATTTTTCAACAATCCTTTTAAAGTTTGAGATTTTGAAACATTTACATCTGAAAGAGTTATTCTTCTGAATAAAAAAAAGTATTTTCTTAAAACTTTTTTAAGTGTTCTTAAGATTAATATTTTATGCAAAGAGGAATTCATCTGAGTTTGACTGATCCAATTTGATCTTGTTGTATTTAGATGATATTATTCATAGATATAATTTTAATTTGTGGTGTTTAACCTAGATAGTGTTTTGAATTATAGTTTTGTAGTAGGGTGTTACAAGAGTAAACGAACACTCTGGTAGGATTTTAGAGTGGTGTTCTTGGTGAATTTTGTATTTGTAAGCAATTGATTTAGTTTTAGTTTGACTTGTTTAGCTGAATAAGTGGATGTAACTCTTGTTCGTTTGTGCGTGAAACTGTTTGATTTTTTTCATGGGTGAATACTCATCCGTTTGACCTGAAATTTGTCGCGTTCTGTCCCAAATTCAGTGGAGATTCTTGCGTGGAATTTCAGGAAAAAACTATTTCGGGAGAATTTTTCGGAAATTCTGTACAAACCAAGATTATCCTCTACTAAAACTTGTGAAATTTCGCCATACTTTCTGCAATTTTTATTCTGGGTCCGTATTGCCCTAAAAAAGTTCACACAAGTACTTCCATATGTTGTTTGCACCCAGATAAGGAGGCACGTCCATAAAAGAATCACAAAAAGGAGATACGAGGAAGAAAATCCAGGATGTTTTGTTTTCGGAAAACCAGTTTTGTTCACTCTCGGTCTAGGACTTACTACGCCTTGCTCCTTGGATGTTTGGTCTGAAATTTTTACCAGACGTCACTGTATCTATTGAGTTTTGGTTGATATTTGAGGCCCAGATTCGTCCCACAAGATTGACAATCAATTTTTTATTGATCACTGCCAAGGCCGAAAGGAAGGTTCGTTTGTGTGTGAAACTGTTTGATTTTTTTCGTGGGCGAATACTCATCTGTTTGACCTGAAATTTGTCACGTTTTGTCCCAAATTCAGTGGAGATTCTTACGTGGAATTTCAGGAAAAATCTATTTCGGGAGAATTTTTCGGAAATTATGTGCAAACCAAGGCTATCAAAACTTGTGAAATTCCGCCCTACTTTATGCAATTTTTATTTTGGGTCCATATTGTGCTGAAAAAGTTCACACAAGTACTTCCATATGTTGTTTTCACCCAGGTAAGGAGGCACGTCCATAAAAGAATCACAAAAAAGAGATACGGGGAAGAAAATCCACGACGTTTTGTTTTCGGAAAACCAGTTTTGTTCACTCTCGGTCTGGGACTTACTACGCCTTGCTCCTTGGTTGTTTTGGTCTGAAATTTTTACCAGACGTTCGTCACTGTGTCTATTGAGTTTTGGTTGATATTTGAGGCCCAGATTCGTCCCACAAGATTGACAATCAATTTTTTATTAATCACTGCGAGGGCCGAAAGGAAGGTTCATTTGTGTGTGAAACTGTTTGATTTTTTTTGTGGGCAAATACTCATCTGTTTGACCTGAAATTTGTCGCGTTCTGTCCCAAATTCAGTGGAGATTCTTACGTGGAATTTCATGAAAAATCTATTTCGGGAGAATCTTTCGGAAATTCTGTGCAAACCAAGGCTATCCTCTACCAAAACTTGTGAAATTTCGCCATACTTTCTGCAAATTTTATTCTGGGTCCGTATTGCACTGAAAAAGTTCACACAAGTAATTCCATATGTTGTTTGCACCTAGGTATGGAGGCACGTCCATAAAAGAAACACAAAAAGGAGATACGGGGAAGAAAATGCAGGACGTTTTGTTTTCGGAAAATCAGTTTTGTTCACTCTCGGTCTGGGACTTACTACGCCTTACTCCTTCGGTGTTTTGGTCTGAAATTTTTACCAGACGTTCGTCACTGTGTCTATTGAGTTTTGGCTGAGATTTGAGGCCCAGATTCATCCCACAAGATTGAAAATAAATTTTTTATTGATCACTGCCAGGGCCGAATAGAAGGTTCATTTGTGTGTGAAACTGTTTGATTTTTTTCATGGGCGAATACTCATTCGTTTGACCTGAAATTTGTCGCGTTCTGTCCCAAATTCAGTGGAGATTCTTACGTGGAATTTCAGGAAAAAACAATTTCAGGAGAATTTTTCGGAAATTTTGTGCAAACCAAGGCTATCCTCTACCAAAACTTGTGAAATTTCACCCTACTTTCTGCAATTTTTATTCTGCGTCCGTATTGCGCTGAAAAAGTTCACACAAGTACTTCCATATGTTGTTTGCACTCAGGTAAGGAGGCACGTCCATAAAAGAATCACAAAAAGGAGATACGAGGAAGAAAATCCACGACGTTTTGTTTTCGGAAAACCAGTTTTGTTCACTCTCGGTCTAGAAATTACTATGCCTTACTCCTTGGGTGTTTTGGTTTGAAATTTTTACTACACGTTCTTCACTGTGTCTATGGAGTTTTGGTTGAGATTTGAGGCCCAGGTTCATCCCACAAGATTGACAATAAAATTTTTATTGATCACTGCGAGGGCCGAAAGGAAGGTTCGTTTGTGTGTGAAACTGTTTGATTTTTTTCGTGGTGAATACTCATCTGCTTGACCTGAAATTTGTCGCGTTCTGTCTCAAATCCAGTGGAGAATCTTACGTGGAATTTCAGGAAAAAACTGTTTCGGGAGAATTTTTCGGAAATTTTGTGCAAACCAAGGCTATCCTCTACTAAAGCTTTGTTGAACCAAGTGATGTCCAAGCTTTGAAGAATCCAAACCCTTTGAAGGATGTTGAAGCCTTGGCTGTGCTTGTTGTTGCTGTGCTGGTTTAGTATAGTTCTGGGGTAGTTTGAGTGTTGTAATTCACCCTTTGATCGAATCTAAAGCATAGGCATTCTCAATCTTTGTGAAAGTAAAATGTTTTCAAACTAAGTTAAAACAACCGATTGTTTTGTCGAAACAACCGATTGTTTACACTTAGATTTTTTAAAGAAAAGATTGAAAACTGTTTTTCAAATGGTTGAACTGTTAGAACCAAAACAACCGATTGATTCGAGGAAACAACCGATTGTTTGTTTTGGGACCATAACAGAAAAACTGTTTTATCTTTGACTGAGCTTTAAATGATTTAACTGCTTACGCTCCAGTCATTAAATGCTTTGACCAATCTTTTAATGCAATTTAAGAGTTTTTTAAGATTTGATAACAAAATACATCTTTGAATATATTCAGAAAAACAGGATTTGAGAATTAATCTTTGACAAGTTTTTGCTAAGAGTTTTTGAGTTTTTCAAAGAGTTGAGATTGCTGAAAGTTTGTGATTGATCAAAGTTTGTGGAATAGGATTCTGCTTGTATTGATTTCAGATTATCTTCTGTAATAAGTGTAATCCTTGTACTCTGTGAAACATGTTTTCGTTTCTGTGTTTGCTGAGATTGGCTGTGTGTTCTTGAGGGGATCAAGATCAGCAATCTTAGTGTTGGTGTGTTGGCCAAGAAGAGTGTGTGTCTTGAGGTGTTCAAGGTCACTTTCTTGGTTGTAGTGTAGGTAATCAAGGTGTGATTTCTTAGTAGAATTCCTCAGGGTTTCTGAGAAGACTGGATGTAGCTCTGGGTTTAGAGTGAACCAGTATAAACATCTGTGTGCAATCTCTCTATCCTTAACTCTTTAAATTCAGTTTTGTTTGTTGTTTGCTGGTATAAACAACCGATTGTTTTTCTGGTACTGCTATTTTTGATTGCTGTATTGGCAAACTGAATTTATTATCAATTGTTTCTTGAGATAATTTATTTCTTGTTTTAAAAGTTTTCGAAAACCCTCTTTAAACAATTCACCCCCTCTAGTTTAAAGTCATCCATTCTAACAAACTTGTGAAATTTCGCCCTACTTTCTGCAATTTTTATTCTGGGTCCGTATTGCACTGAAAAATTTCACACAAGTACTTACATATGTTGTTTGCACCCAGGTATTGAGGCATGTCCATAAAAGAATCACAAAAAGGAGATACGGAGAAGAAAATCCATGACGTTTTGTTTTCGGAAAACCAGTTTTTTTCACTCTCGGTCTGGGACTTACTACGCCTTACTCCTTGGTTGTTTTGGTATGAAATTGTTACCAGATGTTCGTCACTGTGTCTATTGAGTTTTGGTTGAGATTTCAGGCCCAGATTCGTTGCACAAGATTTTCAGTAAATTTTTTATTGGTCACTGCCAGGGCCGAGAGGAAGGTTCGTTTGTGTGTGAAACTGTTTGATTTTTTTCGTGGGCGAATACTCATCCGTTTGACTTGAAATTTATTGAGCTCTGTCCCAAATTCAGTGGAAATTCTTACGTGGAATTTCAGGTAAAAAATATTTCGGGAGAATTTTTTAGAAATTCGGTGCAAACCAAGGCTATCGTTTACCAAAACTTGTGAAAGTTCGCCCTTCTTTCCGCAATTTTTATTTTGGGACCGTATTGCGCTGAAAAAGTTCACACAAGTACTTCCATATGTTGTTTGCACCCTGGTAAGGAGGTACATCCATAAAAGAATCACAAAATGGAGATACGGGGAAGAAAATCCAGAACGTTTTGTTTTCGAAAAACCAGTTTTGTTCAGTCTCGGTCTGGGACTTACTGCGCCTTACTCCTTGGGTGTTTTGGTCTGAAATTCTTACCAAACGTTCGTCACTGTATCTATTGAGTTTTGGCTGAGATTTGAGGCTCAGATTCGTCCCACAAAATTGGAAATAAATTTATTATTAATCACTGCCAGGGCCAAAAGGAAGGTTCGTTTGTGTATGACACTGTTTGATTTTTTTCGTGGGCGAATACTCATCCGTTTGATCTGAAATTTGTCGCGTTCTGTCCCAAATTCAGTGGAGATTCTTATGTGGAATTTCAGGAAAAAAACTATTTTGGGAGAATTTTTCAGAAATTTTGTGCAAACCCAGGATTTCCTCTACCAAAACTTGTGAAATTTTGCTTTACTTTCTGCAATTTTTATTCTGGGTCCGTATTGCGCTGAAAAAGTTCGCACAAGTACTTCCATATGTTGTTTGCACCCAGGTAAGGAGGCACGTCCATGAAAGAATAACGAAAGGGAGATACGGGGAAGAAAATCCAGGACATTTTGTTTTCTGAAAACCAGTTTTGTTCACTCTCGGTCTAGGACTTACTGCGCCTTACTCGTTGGGTGTTTTGGTATGAAATTTTTACCAGACGTTCGTCACTGTGTCTATTGAGTTTTGGCTAAGATTTGAGGCCCAGATTCATCCCACAAGATTGGCAATAAATTTTTTTATTAATCAATGCGAGGGTCGAAAGGAAGGTTCGTTTGTGTGTGAAACTGTTTGATTTTTTTCGTGGGAGAATACTCATCCGTTTGACCTGAAATTTGTCGCGTTCTGTCCCAAATTCAGTGGAGATTCTTACGTGGAATTTCAGGAAAAAACTATTTTGGGAGAATGTTTTGGAAATTTTGTGCAAACCAAGACTATCCTCTACCAAAACTTGTGAAATTTCGCCCTACTTTCTGCAATTTTTATTCTGGGTCCATATTGCGTTGAAAAAGTTCGCACAAGTACTTCCATATGTTGTTTGCACCCAGGTAAGGAGGCACGTCCATGAAAGAATAACGAAAGGGAGATACGGGGAAGAAAATCCAGGACGTTTTGTTTTCGGAAAACCAGTTTTGTTCACTCTCGGTCTAGGACTTACTGCGCCTTACTCGTTGGGTGTTTTGGTATGAAATTTTTACCAGACGTTCGTCACTGTGTCTATTGAGTTTTGGCTAAGATTTGAGGCCCAGATTCATCCCACAAGATTGGCAATAAATTTTTTATTAATCACTGCGAGGGCCGAAAGGAAGGTTCGTTTGTGTGTGAAACTGTTTGATTCTTTTTGTGGGAGAATACTCATCCGTTTGACCTGAAATTTGTCGCGTTCTGTCCCAAATTCAGTGGAGATTCTTACGTGGAAATTCAGGAGAAAACTATTTCGGGAGAATTTTTCGGAAATTTTGTGCAAACCAAGACTATCCTCTACCAAAACTTGTGAAATTTCGCCCTACTTTCTGCAATTTTTATTCTGGGTCTGTATTGCACTGAAAAAGTTCAAACAAGTACTTCCATAAGTTTTTTGCACCCAGGTAAGGAGGCACGTCCATAAAAGAATCACAAAAAAGAGATACGGGGAAGAAAATCCAGGACGTTTTGTTTTCGGAAAACAAGTTTTGTTCACTCTCGGTCTGGGACTTACTACGCCTTACTCCTTGGATGTTTTGATATGAAATTTTTACCAGACGTTCATCACTGTGGCTATTGAGTTTTGGCTGAGATTTGAGGCCCAAATTCGTCCCTCAAGATTGGCAATAAATTTTTTATTGATCACTGCCAGGGCCGAAAGGAAGGTTCGTTTGTGTGTGATACTGTTTGATTTTTTTCGTGGGTGAATACTCATCAGTTGGACATGAACTTTGTCGCGTTCTGTCCCAAATTCAGTGGAGATTCTTACGTGGAATTTCAAGAAAAAACTATTTCGGGAGAATTTTTCGGAAATTTTGTGCAAACCAAGGCTATCCCCTACCAAAACTTGTGAAATTTCGCCCTACTTTCTGAAATTTTTATTCTGGGTCCGTATTGCGCTGAAAAAGTTCACACAAGTACTTCCATATGTTGTTTGCACCCAGGTAAGGAGGCACGTCCATAAAAGAATCACAAAAAGGAGATACGAGGAAGAAAATCCAGGACGTTTTGTTTCCGGAAAACCAATTTTATTCACTCTCGGTCTGGGACTTACTGCGCCGTACTGCTTGGGTGTTTTGGTCTGAAATTTTTACAAGACGTTTATCACTGTGTCTATTGAGTTTTGGCTGAGATTTGAGGCCCAGATTCGTCCCACAAGATTCGCAATAAAATTTTTATTGAGCACTTCCAGAGCCGAAAGGAAGGTTCGTTTGTGTGTGAAACTCTTTGATTTTTTTCGTGGGTGAATACTCATCTGTTTGACCTGAAATTTGTCGCGTTCTGTCCCAAATTCAGTGGAGATTCTTTCGTGGAATTTGAAGAAAAAACTATTTCGGGAGAATTTTTCGGAAATTTTGTGCAAACCAAGGGTATCTTCTACCAAAACTTGTAAAATTTCGCCATACTTTCTGCAAAAAAAAATTCTGGGTCCGTATTTCTCAAAAAAAGTTCACACAAGTACTTTCATATGTTGTTTTCACCCAGGTAAGGAGACACTTCCATAAACGAATCAGAAAAAAGAGATATGGGACAGAAAATCCAGGACGTTTTGTTTTTGGAAAACCAGTTTTGTTCACTCTCGATCTTCGACTTATTGTGCCTTACTCCTTGGGTGTTTTGGTCTGAAATTTTTACCAGACGTTCGTAACTGTGTCTATTGAGTTTTGGCTGAGATATGAAGCCAAGATTCGTCACACAAGATTGGCAATAAATTTTTTATTGATAACTCCGCAGGCCGGAAGGAAGGTTCGTTTCTGTGTGAAACTGTTTGATTTTTTTCGTGGGCGAATACTCATCCGTTTGACCTGAATTTTGTCGCGTTCTGTCCCAAATTCAGTGGAGATTCTTACGTGGAATTTCAAGAAAAAACTATTTCGGGAGAGGGAAGAAAACTGGTTTTCCGAAAACAAAACGTCCTAGATTTTCTTTCCCGTATCTCTTTTTTGTGGTTCTTTTATGGATGTGCCTCCTTACCTGGCTGAAAACAACATATGGAAGTACTTGTGTGAAGTTTTTCGGGGCAATACGGACCCAATTTTTGTGTGTGTAGAAAGTAGGGCGAAATTCACAAGCTTTGGTAGAGGATAGCCTTTGTTTGCTAAAAATTTCAGAAAATTTCTCCCGAAATAGTTTTTTCCTGAAATTCCACGTAAGAATCTCCACTGAATTTGGGACAGAACGCAACAAATTTCAGGTCAAACGGATGAGTATTCGCCCGCAAAAAAATAAAACAGTTTTACACACAAACGAACCTTCTTTTCGGCCCTGACAGTCATCAAAAAAAAATTTATTGTCAATCTTGTGGAACGAATCTGAGTCTCAAATCTCAGCCAAAACTCAACAGACACAGTGACGAACGTTTTGTAAAAATGTCAGACAAAAACACCCAAGGAGTAAGGTGTAGTAAGTCCCAGACCGAAAGTGAAGAAAACTGGTTTTCCAAAAACCAAACGTCCTGGATTTTGTTCCCCGTATCTCCTTTTTGTGATTCTTTTATGGACGTGCCTCCTTACCTGGGTGAAAACAACATATGAAAGTACTTGTGTGAACTTTTTTTGGGAAATACGGACCCAGAATTTTTTTTTTGCAGAAAGTAGGGCGAAATTTCACAAGTTCTGGTAGAGGGTCTTGGTTTGCACAAAATTTCCGAAAAATTCTCCCAAAATAGTTTTTTCCTGAAATTCCACGTAAGAATATCCACTGAATTTGGGACAGAACGCGACAAATTTCAAGTTAAACGGGTGAGTATTCGGCCACGAAAAATATCAAACAGTTTCACACACAAACGAACCTTCCTTTCGGCCTTGGCAGTCATCAATAAAAAATTTATTGCCAATCTTGTGGAACGAATCTGAGCCTCAAATCTTAGCCAAAACTCAATAGACACAGTGACGAACGTCTGGTAAAAATTTCAGACAAAAACATCCTAGGAGTAAGGTGTAGTAAGTCCTAGACTGAAAGTGAACAAAAAGGAGGCACGTCCATAAAAGAATCACAAAAAGGAGATACGGGGAAGAAAATCAAGGACGTTTTATTTTCGGAAAACCAGTTTTGTTCACTCTCGGTTTGGGACTTACTACGCCTTACTCCTTGGGTGTTTTGGTCTGAAATTTTTACCAGACGTTGGTCAATGTGTGTATTGAGTTTTCGCTGAGATTTGACGCTCAGATTCGTCCCACAAGATTGGAAATAAACTTTTTACTGATCACAGCCAGGGACGAAAGAAAGGTTCGTTTTTGTGTGAAACTGTTTGATTTTTTTCATGGGCGAATACTCATCCGTTTGACCTGAAATTTGTCTCGTTTTGTCCCAAATTCAGTGGAGATTCTTACGTGGTATTTCAGGAAAAAACTATTTCGGTAGAATTTTTCGGAAATTTTGTGCAAACCAAGGCTATCCTTTACCAAAAGTTGTGAAATTTTGCACTACTTTCTGCAATTTTTAATCTGGGTCTGTATCGCGTTGAAAAGGTTCACACAAGTACTTCTATATGTTGTTTACACCCAAGTAAGGAGGTACATCCATAAAAGAATCACAAAAAGGAGATACGTGGAAGAAAATCTAGGACGTTTTGTTTTCGGAAAACCAGTTTTGTTCACTCTTGGTCTGGGACTTACTATGGCTTACTCCTTCGGTGTTTTGGTCTGAAATTTTTACCAGACATTCTTCATTGTGTGTATTGAGTTTTTGCTGAGACTTGAGGTCCAGATTTGTCCCACAAGATTGGCAATAAATTTTTTATTGATCATTGCCAGGGCTGAAAGAAAAGTTCGTTTGTGTGTGAAACTGTTTGATTTTTTTCGTGGAGGAATACTCATCCGTTTACCGTGAAATTTGTCGCGTTCTGTCCCAAATTCAGTGAAGATTCTTACGTGGAATATTAGGAAAAACTATTACAGGAGAATTTTTCGGAAATTGTGCAAACCAAGGCTATCCTCTACCAAAACTTGTGAAATTTCGCCTTACTCTCTGCAATTTTTATTCTGGGTTCGTATTGCGCTGGAAAGGTTCACACAAGTACTTCCATATGTTGTTTGCACCCAGGTAAGGAGGCACATCCACAAAAGAATCACAAAAAGGAGATACAGGGAAGAAAATCCACGACGTATCTTTTTCGGAAAACCAGTTTTGTTCACTCTCGGTATGGGACTTACTGCGCCTTACTCTTTGGATGTTTTGGTCTGAAATTTTTACCAGACGTTCGTCACTGTGTCTATTGAGGTTTGGTAAGATTTGAGGCCAAGATTCGTCCCACAAGATTGGCAATAAATTTTTTATTGATCACTGTCAAGGCCGAAAAGAACGTTTGTTTGTGTGTGAATTTCTTTGATTTTTGTCGTGGGCGAATACTCATCTGTTTGACCTGAAATTTGTCGCGTTCTGTCCCAAATTCAGTGGAGATTCTTACGTGGAATATTATGAAAAACTATTTCATGATAATTTTTCAGAAATTTTGTGCAAATCAAGGCTATCCTCTATCAAAACTTGTGAAATATCGCCCTACTTTCTACAATTTTTATTCTGGGAACGTATTGCGCTGAAAAGTTTTGCACAAGTACTTCCATTTGTTGTTTTCACCCAGGTAAGGAGGCATGTCCATAAAAGAATCACAAAAAGGAGATACAGGGAAGAAAATCCAAGACGTTTTGTTTTCGGAAAACCTGTTTTGTTCACTCTCGGGCTGGGACTTACTACGCCTTACTCCTTGGGTGTATTTGTCTGAAATTTTTACCAGATGTTCGTCACTGTGTGTATTCAGTTTTGAATGAGATTTGAGGCCTAGATTTGTCCCACAAGATTGACTATAAATTTTTTATTGATCACTGCCAGGGCCGAAAGGAAGGTTTCTTTGTGTGTGAAACTATTTTATTTTTTTTCGTGGGCGAGTACTCCTCTGTTTGACCTGAAATTTGTCGCGTTCTGTCCCAAATTCAGTGGAGATTCTTAGGCGGAATTTCAGGAAAAAACTACTTCGGAAGAATTTTTCGGAAATTTTTGTGCAAACCAAGGCGATCCACAAAAACTTGTGAAATTTCGCCCTAATTTCTGCAAATTTGATTATGGGTCCCTATTGCGCGAAAAAGTTCACACAAGTACTTCCATATGTTGTTTGCACCCAGGTAAGGAGGCACATCCATTAAAGAATCACAACAAGGATATACGGGGAAGAAAGGGCATTTTGTTTTCGGAAAACCAGTTTTCTTCACTCTCGGTCTGGGACCTAATACGCCTTACTCCTTGGGTGTTTTGGTTTGAAATTTTTAGCAGACTTTCGTCACTGTATCAATTGAGTTTTGGCTGAGATTTGAGGGTCAGATTCGTCCCAAAAGATTGGCAATAAATTTTTTATTGATCACTGCCTGGGCCGAAAGGAAGGTTCGTTTATGTGTAAAATTGTTTGATTTTTTTCGTGGGTGAATACTCATCCGTTTGACCTGATATTTGTCGCGTTTTGTCCCAAATTTAGTGGATATTCTTACGTGGAATTTCAGGAAAAACCTATTTAGGTATAATTTTTTGGAAATTTTGTGCAAACCAAGGGTATCCTCTACCAAAA
Organism: Phaseolus vulgaris; assembly: GCF_000499845.2. Lineage (NCBI taxonomy): Eukaryota > Viridiplantae > Streptophyta > Magnoliopsida > Fabales > Fabaceae > Phaseolus > Phaseolus vulgaris. Next base: position 49,225,521 of record NC_023749.2, read on the forward strand.
CTTGTGAAATTTTGCCCTACTTTCTGCAATTTTTATTCTGGGTCCATATTGCTTCGAAAAGGTTCACACAAGTACTTCCATATGATGTTTGCACCCAGGTAAGGAGGCACGTCCATAAAACAATCACAAAAAGGAGAAACGGTGAAGAAAATCCAGGACGTTTTGGTTTCAAAAAACCAATTTTGTTCACTCTCGGTCTGGGACTTACTACGCCTTACTCCTTGGGTGTTTTGGTGTTAAATTTTTACCAGATATTTGTGACTGTGTCTATTGATTTTTGGCTGAGATTTGAGGCCCAGATTCGTCCTGCAAGATTGGCAATAAATTTTTTATTGATCACTGTCAGGGCCAAAAGGAAGGTTTGTTTGTATGTGAAACTGTTTGATTTTTTTCGTGGGCGAATACTCATTCATTTGACTTGAAATTTGTCGCGTTCTGTCCCAAATTCAGTGCAGATTCTTATGTGGAATTTCAGGAAAAAACATTTTCAGGAGAATTTTTCGGAAATTTTGTGCAAACCAAGGCTATCCTTTACCAAAACTTGTGAAATTTCGCCCTGCTTTCTGTAATTCTTATCTTGGGTCCGTATTGCCCCGAAAAAGTTCACACAAGTACTTCCATATTTTGTTTGCACCCAGGTAAGGAGGCACGTCCATAAAAGAATCACAAAAAGGAGAAACGGGGAAGAAAATCCAGGACGTTTTGTTTTTAGAAAACCAGTTTTGTTCACTCTCGGTTTGGGATTTACTACGCCTTACTCCTTGGATGTTTTGATCTGAAATATTTACCAGACGTTCGACATTGTGTCTATTGAGTTTTGGCTGAGATTTGAGGCACAGATTCATCCCACAAGATTGACAATAAATTTTTTATTGATCACTTCCAAGGCCGAAAGGAAGGTTCGTCTGTGTGTGAAACTGTTTGATTTTTTTCGTGGGTGAATACTCATCCGTTGGACCTGAAATTTGTCGCGTTCTTTCCCAAATTCAGTGGAGATTCTTACGTGGATTTTCAGGAAAAAACTATTTCAGGAGAATTTTTTCGGAAATTCTGTGCAAACCAAGGCTATACGAAAACTTGTGAAATTTCACCCTACTTTCTGGAATTTTTATTCTGGGTCACCCTTTCCCTTAGGATTAGTCAGTTCTATTTTTCGATGGAGGCAGGGAAAGGGATATAACTCAGCGGTAGAGTGTCACATTGACGTGTTTAATAGAATCAGTAGAAAAATTATTCTGTAATATTTTTCGTTTTCTCTTTTTTTCAAAGTTTCAATTAATCTTATTTTATCATAACATGAAAGCTTTAATAAAAAAAAAAAAATAGAATCTAAAACATGTTTTTAATATTAATACATGTTTATATGTTTTTACTACTATACTTTCAAGGGTGTTATCTGTAAAACAAAGTATGACTCAAGACACAACCAGAATGGATGAATGTAAAATTTTCTTGAAAACTCTGATATAGAGCAGAGTAAATAATAACAATAGTTTCAATGAATCAAAGAAAATTAAAATAAAATGATCAAGATGAAAATATAAAAACAATAATTTTTATATGGTTTTATTCTACAATATCTACATTTGAATTTAATTAAAAAAAACCTTAATTAGATTTTTCAATTATTCAATTAGAAGAACACATATAACTAAAACAATAATTACACAATATTTTTTCTTTAATTATCCTTTAAGAAGAATTACAAATTAAAAAAAAAAACACTCAATTACCTACAATAACCACACACCTAGTGTATCATAATTCAGTAAAGTAGAAAGAAAAGGAAAGATACTATGTGATGACAAATATTTTCCAAAAGGAAACAAAAAAAACCTATAACATGATCCAACTCTTATTGATTTTAAGCAAGTCTTTTTCAATTATTTGTATCAGTAAGTAGAAAGAAAAGGAAAGATACTATGTGATGACAAATATTTTCCAAAAAGAAACATAGAACCTATAATATAACATGATCAAACTCTTATTGATTTTGAGCAAGTCTTTTTCAATTATTTGTAGTGAATAATATTTTAAGAAACTCTCCTCCAAAAATTGCAAATTTATTTTTATAGAACACTAGTTAGTGTATGTTACATAGAGAAATTGGAAGAGTTACCTTTTTAAAGAGTTTTGGAATTTCTAACTAAAATAATTGATTATTATTAATTATAATTAATTATTATATTCTTCAGTTAATCTAGGAATAATTTTCAATCGATATAATAAATTATTGTTAAACATAATTGATTATTTATAAAAATGTAGCTTTTAAAATTGTTTGACATAATTGATTGTATAATGGATTATGTATAAAATGTGATAATAACATAATATTATTTTCAAATAATCGATTATTTGGTTTCAATTAAAATTAATTTTGGCTTATGAACTTAACCTAATCAGTTATATGTTCATAAAAAAATAGAAAAACAATTTTAAAATAGGTTTTTCTTAAAAACTTTAAAGAGATTGGACCATAATTTATATTTAATAGATAAGGAAGAGAAACCATTAATAAGAGGTGTAGGCATTATCAAAATATCAACACACTATTTTCCCAACAGTTATAATTTATATTATAAAAAATGCCATAGTACTTGAAAATGCCAAAACTATGTTTTTTTTTATCTTTTTATCAGCAAGAAAACAACAACATTATTGTACGACAATTATTGTACAACAATTATTGGTGAAAACTTTATTAACTTTCTGCACACAAATTCAAGTTTTTAATTAAAAACCTAGTAAAAAAAATTCAAACTATGCATTATGAGAAGTCTCTTGGTCTATAAATATGAGAAAGATTCTGAAATTGCAACTTCATCATACTTTAGAGAGTTGTTTTAATCTTCCTAAACTTTCTCATACTTCTTCTCCTTCGTCTTTATCTTGGTATGTCATTTTTCTGCAGATTATTCGATCTATATTATTTTATTTCTTTTTCTATTTCTAACTTCTCCATTGTTCTGCTTCATATTCCTGTAAAATATATCTGTGCTTCAAAAAATTCATTATACTTTATAGTGCCCCATCTTTCTCATCTTTCTGTTAAACTGAGTTAAAATAAAATATGTAAATATCACTTTATTAAAAATACGAAAATCTACTTAAAAATTAGAAAAATTATAGTGACATTCAAGAAACATTACAAGAAAATTATAAAATAGAAATTAATTTTTAGAGACAAAAAATAATTAGTTGCTATAGTGACAAAATTAGATACCATTTTAGAGACTAAAAAATTTTTGATTTCTAAATTAGTTTATATTATTGTTAAATGGTTTATAAACTGGTGTCTAATTAACAATCAAGGTTTTTGCTATCAAATTTAGAATCTAAATAATTGGTAGCAAAATGGTGCTACTTAGACACTAATTTGAAATTCATTTAACAATAATAGAAACTAATTTAGAAACCAAATTTTTTTTAGTATCTAAAATTATCTTTAATTTAGTCATTATAGCAACTAATTATTATTTTTTCTTTAAAAGAGTTATTTATCATTATATTTACCAAATTGGTCAAAATAAATTGTACTTAAAAAATAATGAAAAAAAATTAACCTCATATTACATTTTGTTGGACACTAATTATATTAAAATTTTGTGAAGAAAGATATCTAGCTATGGCTGAGGTTGAAAGCTTCAATGACTTCATCAGAGGAAAGACCATTTTTGTCACAGGTGCAACAGGATTTGTAGGAAAAGGTTTGTGATTTTCTCTTTCTCAATGTCAATTGTTTTTATCCATATTAGGTTTATATCAAAACTTAAACAAATTTTAATTGAGAAGAGGAGTTAAGAGTGATAGATTTTCTTTTAGAGAATACGAAAGTTGTTAATAGTGTAATAATTGGTAAAAGTTAGATACATAACTTACATGTTAATAATTCAACCATTGAATTATAATGATATGTTAATTTGATGGTGTAGGTTAAATTTTATAAGAAAATAAATAATATTAAGATTTCGATCAAATGATTAGTTTTGTATATTTTGATAAGTATGAATTATGTTGATTTTGTTGTATATAGATAAAATATAAATAATTCTGGATTAATTTAAAATTTTGTACACATTATCTATTTAAAAAAAATATATATAACAATAAAATTTAAGAAAAAAAAAATCAATTAAAATTTTCAATTATATATATATATATCAAAATTATATAATATATATTATTTAAAATTATTACTTGTCTATTTTTTTTATCCTTCTTCAACTTTAATAAAAGACATTAATAATCAAGATAATGTAAACTTATAATTAGGAGTGACAATGTGGGTTGACTCGTCCAATATTGGTCTGTCTTGCATTAGCTTGCTTAAGTAATGTGAGTTCAATGTATTGGCTCGTCCTGCATAAGTGATGACTCCAGGTCAGCTCGCCCCGCACAAGGGATGGTTCCCAGATCAGTGTGTCTGCTCGCATAAAAATTAAAATTTTATTAAAAAAAATAAATATCAATTCACTTGTAATATATATAGAAAATAAAAGTTGGAGGAGACAATTTTTTATTTTTATTAAGGTGTTTCTTTCTGCACCCATCAAAATTTCTTCCCGCACCTCATCAATTTCGAAATTTAATTTTCATAGATAAAAGTCAATTCCGAAAATGAAGAAGATATTTTTTTCTTCTGCAATAACCTTTCCAAAACAACTATTTTACCTTCCAGAATCTAAAACAACTATTTTGACTTTCAGAATTCAATTTTTAAAAGTGATGGTGTGCAGGAAGAAATTTGAGGGGTGTAGGAAGAAACACCTTTTTATTATTATGTAGGCTAGCTCGTCTCATTCTGTCCTTGGTTCGTGCGAATTGCAAGTTATGTGGGCGGACCTAAGCGGGTCAACAAGTCAAAATAGTGAGTCTGTCTCGCGTTTTCTTTAGCAGACTGCGAGTTGATCCGCACAACCCGTCTCATATTGTCAATCGTACTTTTAATTTTCTGGTTGAATCCAAAAAATATTTTAAATAGAATTATTAATAATAAAATAGTTTGTAGATATTTGGAATTTAATCTCTCCTTATATATTTATTATATAAGGGATGGATCAAAGTAATATAATTTTTATCAAGGATTCTGTACATCATTCATTAACTTTCAATGGAATCATGTTTTCTCCTTAATATGTAGATTACATATACATACATATATAATTTTATATTTATTTGATATTTTCTTTGTATAAATCAAAATTATTGTAGTCTATATTTTCAAAATATAGTAAAATAGAAATAGTTTGATATTATTTTTTATTGTACAATTTTGAAAAAAAAAATTATATAAAAAAGCAACACAGTATAATTTTTTATTCAACTGGTGGATTGAAAACATTAATATTATTGATAATTTAATAATTGGTGAAAATTACATTAGTGGAATTTGATGTTTCTCCATTTAACCATAATCATTTATTGAGTAAAAATGTTAATAAAAATTTCTCATATTTTAATTTGACTCTTGTTATTGTTATTATTTGTACAGTGTTTGTAGAGAAGATATTAAGGGTTCAACCAGAAATTAAAAGGTTATACCTTCTTATAAGGGCACCAAATTCAGATTTAGCTACCCAACGCTTGCACAATAAGGTACCTATGCAACTTCTATATATATATATATATATATGTACATATTAGTTTTTAATTAATTAATTAATAATTATTATCTTTATATATTAAATTATTTTTTTATAAATAGATATAGTCTACATATGTATTGTTTTTGTTAATTAGATACAAATTTAGAGACTAATTTATAAATTTTATTAATAATAGAAATTATTTTAAATATCAATAATTTCTTTTATCTCTAAAATTAAATCTAAATTTGTTAATATAGTGACTAATTATTTTTTATCTTTAAAATTGATTTATTTGCTTTTAATGATTTAAAATTAATTTTTATATATAAGTTAATTTGAAAAGGCTCTCTTATATCATTTTTTGTAAATCTTTTCCTTTTAACTTATAAATAAAATAACTTTAATTTATGAATAAATTAATTTTATTTTTTCTTATTCTTTATCAAGAGGGTTGTTTAAATATGTTTCTAACCATTATTGTAATTGAATATATTTGAATATGTTGAGGTGTTTGGGAAGGAGTTATTCAAGGTGTTGAAAGAAAAGTGGGGTGCAGATTTTAGATGTTTTATATCAGACAAAGTTGTTGCAGTTGCTGGTGATGTTTCTCTTCAAAACTTGGGAATTAAAGACAAAAACATGTTCAATCAAATGTTGAAAGAGTTAGACATTATAGTACACACTGCTGCAACTACCAACTTTAATGAGAGGTAAATAATTAAATTTCATTTATCTAAAATCAGCAATTGCAAATAAGTATTTTTTTTATTCAGAAATTAACCATTGATGTTTTAATATACTTTTATTTCTCATGCTAAAATCAATTCTTCTTTTTTTTTTATTAAATACAAACTATTCACTTTACCTACTGAAATGTATTTATTTTAGAAGAGTCAAATCCTATAAAACATTTCCATGTACAGTATATTACAAAAAAATATTGCCTTTTTTTTGGGGAGCTAAGTTTTTTAAAAAAATATTATTTTTATCACTTGACAATGATAATGTAGGAAGTTAAAAATTGTAAATATATGTTAAAGCTAAAAATTGATCATAACACCACATGTAGTCATATACAAAGTTATAAATTTGGCTTCTCTATATATAATAGGTAAAGATAAAGTAAATAATTAATGAAAAAAATTTATTCATTAACATATAAAATAATTTTAACAAATAATATTTATTTTTGTTAGTATATCACACTCTTTTTAGTGTGTAAATTGATCATGTAATTGAAAGATTATCTCACTCATATATATATATATATATATATATATATATATATATTATATTTTGCAGATATGATGTTGCAATGAGCACTAACACAATGGGAGCTTTTCATATTGTGAGTTTTGCTAAGAATTGCCATAAAATAGAGATTGTTCTTCACTTATCTACTGGTACGTAATGAACAACTCAAGTAATTAACTTTTGGTGTGAGAACTCAGGTGCTAAATTCACATTTCTTGAGAGAATATGATACAAATAATATTTGTTAAAAATATTCATGAAAATTGATTGAACATATAGTGAACACGATATTACAATTTTATAAATTGAAATCATAAGCATGTTTTTTTGTACTTTACTAAAATAAAATAAAGATTATTATTATAACCATAAATTACTAATTATTGCCTGAATAAAAAAGTAATGAGTAGTGCTTCAATACAAAAAGGAATACTGTAAATTTTTAGTTCCTTGAAAACATACTCATGTGTGGTATACATGATAGTAAAGATGTATAATTTTTTCTCTCTATACTAAAACAAGTAGGTACAAAATCAGTTCCCAAGAAGATGTGTCTACTCATAATTTAAAAGATTGAAATTTTCTAACAAATTGGTAATTATTTAGTTACTATTATGAACTACCACGGTTTGAGTTCAATCAAATTCTGTTGTAATGATTTTAACAACATTAATAAGATTTTACCATACCATGTTTTTCTTTGAACTTATATGTAATAGGTAAAATTGTTGGAAATGAGACTTAGAACTAGAATGTTGGGCTAATTGAACTCCCACCCACTTGCAACATTTATTCCAAACTACAAATGCAATATTTCACTCAAAGAACATGTGCTAGACAATTTCCTCACTTCCATTGCATAAATGACATATTGTGGTACTAAGGTTGACTCTTATCCTAACTAAAATTGACCTTGTCGATACTTTCCTCATCAAACCCTCCAAGCAAACGTTTGAGAATTAAGGAGTACTCAAATATTCCAAAACAAATTGAAGATACTATTGTATTAGCTCAAACAACTATTTTCTAATATAGCATATGCTGACTTAGCAAAGTTAGTTCCATCCTCTTCTCCTAATAATTGTCATTTGCCTTGATTTTCTCTTTTGTAATTGTACAATGTTTATTTCTCCTAGTGAGTAAGTGTATTATTTGTTATCTCTCCCCTTCAAACCTCTCCCTTCCCCACTCCAAGTTCCACTCATAACCATTTTTTGTCCAACTTCCTAATTCTCCTACTGTTTTTTCTTTACTACTAGAAATAGAGAATACACTAGGAAATCTTTGTTTAAGGGTCACCTCACCTAACCATTTGTCCTTCCGTAATTTAATCATGCTCCCTGACCCAACCTTCCTTACAATGTGTTTATCAAACTAGCTTTCAATATCCCCTTTCCCGAACACCTTGCACATGTCCCTCCACCACCAAGATTGGGACTTAACTACATAATGTTGATTTTGGAAATTTGTGTTACCATATTTAGACAAGATAATATCTTTCCATTTTCCTATGGGTTCGACCCCGAGTCTCCATTTAAAAAAGTTGATTCAGATATATTATACTAGACATTATTCTCTTCATTCTATTAGACAACACCTTAGAAATTATTTCATGGAGTACCTCCACCAATGAAATAGGTTTGTATTGTTCTAGCTTAATGGGGTCATTTACTTTTGGTATTAGCACTATGAAAGATACATTACACCCCCTAGGTATTTTCAGAGGTCTCAAAACTCTCAACAACTTGTATAATGTCATACTTAATAATCTCTCAACTGCTCTTGATGAAATTAAAATTAAATCAATCGTGCTTTGGGATCTTAGATCCCTCATATTTCCAAACAACATCCTTAATGTCTTCCTCTGTAATCTTATTAGTCAACATTAAGTCATCCTCTAATGTAAGTGATTGGAATTCTACATTTCCTAGCCTAACCTCATAATCAGGAGATGTTTAAACATAGTTTCAAATAATGTCTTAGTTTTATTCGTGATAACTTTTAGTTCTCACTCTAGCTTTCATTTCATTCCTAGCTCTCCTCCATGTAAATGTAGAATGGTAAAATTTAGAGTTTGTATCTCCCAACCTGATCCATCTAGCTTTCACTTTTTGTTTTAGAATTGAATCTAGCTTATAATTTATTAATTTTAGTTGATTAATTAATTCCATTCTCTTCAATCCCATTTCCTCACTTAAGGCACTAGCATCATCCTTTAGTATTCAACTCTTATATTTCTTTACTAATTTCCATCTTAGCAAGGTGGATACATCCAAAGACCTATCTATTCCATGACTTAAGATCATATTTGAGTTTTTTCAGTATTTTTAAGCTCACTAACCCATTACCTTACTATAAGAATTCCACAGTCCTTTGACTAAGTCAATAAATCCTACAATTGAGTTCCACAATAAAGTGATCATAATGATTTTGGTCCCTAATATTTCATTGATGCTTTTAAGATAATAACAAAGCTATTTTTTAACCATGGTATTGATGTTGTCTTTGTTTGTATCACATTTCCAACCCATCTGTCCCAAGTAGATTTTGATGAAGACACTCCCTTGACAGCTTCTGCATTTGTTTAATTGGATTCTTTCTACCTCTAAACTAGTTTCTTCTTGCCATCACTTCTTTGATATTTCGTGGGTTTGACCTTGGTTGTAACATGTTTAGTGGGTTAACTTTCATTCCCTTTTGTACTGAAGTATATTGACATGGAGTTTAATATTATCAATTTTAATACAATTAGTTCCTTATCCAGTTGCTAATAGAATTTTACAAAATCAAATGATTGAACACCTCGTTCACCCTTTCCCATTTCTAGAAGATTTTGAACATAGCTTTTGGGAAAGTTGGAGAAGAAGAATGATATATACTTATGGAGTTTGATGGTATCTCATTTCCTGGATTTTTCTCTTGGAAGCCACATATTAGGCTTCCTTCCAATTTGATTCACGTTGGTGTTGTGTTGTGTATATAGATTAAAAATAATTATGTCCTTTGGGAAAATAAATTGATGCAACAAATCAACTTTGTGGCTTTCATTTGTTGAGCATCATACATAAAGAAGACAATTTTTTTTTGTTCATTAAGATACCATTGTTTCATGTTTCTATTTTTAGAAATATATGCATATGTTTCATATCTAGTTATATCTAGTTGCATTAAAAATTTATAAGTTTTTTTTTAATGACTTGAATACTCCACAATCACACTTTATATGATAAGTTAATAATAACTATATATTATTTGCCTTCCACAATCACACTTTATATGTTCCCATAAATATGTCTAAATATCAATTAGAAATTTAATTCCTACAAAATAAGGTCAAATAAGAAGTTATGAAAAATAAATAAATTAGATTTTTGTCAAACTTTATAAATTGTCTTATATGTGAGTTTATTTGTTATATTATCTATCTTATGTTTAAATTAATATAACTTAATGCATTACTTTCTAAAGGGTACTTCTAATATTAATGATAAAAGAAAGTAGCACTTCACATTTTAAAAGGGTTAACCCATTATAATGAAGTGATTTTAAGACATTATATCTTGCTAATTAGAGTAAACTTTGTTTTTATTAGCTTACGTGTGTGGGGAGGCAGAAGGAGTTATACTCGAGAAACCCTTACATGGTGATCAGATGAAAAAAGGATCTGCAAAATTAGATATCAAGTTAGAAAAGCAATTGATTGAAGATAAATTAACAGAACTCAGAATGCATGAGACAAATGAAGAAGAAATCAAATCAGTCATGAAAAGTTTTGGACTTGCAAGGTAATTTTTGTTTTAAATAAGGATAAAAATAACACTACAAGAAAATCATTAAATAGAAACCAAATTTAGAGACAAAAAATAATTAGTTGTTATAATGACTAAATTAGAGACCATTTTAGAGACTACAAAAATTATTGGTTTCTAAATTAGTTTCTAATATTGATAGATAAATTCTAAATTGGTATCTAATTAGCTACCAAAGTTTTAATTACCAATTTTTAGCTAATTAGATACAATTTAGAAACGGTTTATCAATAATAGAAACTAATTTAGAAACCAATAATTTTTTTAGTTTCTAAAATGGTCTCTAATTTAGTCACTATATATAGCAACTAATTATTTTTTTTTCTCTAAAATTAATTTCTATTTAGTGATTTTATTGTAGTGTAATACTTGAAATTAATATTTTACTAAATTTTATCTTAGTAAAAATATTGAGATTACAAAATTATGTACGTATGAATGTACCAACTACAAAATATATCATTCAAAATGCCTTGTTTTTTTTTTATCAGCAATAAAAAATCAATAAATGGGAACCACTTCAGGGGTGGTCCAACCCTTTTACAAGCACACATAAAATTTAACTCCTAACTCGACCCCCAAAACCGCCGGTCAAAAGATCAACCAAACCAAGCGCTAACTAGCTTTACCGAATCAGCCGTATACATGCCAAAGGATCCAGAACCCAACAGGGGTAGGAAAAATAAACTTCGCGGGACTTTGCAGCAATCCAAGACCACACCTTTACTTGCGCCGAGGCAAAAACTTCTAACACATCTGTCACTCTTCCATTAAAGACGATCGAGTTCCTATGCTTCCAAATTTCACTCACAATTCCAACCCAAATTGCCCCCCAAACATCATTGACCGAAACAGATGCCTGACTCAACCTGAATTGGATAAAATTTTGCATAGGATCCAAATGGATTACGAACGACACTCCAAGTCACTCAAAGCAAAGACACCAGACCCTCTAAGCAAAGTCACAAACGGCGAACAAGTGACTCGACGACTCGTCGACCTTCCCACACAAGCAGCATACAGGGTTTTCAACCACCACCCCGCGCCTTACCAAATTAACCCTAGTCGCAATCCTATTTTCCAATACCCTCCAGGCCAAGAATACAGCAGAAGGCAAGGCTTTACACCTCCACAACCTACAGTAAATCGGAGAGGGTTCCCCATCACTAACCCTCCTTACCTTGCTATAAGCTGAGTTAACAGTAAAACTTTGAGACCCCTCAACCTTCCAGACCCAACTATCCACCCCTCCCACATCCATCTTCACCCCTTGCAGCAACTGACTCTATTTCTCCTCCAACAACTTCTCCCAGTCAAAGAGGGATCTACGCCAGCACAGATGCCAAATCCAAACACCATTAGACCAGTTCCCGAACTCGGCCACCTTAGCAGCTTTAGTCGTGCTAAGCGAATATAATCTCAGAAACATTCCCTTCAGAGCACCACAATTCAACTAGCTGTCCTCCCAGAATGCCTTGTATTCTCAATGCAGCCCATGCAATACAATATTACATATATATATATATATATATATATATATATAACTGAGATGTAAGTTTTTAAATCTAGTGTTTGGTAATGCATAAAGTCTGAAAACCAGATCTGTAGTTGCTTTTTGCTTCTGCAACGTTTATGTTATCATGTTCCTTTCTATTGCAAAACATCTTCACAGAGTGCAAACAAATTACTCTCACTAGTTTGTGTTACATTTGACCATGTGTGAGTGCTGATAAGGTAGCAAACCTGAAATCCCTGCACATATATAGTATGCTACATGTCTGGACCTACAATTGTGAAACTGAGTGAAAAAGATTAATATGTAACCTACAAAGAAATATCTATTTAGAGTTTAATATGTTTTTCTTCTTTTTACTATAATGTGGAATTGATTTTCGTCCCTATTCTAAATTTTAGATTTTCGTTCCTATTCTAAATTTTAGGCCACGTACTTAAAATAAGAAAAATTATTAGAATGAGTTTTTACAATGGTGTTAACTTTTTTTCTTTTTTGATGTGGCAAATGGACTTCCAAGGTAAGGTAGGCTATATTATAATATTGTAACATTCTCGTATTCCACCAAATTATAACAAACCCACATCCCCATTTCGCAAAACCTCATTCCCACTTTACCTATCACGCTCCATCATTGCAAAATTTCAAACTTAGGCACATTTCAACTACCCCACCAAGTTCCACAACTTCCTGAGGAAGAAGATCCTCCACAATCACAAGGTAATCCCTAATCAAATTCCCAACAACTGTCTTTTTATTTTCGGCAATGGTATTGAATAGAATGGTGTAGAGTTTAGGGGATTTCTATTGTTGATAGTGTGGTTGAAGGTGAAAAACCAAAGTCCAAGCTTTTGGGTGAATCTGTTTTTGTGGAAGTTGGAGAGTTGGGTTGACCAGTACAAGATAGAGATATGAGTATTTACAAGATAGAGATATGAGTATTTACAAGATAGAGATATGAGTATTTGATTTGGTCTTGTGTTCACTATTTATGAAGATTTCCTTAGAGAAAGCAAGAGGGTGCTTGTTAACAAAGAAGAAGAAATTTTGAAAAGAAGTAAGGTTAGACGGGATGTGATTGGGAACTTCCTTGAAGTGAGAAGTAAAATTTTGAATGCTAAGAACATGGCTAGGGAGATGGAGATGAAGGGTGGGAACAATGTGATTGGAAGATGTGTGGTCACATTTATATTAATTATAATAATTATCATAATTATAATATCATATTTTAATATAAACAAAAAATATTAACATTTTTAATTTGTTTTATATAAAAAAAAGTTAAAATTGGTTTAGTTTCAGAACTTTCATGCTAACGTGAACAATGATTCACCGCTGACTGACTAGATGTTATAATATTATTATTTTTTATCAGCAATGAATAAATAAAATTAAAGGGGATACTTCAGGGGTATCCCAACCCATAAACAGTAACCAGAAGTGGACTTCCTAAAAATAACCAACATCGGCGACCACCGACTACACATATGGAGAGCGTCGTTTCATCGATCGGCGATCATGTTGACAGAACGTCACTTCATCAACCGGCGATCATGTTGACCTTTGCATACCTACGGCGACCACCGACTACCCACATGGAGATCGCCGTTCATCTACCGACGATCATGTTGACTTGTATAACTTCAGCAACCTCCGACTACACACAACCGGCGATCATGTTGACCTTTGCATACCTACGGCGACCACCGACTACACACATGGAGATCGCCGGTTCATCGATTCGACGACCACCGACTACGCACGCATGGAGATCGCCATTTCATCGACCGGCGGTCATGTTGACCTTTGCATAACTTCGATGACCACCGACTACACCCGCATGGAGATCGTCGTTTCATCGACCGGCGATCATGTTAACCTTGTATAACTTTGGCGAATCACACAGCCTAGCACATGGCGGAAGTTGCCTCATACAAACCTTGCTGGATTTAAATCTGCACTCATCAGTGAATACCTGGTTTTGCTACAGCCATTTGGGCTCAAACCTACATACATAGGAAGAACGCCAAATAATCCTTCTCTAACTATCCGTCAGTAAACCTTCTGCAGCAAAACCAGCCATAACAGTTCCTCCTTACCCACCCTACACCGTACTGCACCTGCAGAAAGCACCACAGAACCAACTCCTTCAATACTACCTGCCAGACCTTCCATCTCCCCCCACTCAACTGCAACTGGCCACTACACATCTCCTATTTATAGCTGGTAAGACAGGGGATTGGATTCAGCACCCAATCTGTTAACGAGTATGAAAAATTATTGCCTTTGTGTTTCAACCACGACCACGATTTAAGCTGAGCCTTGTGTAGCACTTCTTCCTCGTCCACTACTCCTTGGTGGAACATAACAGAATTTCTATGCTCCCACAAACTCCACACTATGGCTGCCCACACCCCTTTCCAAACTAAATTTTGCTTGTGATTTACCTGGAGCAGATTAAAACTCTCAAAGTGGATCTTAACATCATTGTGTTGGACGAACTCAAGTCCAACCCACTTAAAGCACAAAGTCCATACACGCCACGCATGTTTACATTCTATAAAAAGATATTGATTTGACTCATCCACAGTTTTACACAAGACACATTCAGGGTTGTTAATCTGAACCCCTCTCCTGCTTAGAGCTACTCTTGTCGGTGTTCTGCCCCTAAGCACCCGCCATGCTGTGATCAACACATTAGGGAGTGCCTTTACCTTCCATAGAAGCTTAAACACCTCTACTTGAGGAGTATTTTCCGCCTCCACTAAGCACTCATACGCCGCCCTTCCTGTGTAGCACCCTGACTCGCCACTTCTTCAAACCTGCACATCGTTCACATTCCTAATAACATAAGCATTGGCAATATGACAACTAAGATCAAATTCTAGTGATGCTTCCCATTCAAACCTTTCTCTTCTCCATCTTAAGCGCCATCTCCACTCCGACCCTTCCCACACTCCAACCTCCCCCACCCTTTGACCTTGATCCAGAGAAAGATTATATAGCCTTGGAAAGAGTGTTTTTAGGTTTGTTCTACCCACCCACACATCCTCCCAATATCTGACTTTATCTCCCCCCCTAGTTTCCACCCAACCTGACCTTGAAACCACCCTTCTCCTCCTCCCTCCTTACAAATTTTCTTCAGATCTCTCCACCACCATGACTGATATTTCACCTGTGTCTGCTCCCTACTATTCTCCATTCCGTACTTCGATTCCAACACCTCCTTCCACCTCCCTTTCTCTTCAGATATACACCGCCATTTCCACTTAGCCAGCAGCGCACAATTAAACTTCCGGATCTCTTTGATACCCAGCCCACCTTCCTCACGCTCTTTACACACTTCCTTCCAACTGACCCACGAGATCGACCTTTTCTCCTTGCCCCATCCCCACAAGAACCTCCTTTGAATTCTAATAATGCTCTTACAGACCTCCTCTGGTGCTTTAAAGAGAGACAGGTAGTACAATGGTATAGCAGACAAGACAGATTTTATCAAGCATAACCTACCTGCCATTGATAGGAATCTCCCTCTCCACACACTAAGCCTGGATTTCAGTTTGTTCAGAACAGGCTCCCAAAGCTTTCTCTTCCTTGGGTTACCCCCCACTTCAAGACCCAAATAGCTAAATGGTACACTCATCTGGTCACACCTTAAGGTCTTTGTATAGCTGTCCATTTTGCTTCTTTGCACATTCATACCTCCTAGTTTAGATTTGTGAAAATTGATCTTCAATCCTGAGGCTAACTCAAACCCCCTCAGGATAGATTTTAAGGTAACCACATTCGAGAAGGAGTCCTGACATAAGAACAATGTGTCATCAGCAAACTGGAGAATACCCAATTCCACCTCTTTCCTTCCTATTCTTAGTCCCGTGAATAGCTTAACCTTCATCGCTTGCCTTACTAGCCCTGCGAGCCCTTCAGCTACCACAAGAAAGAGAAATGGGGCAAGAGGATCCCCCTGGCGTAGCCCTCTTGACGGTTTGAACTCTTCCGTTGGACTCCCATTCACAAGCACGGATACTGTTGCACTCTCCAAACAACCTTGGACCCACATTATCCACTTCCTATGGAAACCCATCCTCTGTAGCAAGTCATAAAGAAATTCCCATCTGACAGAGTCATACGCCTTTTCAAAATCCACCTTTAAACACAATCCTGGCTTCCTTCTCCTCTTTAACTCCTCTATCACCTCATTAGCCATCATAACACTATCCAGGATCCCTCTATCCTTGAGAAAGGCCGATTGACAGTCATCAATAATGGCGGGGAGTACCTTCTTAAGCCTACCTGCCATCACCTTTGAGATAATTTTATACATAGAACCTACTAGGGATATAGGTCTGTATTGCTCCAATTTGGTTGGGTCCCTTATTTTGGGTACAAGAGCAACAAATGAGGCATTACAGCCCCTTGGGATTACACCATCCTTATGGAAAAGAGCGAAGGCTTCCACAACTTCATCTTTTATGAACCCCCAACTTTTCTTTATAAAATTCATATTAAAACCGTCTGGTCCTGGGCTCTTCGATCCCTCACAAAGCCAAAGAGCCTCCCTTATTTCTTCCTCGTCGAAGCCAGCAACCAGGGACACATTATCCTCAATGGTGATGGTCTTAAACTCCACCCCATCAAGTCTAACTCCAAAGTCTCTCGCGGCTTTAAATCTATTTTCAAAAAGTCTCTTCGCTTCGATGCGCACCGTACCAGGTTCCTCACACCACAGGCCCCCCACCTCCACCCCCTTCACTTCGTTCCTAAGCCTTCTCCACCTCAAGGAGGAGTTAAAAACCTTAGTGCACGAGTCCCCATTCTTGAACCAGTTCACTCTAGCTTTTTGACAAATAAGGGAATCAATCTTTCTCTCAGTTTCCATCAGCCTACCAACCAAATCATATTTTCTCAGTCTATCAGATTCACCAAGGTCAGCATTACAGTCCCTACAATCCAAGTCCTCTATCTCCTGTAATAGTCCTTCCTTTTTGGTATGCAGGTTTCCAAACACCTCCCGATTCCATATTTTAAGGTCTTCCTTCAGGCACTTCAGCTTCATCTTGATCTTTTGAAACACATCCCCCTGAACAGCATATGACCCCCACTTGTCCTTGATCATGTCACAAAACCCCTTTTCCACTTAGTGAATGTCGAAAGTCTACATAAAAAAAAAGTTACTGTCATTTATTCTATATTTGAAGTTATATAGTTTTTTTTTCATCTCATATTGTCTTATATATTGATTGATATTATCTTATTTATTGAAAGAGTCCTGATGTGTTGATAATTATACATTAGATTATAATTGAAAAAATAAATAATTTTATACTGAGATGGAACAATTTAAATTGAATTGGTCAAATTATAATTGTAAATTGTTGTCTTTCAATATACAATTGTCAAAATAAAATTTTATTTATTTGATAACATAGGGCAAATGTACATGGATGGCCAAACACTTATGTCTTCACCAAAGCAATGGGGGAAATGATTTTAATGAAAATGAAAGGCACTCTACCATTCATCATCATACGCCCTACTATGATAATAAGCACACAATTTGAACCTTTTCCAGGTTGGATTGAAGGTTTCAGGTACTTGTTTATTAACACATATATATCTATTTTGCAAAAAAATAAAATATAATCATTTGGGTGAGTTAAAAAATATTTATAGTTTTTTTTACTACAGAACTATTGACGTTATTGTGTTTCATTATGTAAATGGAACAATGAAAAGCCTTGTCGGAATTGGAGAAACAATTTTAGATGTGGTGAGTTTTACAAATGAATTATGATGATTTTTTATTCAATTAATCTATAAAATTTCTCTTGCTCTCTCTCTACACAAATATTTATTGTAGCATTTAAAAGTTAATTAATTAATAAAGCAATGCAGATACCAGTGGACATGGTGGTGAATTTCATGATAGCAGCATCAATGGCTATTTCCAAAGGTCTATCAAAAAATTTGGTGTACCATGTTGGATCTTCACTGAGAAATCCTTTCACACTCAATGATCTTGTAGATGATATGTATTACTACTTCACAAAATATCCATTTGTTGATGAATATGGAAAGACAATAGTTGTCACCAAGAAATTAACCATATCCTCTCATGTGAATCACCTCTCACAAAATAAGGTATTCTTCTTTCATTAACCTTATGTTACTTAGACTAAATATTTTTTTTATCAGTAAATAATAAAATGAATACATAAGGATATGAAGGAATATCCGTATAAAAAAAACTCTTTCACATAACTTTTTAAAACAAATCATTGTTACAGGAGAGTCCCAAAAATAGAATCTATAACATCATCGACCTTCCCACAATCTGTATAAAAAATGATACCCAATATTAGCTTAAAATTATACTGATAAAAAAATTATCTTAGAATTGTTTTCCAAAAAGATTGACCCAAAAAATTGACTAATTAAGATATTTACAATATCAACAGAGCAAATGAACTAGGATTCTTTAAAAAAACATGCAACATTGTCTTGTAGAGATATATAAAAACAACAACACCCCCATAAAAAATTATACCTAATACTAGCTTAAAATTGTGCTGATAAAAAAAATTTATCTTAAAATTGTTTTCCAAAAAGATTGACCTAAAAAATTGACTAATTAAGATATTTACAATATCAAGAGAGCAAATGAACTATGATTCTTTAAAAAAAACATGCAACATCCTCTTGCAGAGATATATGAAAACAACAACACCCCACGAAATCAACTTTGTACTAATAATTAGTTTATTTTAAAAAAATTTGTACTGAAATTGAATCTTAAATCCTACTTAGATTAAACACTATTTATCATACTCATGAGATTTTGTTATTAATTTTAAAGAAATTTATTAGGAAAATAGCTGCACAATAACAATATCGAACCAAAAATTGAAAAATAAAATCCCACACACTAGGAATATTAGAAGTTATGCTTCATAGGTCTAATAAGTTGTTCCCAGCTATGTAAACCCTAATAACACAAGCCACCAACTAAAGCTTTCTATGTCATATATATGTAAGTAATAACAAATTGCTACAAGCTCCATAAGTAAAATTTCGTTTTTGTGCTCTTTTTTTTTACTAATCCTTTATTCTTTCTTTGATTATAATTCTCTCAATGGATCAAAGGTGGTGATTAAAATTGAAGATTTCTTGAAACCTTTTTCCATGTTTAAGGGCATGTATGTACCACTTACCCTATATATTTATAGTTACTCATATATAAATATATATATATATATATATATATATATATATATATATATATTGTTTTGATGAATTCGATAACATTTTTTGGAGCTTACCCTAATATTTACTTTGAAATGCATTTTAAACAGCTTTGATGACAAGAATGCAGAAAGTTTAAGAATGGTAACAAAGAGGGTTGCTAGTATGGATGGTAGATTTGACTTTGGCTTTGATCCGAAGAGCATTAATTGGAAAGACTACATGATGAATATTCATTTTCCTGGCCTAATGAAGCATTCTATCAAGAAATTATCTATTGGAAGTAAGATGTAATATTATAACGACAAATAGGCTTTTCTGTTTTTTTTAGGGATATTTTAAAATAATTTATTTTTCTTCCTACTATTGCAAAATATAATGCATGACAAGAAGGATATTACTCCATGAACATTCATATGTATTATGTATTTTCATGATATGCTAATTTATTGTGGTGTGAAAGTTATAAGTTGCTCTTAGATTTCGAATTTGTTTCTTGCTTGATATTAGAAAAATTGAAGTTAGGCTCAAAGTTAAATTGGTACCTCAAATGTTGTTGTTATATATAATTTGATTACTTGGTGCCTTTGAATTTTGGAATTTATGTTATGAGTACATTTGATTATTTGGGTTTAGGAAAACATTATATTGTAATATAAAGGGTTGAAGCATTAAAGTGCTCCACATTTATTATTTTTATTGTTGATAAATAAAAATTAATAAAAAGTTATAAATTAAATTTTAAATTGATATCTAATTAGTTATCAATATTTTAAAAATTATAAATTAGTTTCTAAATAGATATCAATTAGCTAAATGCCAATTTAAAAATTAGTTTATAAATTTTATTAATAATAAAAATTATTTTATATACCAATAATTTTTTTTATAAAATAATATATAATTTAGTCAACTAATTAATTATTTTTTATTTCTAAACTTTAATATATATATATATATATATAACTAAAAGTTTAATTAAGTAAAAAATTATTTAAACATAACCTTTCCCATGTTTTAATTTTGGTAGCAAGTAAGATTTTTGAAGAAATTTAGTTTATGAGACAATATATGCATGTCTTTTCGTGCATGTAGTAGTGTGGTCTACAATTGTGGTGAATAGGAATGGGTGATTCGTATGTATAAAGGAAGTGTCCCCTCCCAAACAAGTGTACATGCAAAGTTGGTTGCAAAATAATTGGTTTGCATGTGCTTCTATTTTTCTTCATTGGGAATTGATATCATCTTATCTATCCACCCACATCCAACTATTAATATTATATTCAAGGTATCTACTTATGGATTGATATAGAAGATATTGAGTTTATAGGATATTTAGATAAAATGAAAATATTTTTTTATGAATATGTAATTGCTTAATAGCTTAAATGATATATTTATAGTATATTATTTTTATATAGTAAAAAAAAAATCAAAAATTCACCATACAAATGAAAAAATTGTAGTTTTGAAAAATACATTTTGTGGATTCCTAATCACTATAACAAAATCATTAAATAGAAATCAATTTTAAAGACAAAAAATAATTAGTTACTATATTAACTAATTGAAAAAGAAAAAAAAATAGTTACTATTTTTTTAAGTGTAGGGTTTCTTGGAGAATTAGGGGAATGTATCTCGAGTGGTTGTGATCTTCTTTGGCTCTACATTGTGATGCACAAATGCATTTTAAGATGTTTAAACTTATAGGTTTGAAACATGCTATTATTAGGTGTTGGGGGACATTTGGGTAGGTATTGTAAGTGAAATTTGGAACCACAAGAATAAAGTTGTTTTTTAGAATGGGCACGTAGATTTAGTGGAGGTTTTACGGTGGTACAAATGAAGACTTAGTCTTGGGTCACAGTAAAGGAAAGATTGGTTGATTTCTCTTACTCAGATTGGTGTTTGGAACCTCAATGATGTATGAGGTATTTGAAAGAATGATTTTTGGTGTTCCATGGTTAATGGTTTTGGTTACTATTTTTTCCAGGTTTGGAAGTTATGGTGTGTATTGCAGGTTTCTTGGTTTTTTCTATCTAACAGGTTTGAGTTGATAGTTTTGTTCTTGGATTGCGATAAAGGAAAGTGTATTTGACTTATTATATCGGTTTGACGTTGGACCTATATGGTGCATGAGTTTTGATAAATTGATGTGTGGTATTTATGGTTATTGTTCAGTCCAAATTATGAAGTGGTAAAGTGCTTTTTGCATGTCTTTTGGTTTATGTATCCTCCTTGCAAGACCGATTTGTTGATGTAGGCACTTGGTTATTTGGAACTATTCAGCTTATTGTCAAAGATCTTGTTTAGTAGTTAGATTTTATGTCATGTTTGAGGGTGTAGTCTCTTTGGTGGGTTGGTGTAATTGTTTTTGTTGGGATTTTGTATCTTGATGGGTGCTAGAAAACTTGTTTTGAGTGTTTTGTATAAGGGTTGATACACCTCTGAAGTGCCTCATTTTATTTTATATATTCTTTGTTGATAAAAAAAAATATTGTTTTAGAAACTAATGGTATCTAAAGTAAATTTTATTATTTAATAAAATTTATAAATTAGTATTTAAACCAATTACTTTAAATTAAAGACTAATTTAGAATACAAAATAGTTAGTAACTAATTTTTTTTTTATAGTTAATGGTTAGTTATAATTAATATTATTTGAAATAATTAAACATGAAAGTTTAATGTATTGTTATGAATTTATTAAAAATTATTAATGTCTATAAATTTTGCTTGTTTTTTAATAATTTAAATTTTAAATTTTTTAAGTTCTATTTAATATATATTTATTATTTATTATACAAATACTTATAAAAAAAATAATACATATTGTAATATATATATATATATGATAAGCAATATATATTTCATAATAATATAAATAAAACATATATTTATAACTATGTAGCTTTACTACACGCGCGCGAAAAGTTAAATAAGATATATTTTAATAATAAAATATATTAGGAAATTAAAAACTAATTTAAATTAAATTAATAAGACCTACAAATCATCACCAATCATTCAACTTGCCAATTGAAAGATTTAGTTTCATACTAACACCCCAGCACTGTATCAAAAAGTAATATCACGTAAAAAATAAAATTTATTATTTATTATTTATATTTTTTTTAATTTCTTTCTCAATGTGAAGAATACATAAAGACAAATTAAAGATACACAAAATTATAATGATTATCATAAGAAAATATGCGTGTTCTAATTATTTAACAATCAAATGTTTGCTTCAATATTTCTAATTAAACAAGACATTTTGGTTTTTTAGAGTTCATAAAGTCATATCATTCATCAAAAGTATCTTTATTATTTGTAGTTAAGAATAACAAACATAAAATACTCATGAAAGTTGTCGACAGTGATTTAATGTAATAAATAAAGAGAGTTTGTCACACACTCATATAAATTAGCCATATAAGATAATAATAATACTTGTAATGAATTTAATTTATAATAGAAACTTTTAAGAAATTATTGAAGGTGAAGTGGAACTAACAGGATAAAAACAAAAACAAAAAATATTATTTTATTATATATTTTATTAACAAAAAATTAATTAATATTAAGGAGATATTTCAGTATTCCAACTCTTATAAAAAAATCAACACTCGAACTGCTTATATTTTATTATACTAGACTATTTAGCTTATTTAACTTTAACACATTTTTATACTAAATTTTGTGAAAAATACTTTTAATTCAAAATATTTTTAAAAGTGTAAACACTCATTCAACTAACCATCTATTATTATTTCAAATAGATATACAAAGAATTAGAAATTAAGTTCATCATACAACATTTCTAATTGGAACTATCTAATAGTTTTACAAATTAATTACATTAATTCATACTATATAAATGATCAATAGAAATCATACAAAAAAGCAAGTTTATAGAGCAGTTGATCATAGAGAGCTCTAATGGTGGTGCCATGTTTGTTTGGTAACTGGTTAGTTGTTGCATGGTTGTGTTGTGCAATATTGAATCTAGGTTGTGTGATTGCACAATACACTATAGTAGTTAGATTTTATTTGTTTATTATTATGTTGGGTTTCTTTGTGTGGGGTTAGGAGATATGTTATGTTTCTATTAATGATAGGAATCAAGATATCTATGAATTCTTGGATCCCTATTTGATTAATCAAATTGGATCAAAGAAAGTTGAAACTCAATCATACATCACTAACACTCTGAGTTTAGAGGGAAAACAAATTTATGTTTGCCCTTATATTAATGAGTAAGTTCAATTATAAGGTCAAATATTACTATTTCATGTTTTAAATATTTACTATTTGTTTTCATGAATGATGTAGGGGTCACTGGCAGTTACTTGTGTTATTCATAGTTGATAGCACCGTTGTGTGATTTTGTTCACTGCACAAGAAGTCATCCACACATCTGAAGCAAATAATTGATGTGTAATTACATTATAAACTTAACTGCATATGTTACTTAAATGTCTACTAACGCGGTTTTTTGTATTAATTAGGGCATGGCGTGGATATAGCATACTCAGAGGTTGACTCAGTGCAAATTACCAAAAGCTGACATGGTTGAACCTAAAGGTTTGTAATTTTTGTCTCCCTCTTTTCATTGTTTATTAATATTATCTTTTAATTTATATTGAATTATAGTGTAATAGACAACTGGGAGGCTATGAGTGTGGCTATTACGTTATGCAATGAATGGTTACCATTGTAAGACTAGGCATTCAAAAAGATTGGGAGTAAGTAATAATATTTAAATTATTCTTTATAATTCTTTAAAGTATATGTATCTTAACACTAATGTGAACCTTATTTTGTAATGCAGTTCTTTACGGATGAGCAACCAGTGTATTTGGCCACCATAGATTATGTGAGACATGCTTGGACCACATATTTTCTCTAGGATAACTAATCAATAGTATAGGAATTAGATAGATAGATAGATAGAAATATGTATTAGTATTTGTAATACATTTTTAACAATATAATTTGTTTTTTTGAATGAATGCGTTCCAATTTATGTATATGGTTGGATGAATTTAAATGAACAAGTTAATTAAGATGGAAAAACACATAAAACAAAATGAACTAAAAAAAGAATGTCCATAATAACGGTGGTTATAACCATAACCGCCGTCTAAAACTCAACCATGTGCACGGTTTAAGAAAGGGTACAAACGACGGTTATGGTCATAATTATCGTTTATGTGTGACTTATGCACAACGGTTCTAGAGCCACCATCTATACCTCAATAAAATAGACTATGTATTCAAAGATAGCGGTTTCAAAACCGTGGTGTAATTGCTAAAAAACCGTTGTTTTTGATATTTTTTACACCAGTGAAAACTAGTTTCGAAAACTTAGATATACATTTTTTTTTTTTATTTAACAAGATTGAACTGACCATGTTATTATTTTTACTTTTGTGTATATTGTGATTAGATGCAACATTGGAATAAAGATATTATTTATTTATTTATTTTTGTTTTAAATAATTTCTTTGAATTTTTACTATGGTTTATATCATTAATTGATTATAAAGACTATTTTTTTGTGAGTTTTATATAAAGAAATGATACAATATCTTTTTTTATATATTTTATTATTTATTAAAAAAGTGTTTTTGGGATTGAAGGATGTGAGAGTAATCTCATTAGCTTGTAGCAGTTAATATATCTAAATAAATGGAATGAGAATAAAGTTTGTTTTAGATGATAAAAAAATAACAAAAAATAATGTATTTTATGAATAAACAAGAATAAAAAAATTCATGATAATTGAGTGCAAAATTACTAAACTTTCTCATAAACCCTAAATATATCTTTTGAGTAAAACAAAATAGTAACAAAACAAATTTTAGATTTTTTTTTTTCATAAATTTTTTCCTAAGAATCTCATTTCTAGAGAAAGCAATATTAATGGAAATTAAAGAGTTGTTGTTCTAAACACCCTCATGTGTTTTAATAAAAAAAAAAATTAGGGCATATTTCAAAAGGGTAGGGTTGTGCTTGGGGTAGCTTCCTAGAAAGTCTCTTATGATATAATTGTTCTTACAAAAGAACAAATAATAGAAGCATGAGAAGAGATTGTACTTTGTGTAGGACTTTTCCATGATCATGTGCATTCATATCATAAAGAAAATTATTATATAATAAAGTAAAGTAACATCCTTTTTGTTTTTGTGCCTCACAACTAAATATTCCATTCTCATGGACACACATAATCCACCTCTTCATATTGTAGGTCCAACATTTTTGCCCTTTCTCTCCCTCCAAGAAGAGAAGACACATGTTAAAATAAAAAATTTTAAAAAAGGGAAAAGTTAATATTCAACCCATTTAGGAGTGGAAGAATATTCAAAATTAAAAATTAAAAATTAAAAAAAAAAAAAATATATATATATATATTTTATTTTTTTTTTGAAATAATTTTGATAACTTCTGTATAAGGGTTGAAACACCTGTATAAGGGTTGAGACTTCTGAAGTGTCTGTATAAGGGTTGAGACTTCTGAGGTGTCAGTATAAAGGGTTGAGACAGTTTCCGTAGTGTCCGTATAAAAATTGAAATATTTCTGAAATGTCTTATTTTATTTTATTTATCAAAAATAAAAAAATAAAAGATAAATGTAATAATTTAGAGACAAGAGTAAAATAAAGACTCAAATGTTTTTTTTAAACACATTTGTTTCTTGAATTTTGATTATAAACGTTTCTATTTTTTTTATTCCACTATTGGAAATTGTTGTTTTAAAAGATTTTTTATTTTGTTTTCTTTTAAATAATGGTGCATCAAGTTAATAACAGTCCATATAACCACAAGAAAAATATAGAATAAAAAAATTTGGAAGATAAGGAAAAAAAATTCTAAAGACAAAAAAAACCGTATTTAACACACAAAAAAACGTAAAATAAATAAAAGATATATAGATTACAATTGATTTAAGTTTATAACTGCTATCTCTAATCTATAATACCGTGTATAAAGAAGTTTTATAATATATAGAAATTATTTTTATTTTACTTTTAATTAATATTT
This sequence comes from Phaseolus vulgaris, assembly GCF_000499845.2. Lineage (NCBI taxonomy): Eukaryota > Viridiplantae > Streptophyta > Magnoliopsida > Fabales > Fabaceae > Phaseolus > Phaseolus vulgaris. The sequence goes on from NC_023749.2 coordinate 49,251,977, forward strand.
TAAATCACAACACAACATTCATTAATTATAAAAGAAAAACGATCATATTTAACAAAAAAAAAAAAGACTATATAAACTTATTTTTTTACTCTCACAATTAACACTTACCTTGTTGTTATAGATTAAGACAATATATGAAATAGGATATTTCATTGTACACTATTTTAAAAATAATAAATAAAATCACACGAAAATATTTGATTTTGAAAAAGTAAAAGAAAAATATTTGATTTTGAAAAAAGGAAATAAAATCACATTTTGAATAATTAAAGTAAAGTAAAATTTTCATTTACAAAATTCCTGGAACTTGAAACTCCTCTTTAGACTCAAAGCAACTAAATTCTTTATAAAAAAAAAATTAGTTTGAGTATTTAAAGATGTTAAGTCGATCATGTAAAAATTAATACAACGCTACACGAAAATAATTAAATAAAAATTAATATATTAAAAGTTATTAATATCTAAAATAGTTTATATTATTAATAAAAAAATTTAAATTTAATTAATTATCACCTACTTTATATTTAAAAACTAATTTATAAATTTTTATTAATAATAAAAACTAATTTAAATATTAATAATATTTTTTAGTTTATAAAAATATTTAATTTATTTAATATAATAATTATTTTTTTTAAATTAGTTTGTATTTAATAATTTTCTTTACAGATAAACTACAGTTTCAAACTACATTTATTTCTTATCATTAATCCATTTAAAATCCACCAAAAAAAAATACAGCCAAATCCTTCTTTCGAAACATTAGAGTGAGTTGAGAATTTAAATAAGATGAGAATAATTTAAGAATTGAATTTAAAAGAGAAATATGATGTTGGAAGTGCAACATAATAATTGAATGGGAAGCGTGTGTTAGAAACAGCACAAGCATTTGAATTTTGAATTTTGTCATATTTATATTCGTTACTTATCCATAAACAATTATTCAAATTAAAGAGTGTCTCATCATCACATGCAATGTCTCCATCGTGCCCTAAGCTCTCATTATAAAAATATATGTAAAACATCATCACTATTTCTTCTCATTTTCTTCACCTTTTCATTATCAAACTAATTTTTAAAATTAAATTAAACTTCAATTTTATATTGTTAAAATAGTATTATAATTATTCAAAATTTTATCCTAATTAAATTATATATACTATGGAAACACAGACGCAACCGCGTTGTGTATTTGCATTTTTCTCTTTTACTCAATTTTTACTATGATAGAAATTTAACATACATACAGAAATAATTTTGGATGAGTCGAAAATGAAAAGCAGAAAATGGAGGACAAAGGTGATCAAAAATAGAGGTTATTTTATTTTATATGTGAAATTTGGTGTGAAAATGTGTGAGAGTGTGTTCTCTCTTTCTTCATCTTGTTGTCGTAAAATAAGGAATTAAGAAAAGAGTAGGGAAATCATATAAAAACTGTACATTCATATTAATTTACAAAATTAAAAAATAATTTTATTTTTAAGTAATTCATATGAAATGACAAAATATTTATTTTATTAATAAAATGAGATGTATTAAATAAGGATAGAATCGGAAAAAAAAATTATGTACACCAAAAAATTGTTATAATGGAAAATTTCCTTTATATATAGGTATAGATTTATAGGTGTAAATCTCGTATTATTATATGAAATTTATATCTTATTTATATTTTTTATCCAAAACCGAACAAATATAATTATACTGAATAATATTAATCAGCAATTTCAAATATGAGTACAATTCAATTATTATTCACTCGTAAAGAATCACAAAAATGGTTGCCAAAAAGGTTACAACTAAAAAGAGTAGGGTACAAATGAGATAAGGATAACTTTAGTATTTATCAACCAATTTTTTTATAAGAAATTTTTGTATTTTCTTCTAAGAATTTTTAAAATATAAAATGCACTTTTTAAACTCTTAAAATTAACTTATATGTAATAATTTATAATATATTATTATATATTATTTTTAAATTATCTTTTATTTTATATATAATACTCTAAATCCTTTTTTTCTTTATTTTTCATGATTGTCATCTATTTTGATTTGGATAGTTGACTAAAGTGAACTTTTCAGCTTATTTAGTCATGTACAAAAATTTAGTTGTGTTTTTGGTTATGTAATTTAGATTTCTACAATTCTAGTTTTTTAGAGATAAATGTTAAGTTAACTCTAGGAAAAGATTTCTATTAAAATTGGTTTGAAAATATAGAATGATTAATTATATGTGGAATTTGTCATAAATTGTAGATTGATTTTGAGAATGGATTTTGAGGTAGTTCAATTTGAACATTAAATTAAATATTCTAATTAACATTGATAAATAAATAACACTAACTTACGTCTTTAAAAAAATAACTCTAATTTACATTGGGTTAAAATATCATCAACTAAAAAAACTGACATAAATTGAACATAAATATATTTGACATTAACCAAATTATTGGTAATGTTAATTAAGAAGATCATGACTCGTGTTAGTTTGGGAAATAACTTTGACTTAATAATATTTGTGCATCTCAAAAGTACATTTAACTATTATAATACAAGTTCTATATGTTTCTATATAAGTTTAGAGTTTTTCAAAACATTCGTAATACATAATTAAGACTTATAGGAATACAAATATTTACAATTCGTAGCTCAAAACAAATTCTAAAGCATTTCAGGTTCTCCTGCACCTGTATGATCATTTTTTCGTGTACATAATACAATCATCACAGTTCACAACGCAACAAGAAAAGAAATGGTAAGCTAGTGAAAATAAAATTTTATAATATACACTATTAAATCAAATAGAGAAAACCAAATTATATAAATAAATTTTTCAATTATTCAATTTTCTTCAAATACCAACATAAAACAATCACATAGATTTCACATGGATTTACACATCCAAGATATTCAATAAAAATAATAACAACTAACGCCTTCCAGAAGATCCGTATTAAGTAAGTCCTACTAGAGACTAACACTTGGTTCAAAGATTACCAGCAAATCCAAAAGAAATGATCAAGGTAAGTTCAATACAACCAAGCCATGCAAAGTCTGTCTGTATGTGCACGAACTCCAACAAAACAAGCTCCCCTACACTTCACACAACTCACACAAACAAGCACCAACTTTATCAAGCTTAAGAACACAACTATGAAGCTCTTCTACCTCCATTCATGAGTATTTATTGTCGTTTTCAAAGGACCACCTACACTAGTCAAAGGATTCTCTATTGGAGTTTAGTAATCTCTACGTGAACAATGTAAAAGTCAAGGGAAATCTCGTCTTCTCAGCACGTCCAAGTGACTTTTCTTGTCTTTCTTCATTCACGAGTGATGAACTCCCTCCAAACTTTTCTCGCACATACACACTCTCATTTCTACACTAATGAATAGATTCAAACACAAAACATTCCCTTAAATCCATCCGCATAAATAACACGTCATATATTCTCTCCAATCCATCCACATAAATAGATTTCAGTAGAAAAAACACACGCTTATTGATGCAGCTAGATAGATAGATGAAGGTTAATCGCTTTCCTTTCTACACACACTTTCCAATTATGGTTTTGTGTGAAAATATGGTTAATTGGTTTGCTTAAATGCTGATTAGCCACTGTGTTCCTGTTTTGAAAACATGGTTCGTTGGTTTGCTTAAATATTGATTAGCCATTGTGTTCTTGTTTCTCGAAATCCATGACTAAGTCATAATAACTCTCGGATGATCTAAATCCTCCTAAGCAGTTAAATATTCTTCTAAGTTATCAAATTTTACGAATTTGTGAACAAATTAAATTTTTTAATAAGTATATTATTGGTAGCGTGTATGCATATTGCCATGAATAATTTTTGTGGACAAACCCCATTTGACCATTTTTAGTAAAATATTTCTTCTTATATATTATTTAAATTTGAGAACTTACTTAAAGAAAACAAGTCTACGGTTAGAGATGGCAATGTCGAACAACAACATTTGACTTCCAAAAAAAAAGTGGGATGGATTATTTAATAGTTAAAATGAATTCTATTATATAAAAAATATAATGATAATAAATTTATTTCCCATCGTTATATATATATATATATATATATATATATATATATATATTTCAATAAAAGGTTAAAAGTAAGAAGTTTTACCTCATGTAAAAAAGTAAAAATAAAAAAGTCTTGTCCAACGAGTGAATGAAGAGAACGAGATAATAAAATCATGCATGATATAAAAAAAAGTAAAAAGGAAGTTTAATAAAAAAAATTAAGATAAAATAGGAATATTTTAAGAAAGCTAATGAAAAGCTTGTTTATGAAATACTAATATAGGGTTGATCGTGAAGTTAAGTTAACTTATTATAACTGTTTGAAATCCTTTTTCTCAAGTAGTTTAGAAATTTAAATGACAGAAATATAGTTTTATTGGACATTTTAAATAAATTGTAACTTTTTTATTTTCAAAATATATTTTCAGACTATTTCTATTACAAAGTGGACTTTTAAGTCTAACTCAACCCTATAAAAACGGTTCATGAAGTGAGGTTTGCACCCACTTATATACAATGAAATGTCATAATCTCTAGTCGATGTGGGATCTCCAACACACCCCTCACGCCGAGAGTAACACCTCATGCGTGGGATAACATTTTATGGACGGTTCGATAACGGCCCAATAGCGGGTGACTTGATAAGCCCAACAAATACTCGCTAGGATAAGATCGAAATGATTCTGATACCATATTATAAAGTGAACTTAAGCCTAACTCAACCCCATAAAACTTGGCTCATGAAGTGAGGTTTGCACCACTTATATATAATAAAATGTTCTAATCTCTAGTCATGTAGGATCTCTAACAATTTTTAATTTTAATTTTTATAAAAATCTCATTTTTTATTAAAAAAAATGTATTCTTTTTATTTTTATGATAGATGGTTTAATTTAAGACCCGAGTCTTAAATTTTATATTCTGCTAACACAGTTCATTAGAAACTTTTTATAAAACCTAAATTTTAAACTTATGATTTTGATATGAACCTGCAATAAAAATGTCCTTCTATTATGGTTGAAAATCAAGACATGAAAAATAATTAGTGTCTCATGAGCAATGGTTTGGGTCACACAATCAATACATCAACAAACCACCGGCATTAAAATTCCTCCATGATCAAGTGTTATATACAAAACTTTTCCATAACCCTTAAGAAAATAAAGCTTACTAAAGCATATTTATATTAATATTAATATTTTAATTATTTATAAAAATTCATAATTTTGTTAATTTTTTTTAAAAAATCTAACTGTACCGTTTTGCATGTATTTTCATTAAAGAGTTTTTTCTGTTGCAAATATTAATATTTGTTGTAGTTGTATTTTGGCACTGATTGTCAAAATATCATAATTCTATTTTTTTTAAATACAAATACATTAACCGTCTTGCACCATATTATATCTAAAAAAAACTATTAAAATGAAATAATTTTAAAATTATATTGATAAAATCGTATTTGTAAAGTGGTGTATTTTGATGTACAATTTTCAAAATAACATTTTTCTATTTTTTCTTCAACCATAAATCACTTTGCATAAAACAGACAACTTTGAGCCATCTAGGAGCTAGCTCATTACTAAACCTATATGTTTCTTGCATGAAGTAGACAGACAACCACAAGAATTATGAAATGAATAGAGAGATTAAGCTATCCAATAACTATAGTAGGTGTCTAGGTGGTACCAGAGGATACTTCCCAAATAAAGGGTCATCTAACATATCAATTGGATAGTGCAAAAAATGTCTTTGAGGGGAATCAAATTTTCAACCTTTCTTTATTTTCCTTTTCATTTATTCAGTTCACTTTTCACCCTTGAGACCCTTTTCAATGCCTTAAGGTTGAGCTACAAAGGTAAGATGATATTGGTTTAATTTGATGAGGTAATAATAGTACAAGTTAGCCAAGAAAGAGAGCAAATTGTATGCCATTTGTTGCAGGGTTAGCCAAGAAAGAATAAAGTTGAAGAATCTGAGTAGGGTCCTACACTTTTGGGGCATAACATGGTTTAACTGAACAAGTCATTCCTCCAACCTGTAAGGATATTAAGAGTACTCAAACTCTGTTCAGCTCAAGAGATATCTTCCATAATCATCATGAATTGGTAGTTAATATAGTAAGGACCACTGATGATAACAGATGCAACTCAGTTTACCTGGAAAGTACATATAAATTGGAAGCTGAACAGAAATATAAGAACAAAAAAATAGAAAAGATCTCAGTTAATGTCACCAGAAAACCCCACCAAAAGTCTCACATGATCTCAACTTCTCTTATTTTATTTGTTACAACCTACAACACCATTCAAACCAATACCAGAACAAACTTACTTTATGTTCAGGGCAAACTTTGTAATGCACATAAAGTGTCTCATGTGCTTTTTCTTCCCCCAAACCGTTTACCCTTTTTCTCTCACACATACAGCTAGAAAGAGAAAGAGCTTGAGATTCCATACAGCTAAAAAGACTAGACCAATGATTGGTCCTTTTCTTGCATTTTTTTTACCTTCCTTCTCCATCCTTGGGAAGAGAAGCATATTATTACAACAAAGTGGAAATGGGGGAAGTTCCATGTAAGAAAAACAGGGTTCATGACTCCAACACAGCAAAATATCCCACCAAAAAAAAATCCCCTACTAAGCTTCCTTGATTCCCACCTAAAAGAACCCTCATAATTCTAACTCCAACACTCCTCATATCAACAAGAATCTTGTTAACAGTTAGACTTAAATATATAAAAACTGTCATAAAGGTTAACTGATTCTATCATACCCTTTATTTAATGGTGACTATTATAATATTATGAAAACACATGAATAGAAGAATGCTTTGTTACACATTTGGTTAGCATTTACTTAAGAATAATAACAATTATTAGGTTGAAGACATTGTCAAATGCTCACTTTAGAAGTCTATGTCATAGTTTGGCTAAAGTAACACCTCTCACAAGAGTTTGTATGGCAGATTCCCACCTCCCCATGTTACAACTTCCCTTTAACTATCCCCACCATCCTCAAATTTTATAAAACCCCACATAGCTCCCTTCACTCTCCTTCAATCTTTCAACACATCCTTCCTTTCTTCCCTTCTTCCTCTTGTCATCTCCTAATCCATTGAAACTTCTTCCTTGTCAACACTCCCCTCACAAAATACACATTCCAATCAAAGCACACAACAAAATGTGCAGCTCCAAGAACAAAGTGACTGTAGGCATAAAAGCCACAGCCACAGCCAAATATCCTGAGGCCAGAATCAATGGCAGGCCAGTTCTGCAACCTACTTGCAACCGAGTTCCTAACCTTGAGAGGAGAAATTCAATCAAGAAAGTGTCACCAAAATCACCTTTTCCACCATCACCACCACTTCCAATCAAGACCTCATTGACACCTCCTGTTTCTCCAAAGTCTGAGTCCCCTAGGCCTCCACCTATAAAGAGAGGTAATGATAGTAATGGACTGAACTCAAGTTCTGAAAAGATTGTGACCCCAAGACACACCATCAAAACTCCAACTCTAGAGAGGAAAAAGTCTAAGAGTTTTAAGGAAGGATCATGTTGCACTTTGGTTTCTTCTGCCTCCATAGAGGCATCATTAAGCTACTCTTCCACTCTGATCACTGAATCCCCAGGGAGCATAGCTGCAGTGAGGAGGGAACAGATGGCATTGCAGCATGCACAGAGAAAAATGAAGATTGCCCATTATGGAAGATCAAAGTCTGCAAAGTTTGAAAAAGTTGTTCCTCTTGATATTTCAACCAATCTTACATCGAAGACATGTGAGGAGGAGAAGAGATGCAGCTTTATTACAGCTAATTCAGGTAACTGAATTCAAAGTTCAGTGCAATTTGATTCCCACCTTTTATACTTCTGCAATGTGCTAATCTCAATGTCTCTTTTGCTACATAGATCCCGTCTATATTGCTTATCATGATGAAGAATGGGGAGTTCCAGTTCATGATGACAAGTAAGTTATCATCTTAGTTGGAAAAATTTTACAACAAACACTTCCAAAACGAATTAAATTTTTCTATAGACTAAAGTTTATACACAAATTCAAATTAACTTTTGAAAATGTTAAATAACAAAGCTTCTATAAATTAAAATTTCAACTTGTAAGAAACTCAATTCATTCTACCATCATACTTTCTTCTCCTGTAAATATTTATTGAGAAATTTATCCAAGGAGCAGAACCTTTGACCAAACCAAAGATATGTAGAGACAAGTGATGATTAACAAAAACATTATTGTGTGTACAGGATGTTGTTTGAACTTCTAGTTGTAAGTGGTGCACAGGTTGGATCAGATTGGACCTCAATCTTGAAGAAACGTCAGGATTTCAGGTTGGATTCTGCAGAAAGAAACATACAAATGCTTCATTGCACAGCACACCATCTTGTACCTTTCTTTTGATGGGGTCCCCTTAAATAAAGCAACTGAACAATTTTAAATTATTTGCAGGACTGCATTTTCAGAATTTGATGCAGCAACCTTGGCCAACATGACTGATAAGCAAATGGTATCTATTAGTTTGGAATATGGAATTGATATAAGCAGAGTTCGAGGTGTTGTTGACAATGCTAACAGAATTTCAGAGGTAACTAAGAATCAAGCCTAAAAAAGGGCACCCTTTTACTCTATCTTTTCTAATTGGTCTCTCTTATTTACACACATTATGGCCCTCCAAGACCACTAGTTTTCATGAATTAAGTGAATATTCTCTTGACAAAAAAAACAGATTAGTTAAAGAGTATCAATGATGAGAAGTACAATAATGAGTTTTTCATTCCACTGCATTTTGCTACTTTCTCTTCAATTCACCAGTAGACAAGAAAGTTTGCATATGAACAAGTTTCAGTAGGACATAGATTTTAATGTCTGGCCCCATATAAATTGATTGATCCCTATGTTAAATTTTCCAACCGCATCAACCATGTGAGACATGTCTTTTAATGTAATTACTATTATATGACAATTTATAATTGGATAAAACTGAAAAAAAAAGAGTATACCATGATATATTCTAACTTAAAAACAATTTGTAACTACAATTTTTTTTTCTCTCTCTCTCTCTTAGTTGCTAATTTCTTCTGCTCAAGTGTTACATTTTAATAGAGGAGACACAGAAAGAGACATGTAGTATAAATGCATATTGGGCTAATTTATGTGATAACACGTTATGTGGTGAATGAATCAAGATATAGATTTTTAACAATCTCTTTCTGAATTGAGTGATTACAGATTAACAAGGACTTTGGTTCATTTGACAAGTACATTTGGGGTTTTGTCAATCACAAACCCATCTCCACGCAATACAAGTTTGGCCACAAGATCCCAGTGAAGACATCAAAGTCAGATAGCATAAGCAAAGACATGCTCAGGAGAGGCTTTAGGTTTGTAGGTCCAACAGTTCTTCACTCATTTATGCAAGCAGCTGGGCTCACCAATGACCACTTAATCACTTGCCATAGACACTTGCAATGCACCAGAGAGTCCTCCCTATAGTTCCAACTTCAACTCAGAAAAGTGAATTGACCCAGAGGAGATCAAGACAGAGATTATGTGTGCTGAAGAGCATATAGATATATGTGTGTAATGTGCTAACTATAGTTGTGATATTACTTTGTGTATAATATTAGACTAGATTAGATAGGGAGAGAGGCAGAAAAAAAAAAAGGGTTTTCTGATTTCATGATTTCATGAGGTGTGTGGAGTTGAATGACAGTTTGGTTGCGGTTAATTAATTTCCAATTGATGGTTTAAGAAAATGATTACTAGAAGATGAAGAATTTTTTTTTATCAGCAAAGAATAAATAAAATAAAATGAGATATTTCAAGAATGTTCCAACCCTTATACAAAACCCCAAAATCAAGTTTCCTAGTACCCTACCAACTAGAAATCCGACAGACAATGCACTACAGGTCAAAGATAAAATTTCAGATAGGATACAGAAACCCAACAAATACAGTTACCTCACCCCACCAAATATGTCACACCCTCAATCAAGGACATACATCCAACAACTAAATACATCTAACAACTAAAACAAAGTCTTTGGCAACAGGTTGAAATACCATACCCATGTGTCAAGCACAACAAACCAATACAATACATAACATCTAAACAACTAATCCATATCTTTGTAGCAGGCTGAGTTGTACCAAAAATCCAATTACAAACATCAACAACCCGATCCTACGAGGAGGATGCATAAGCTGGAAAAAACCGCAAAAAACACTTAACAGCTTCCCAATCTGGCCACACCAGTAACTAAAAAGAGCCACAATCCTTTTTCCTTAGCTCAAATATCATACAGATTCCAACATCAAACCGAGAAGAAGAAGAATGTTTAGGATGGTGTTATTAAGTAGTGAGGCTTAGGGGACAGTGAACCATGTGCATGTGGTATTGTAAATTTTCTAACATCAAACACTACAAGAAAATCACTAAATAAAAAATAATTGGTCACTATATTAACTAAATTAGATATTATTTTAGAGACTAAAAAAATTATTGGTATCTAAAGTAGTTTCTATTATTCATAAAATTTATAAATTAGTTTTAAATTGGTATCTAATTAGCTACTAAGATTTTAGCTACTAATTACTTTGGATTCTAAAGTTGGTAACTAAAATATCAGTATCCAATTAGATACTAATTTAGAAACTAGTTTATAAATTTTATTAACAATAATTTTTTTAGTCTCTAAAATAGTATCTAATTTAATTAATATAATAACTAATTATTTTTTATTTCTAAATTTTTTATGCAAACTAATAAAATTTGCGAATTTGAATTTGGTACAAACTCTAATGGGATATAAATTCTTAAGATTGTCATATTTGGCTAATCATGGTGGCATATCCTTTGCTCACAAAAGCAATGATAACTTAAGTTTTAAATCATGGTGGTATATTCAAACAACATTGGTTAACTATATATATAGAGATACAACTTTCATGCAGAACACTTTGGCTGCATCTTCTTGTTAAAACCAAGACCAAATAAAATTTTAGCAGCTCACATTTCTGCAGTTGATGCATCAATGGCTTCCAACATTAATGAATAGTTTCAAGTATTTGGCCACCCCATCATCCTGGAGCAAAATCCAATTGAGTAAGCCAGTTATCCAAAAACATAAAATGTGGAGCAACACTGATTCTATACTATGACAGTGCAGACATGTCATAGGCTTCAAATTCTCTGGTAAGGTGATAATATCCATGTGACTTGGCATAGGTAGCTCTGGGGAAGCAATGTGTTAGAATGGTCACTCATTGTCGAGTCTCTCTTAACTCACACACTCAATATTATCGAGAATTTCTCAATTCATATATTCAATGTTATTGATGTGAACTTGATAACTTCTATATAAAAAAGTTAGTTTAATAAAGTGAAAATTACTCAACTTGTATACTTGATTTTATCTCTAGTTTATTATAATTTTCACTTAAAGTAGTGGATTTTTTATAATAATTTTGAATCATAAAGATTTTTTATAAAAATTTGAACTAGTTTTGAATTATATATATATATATATATATATATATTTATAATGTTATATTTTACTATAAACTAGTTCAAATCCAACAATCGTAAGTGAACTAAGGTATATCTATTAAATGGAAAAGAAAAATAAAATAAAAGCATTATTATTAATTTTTTGAATCATAATATTAAATTAATAACATAAATATTATATATAAAATAACTATTAAAATAACAGTACAATATAAGAAAGACATAAAGAAAATAAATTAAATATACAAATATATATGAAAAATTATGTAAATTTTCACAAGAGAATTAAACCATTACTTCACAAGAGAATTAGACGCTAATCCATTCGTCTTAATGGTAATTAGATAATGCATATTAACCACACTAGTTTGAGTGAATCATTTTAATCATTTATTTATTATACACACATTTTATGGTTCTATTACTATCTCCCCTCTTTTGTTCCACAAATTCCTCTCAAGAACTCCTAGTGTTTATGATGATGGATGGTGATCCAATCAAGAACAAGCTATTTTCAATATTCATTTCTTATTTATTTCCTAACCAAGGAAAAATTCTCTTTTCTTCTTTGTTTCTTTGTTTCTTTGTTTTTCAAATTTTCAAAATTCAAAGATGTGTCTTCATTGATATACATGCAGGGGAAACATATCATTGTTTCTCTTGTTCAATCTCAGATAGCCTATGAAGTTATAAAAGGTTTTATTGATATTTCATTTAACTTTTAGTTTTGACATATATAGCATCTCTTTTTTATTATACATGATGAAATGGTTTTGATTTCTAATAATTGTAAACATTATATCATACATGTATTTGACTTTTACCACACTTAATTTGTTTATTTTTTACATTCCATTATGAATTGAGCATTGTTTCTTCATCAATTTGATGCTTGTATACAATTAATTTGTTTATGACTTCCTTTTTCCTCTATGTGGACTTGAAACTACAACACATTTTACTTAATTCATCTTTTTTTTATAATTATATATGTATTTTGAACAAATAGCTACTTATTTTTACAACTTTTCTATTACAACTTTTGGTCAAAAAAAATAAAACAATTGTTTCTTAATTTGTTATCAAATATAGCCAATAACGAGAGGAAATAAACCTAGAAATATGTTTAATAGGACATGACATTGAAACAATAGTTTACATGCAAGATATCCTTTAATTTTTAATATTTGTGTTTGTAGAAATTCCTCTTAAAAGGTGTCATTGCATTGTTGATCAAAACCTACCCAAAGCTCCAATTTTACCTAAAGTAAGAGTTATTTGTTCTTTCATTTAAGCATAAATTTTTAACCATGATGATGATTAGTGGAAATTAATTGAATTTCAAATGCAGATTCTTGAGATGAATAGGCTTATGCAAATTCATCAAATAATTTAGAAAGTCATATCCAAAAAGAAAATTAATACTACAAGAAAATCATCAAATAGAAACCAATTTTTAGAGACCAAAATAATTAGTTACAATAGGAACTAAAATAGAGACCATTTTAGAAACTAAAAAAAATTTGGTTTCTAAATTAGTTTCTATTATTTTCTATTATTGTTAAATAGTTTCTAAATTGGTATCTAATTAGCAACTAAGGTTTTAGATACCAATTATTTAGTTTCTAAATTTAGTCTCTAATACCTTGGTTGCTAATTAGATACCAATTTAAAAACTATTTAACAATAATAGAAAATAATAGAAACTAATTTAGAAACCAATTTTTTTTTTAGTTTCTAAAATGGTCTCTAATTTAGTTACTATTGCAACTAATTATTTTGGTTTCTAGAAATTGGTTTCTATTTCATGATTTTCTTGTAGTGTAATATGCAAATCATGGTTAGATAAAGTGAGTACAAAACCAATAGAGAAAGAGAAATAGAAAAGTTTCTAAAACTAATGCAAAGGTGACAAGTAAACCAACATTTAAACCTCACCAATTTTGCAGATCATAACAATATTTCTGATTTTTCCACTACTCAACACCCAAATCCAAGTGCAAGAATGCTTTCAAATCACAATCCTTCAAGCACATCATCAGAAGAAATAGCAAAACCTACAAGGAAATTTCCTTTACCTGCACGAAACACCATTCAAGGTCTTAGAAGTGGCACTAGCTCTAGCTGTGAAAGTTTAGAGAGCATTTGTAATGCACATATCAAGCCACATACTAGAGGTGATGTGAGGTGGGATGCAATTAACATGGTTGCTAAGGGTAATGATCTTAATCTCAGTCATTTCAGGCTTCTGAAGCGTGTTGGATATGGTGATATTGGAAGTGTGTACCTTGTGGAACTTAAAGAAAGCAAAGCATTCTTTGCCATGAAAGTTATGGACAAGGAATCACTTGCTAGTAGAAACAAGCTTTTGAGGGCACAAACAGAAAGAGAGATTCTTGGACTTCTCGACCACCCTTTTTTACCAACTTTATATTCTTATTTTGAGACTACTAAGTACTATTGTTTGGTCATGGAGTTTTGTAGTAGTGGCAGTTTGCATTCTCTTCGGCTGAAGCAACCCAACAAGCATTTCACTGAAGAAGCTACTCGGTTAGTTACTTAAACACACATATACATTGCACTTGGATTCCACCAAAGTGTATGCTACAATACTTATTAGTCATGATTATGTGTATTAAGAAGCGCACTTTAAGCCTAACACAACCTCATAAAACCGGCTTATGAGGTGAGGTTTGCATCCACTTATATACTATGAAATGATCTATTCTAGTGATTGTTTGTTGGGTTTATCAGGTCACCCGCTATTGGGCCGTTATCGGACCACCCATAATATGTTGTCTCACGCACAAGCTATCACTCTCGGCGTGAAGGGATGTGTTGGAGATCCTACATCGACTAGAGATTGAATCATTTCATAGTATATAAGTGGGTGCAAACCTTACCTCATAAGCCGATTTTATAATGTTGAGTTAGGCTTAAAATCCACTTTTTAATAATATGTTAATATGTTCAAGATAAATTATTAAAAAAATTTATATCGATTGAACTAAATAAAGTATTTGAGGGATGTTACTACCATGTACACAAAACGGGAGAGACAAAAAAATTTCAGCCCTGCTCAATCCTAAATTGTATTACATTCCAAAAAAGTTTTCAAATATATCTTAGTTCCAAACTAATTCATGATATTAGCTTGTACATAAAGCTCATTACCAAAAAATTCATGCTTGAGATCACCACTCTTGATCCAACAATGATTAATTAGATTATGCAGCAAGAAAATTCCAAACTAGTTTAATGCTTTATTAATATGATATAACATGTCACCATTTCAATGAAACAAATGCAATTTACTTATTTCTACCAATTGTCCTCTTTTAAGTTAAGAATGAAATGTTATAAATTGACACCAGTAAGCTTTTCTTGTTAACCTTTTTTAACAAAGTTTTGTTTACTACATTCCTTTTCATTTTATATTTCTACACATACTTCTAATAAACTGAAAAATATAGTAGCTGCAGAACTATTATGCTACTTCAGAAGAAAGAAAAGTTATTAACATAAGAGCATATTTTGTTTGCATGTTTAATGTACTATTTCTCAAAGCAATGCAATTGCAATCATATAACACAAGAGAAAGAAACATTCAAATCTTTTACCAACTAAATTGTGCACTAATAAGAACATATGTAACAAATTTTGCAACAAATTTAAGAATTCAATATCTTATTATAAGAAAATGGTATATCAGAAGATGGTAAGAAAAGAAAATGGTATATAAGAAGATGGTAAGAAAAATTATAATGTCTTGTTTTATTGTGTGTATTTACATCACTCCATGTATAGAAAATATATACGGCAGGGAGACTTTCTCTTCAAATTATAAGCTAATTATGTGATGATCCATTAATCATAAAATTCTATCATTATCAAATTAATTACATATACATAATTACATATAATTACGTATAATTTGATAATCATTATTTCCTTTAATACTTATTTCATACGACAGGTTTTATTGTTCAGAAATTTTGCTAGCTTTGGAATACTTGCACATGTTAGGCATTGTGTATAGAGACTTAAAACCAGAAAATGTTCTAGTTCGAGATGAAGGTCACATAATGTTATCAGATTTTGACTTATCTCTTCGATGCTCTGTGAATCCTACACTAGTGAAGTCATCATCTGCACATGAAAGTAGTAATGGTCCTTCTGGAGGCATTCTGAATGATGAGCAAGCAATACATGGTTGCAAACAACCCTCAAGTTTCTTTCCACGCATTTTGCCTTCAAAAAAGAATCACAAGTCAAAGTCAGATTTTGGCCTCATGGTTGGAGGATGCCTCCCTGAACTAATGGCAGAGCCTACAAATGTGAGGTCAATGTCCTTTGTAGGGACACATGAGTATCTTGCACCTGAGATTATTCGTGGTGAAGGACATGGTAGTGCAGTGGATTGGTGGACCTTTGGAATCTTCTTATATGAGCTTTTGCATGGTATAACACCCTTTAAGGGTGCTGGAAATAAAGCTACCCTCTTCAATGTTGTAGGACAACCCTTAAGGTTTCCTGAAAAACCCTCTGTTAGCAAAGTTGCAAAAGACCTTATACAAGGGTTGTTGGTGAAAGAGCCTCAAAAAAGATATGCTTACAAGAGGGGTGCCACAGAAATAAAGCAACACCCTTTTTTCCATGGAGTGAATTGGGCTCTTGTTAGAAGTGCTACACCTCCTATTATACCAGAACCTTTGGATTTTTCTAAGTATAGTAGAAAAGCAAAATATTCACCAATGGATAAGAAGATTGCAGATATTGTTGCAAGTGATAAAAGCAAGCATACACAACCAGATTCATCTTATGAAGATTTTGAGTACTTTTAGAAGAGTCTGTGATGCTTTGTTTGTACAAAAATGTACATTGCATATCTCAAAACAAATTTTGAAAGATATCTCCAAAATTAAATGTTGTACACAAACATGTAAATTTCAGTAAAAGATTTATTTTCCCCCACTTCTTTTTTTTACTTTCTTCTTTATATTGTTTTAGCATTGCATTGATAGCTCATTCTAGAAAATTTTCAAATTATTAGTGTACAAAATGTTTAGAAAAATTTCAAATTATTAGTGTACAAAATGTTTAAAAATACTTGTGAAATACTAGGAAATATTGTAATTATATACAATAAAAATACCATAGCAACATTTTTCACCAAATAAGTTGACTACAATGTAAACAAAATATAATAGACTCTATCAAAGTTTTTTCTTTTCTTTACGAATATAATCAATACTTTTTAAATCAAGATCAAGATCAATAATTTTAAAATGTAGATTTTAATTAATTTTTTGAAAATACTTTAACACAGATAATCAACAAAAATAATTTAAATATTACTTTTAAAAATATTATAAAATTAAATTAGTGTAAATGATGATTTATTATATTTACTAGATATATGCAATGTGTTTGGTAAAGTTAATAAGCTAATTAGTGATTTCTTTAATTAACTTAAGGTTTAATTACATTTTTTGTTTCTATATATAAGGTCAATATTCAATTTACTACATTAATTTTAAAAAAAAAATTGGTCCAATTTTTTTAAAAAAAATATACAATTTTTGTCTTTTCTGTTAAATTTGTTGAAGATGGTTGCTGCCTCTTCAAGACATGTGTTTGATGAAGACTTCTATGTTCAATTCATGTATATTTCCTTTTGCTTTAAGTGTGTCTTAGGTAGTGTTTTGAGGTTGGTTAAGAGTGGGCTTTTTGCTGAGTAACTCACCTCCTACCCTGGCCATGTGATAAGAACAAGCATAAGGTTTCTTAAACTGTTTTTCACATGTTTTACAAAAAAAAAACACGTTTACTGCATAAAAATAAATCTGTTCTTTTCTAAATAAACAGATTCATTTTTAAACTGATGCCTTGGCTAAGTCTTGTGAAAATTAGATTTTGTGCATCATGTAGTTTGACTAAGTCTTCTACCTTTCAAAACGACTGTGTTTTAAATAGTTAAGTTTTTCTGTTTTTGTTTTGAAAAAATAAATCTGTTCATCTGTAAATGAATAAATTCTTTTTTGTCTCTGGTGCCATGTCCAGCTTAAACGTTTTTCAGTTTTATCTCTGCACCAGAATGGTTGACTAAGTCTCCTCACTTAACAAATTCTCTAACTGTTTTTTGAAAATAAATCTGTTCATTTTATTTTCAATTTGTTCATTAAATAACAGCTTTAACTGTTTTTCAAAAATCTGTTATAAGTTGGTTTTCTATAAAATGAAAACTTGTTTCTGAGTTTAATCGTTGTTCACACATTTGAGAAAACAAGTTTTACAACAGAGAATTAAGAGTTTACAAAGAATTAGCATCTGTTCTTCAAAGATTTTGAAAATCACAAAGTGCTTGTTCTTGGTTGGTTCCAAAAGCTTGGTGTGAGGTGCTGCTACTGTTCTAGCAATCTGTTCTACTGGTTTAAGGCAGATTTTTGCATCCTCAATTAGGTGTAGTCGTTTCACTTTTCATTTCTTGTAAAAGTTTGGTTGTACACTCTTCTTGATAGGGTTTCTTGAAGAGTGAGTGTGCTGAAATAGGGTTTTTCAGCAACTGTACCTAAGTTCTTGTAAGTTTCAAGAACAGTGGGATTTGTGTTTGTTTGAATTGTGATTTAGTGAATTTCACCTTGGTTTAGGTGAAGACTGGATGTAACTCAGTTGAGTGAACCAGTATAATTGCCTTGTGTTCATTCTCCCTTAATCTCTGCACTTAAATTTCTGCATAACTGTTAAACTGTCAAGAAATAAATTTGTTCAATCAATAATAAATCTGTTCTTTCTGAGCTCGGTTCATACTGTTCTTAATTTCTGGAAAACTGTTTGATTTTAATAAGAACATAAATAACCTGTTAAAAAGCCTCTGAAATAGATTGATTGTGATAGGTTACTCAAGTAATTGTCAAGCTATCAATTGAACCTTAATCACTTGCTTAAAATTGAAGCTTGTTGTTTTGTGATTCACTGTTTTTCTTCATTATATCAGTGTGTGTGAATCTGGAAAATCGATCTGCATAATCTTGTGATTAACCTTGTTGTATAAACGTTTTTCAAACACAAACAGTGCCAAAATAAATCTGTTCAATTTCAAATAAATCGATTTATTTTCTGTACACTATGATAAATACTGATTCTGCGAGAAGGTTTTAAAAGGTCAATTCACCCCCCTCTTGAACTTTGGCACTATTAAACCCAACAATTGGTATCAAGAGCTAGGACTTATATTTTAATCAAGTTTGTTTGCAATAATGTCTGAGTTTAAAGTGCTTTTTGCTGAGGGATCTGCTGTTAATAGACCACCTATGTTCAATGGAATGAATTATGCTTTTTGGAATATTAGAATGCGAATTTTCATGGAATGTATTGATGCATTAATCTGGAAGTTGTGGTCCATGGACCTTATGTGCCAATGCAGGTTGTCAAGGATGAAGAAGTGGTAAAGCCAAGATCTGAATGAAATGAGACCGAAAGGAGGAAGGCTCAACATGATCTTGTGGCCAAGAACATCATAACTTCTGCATTAACAATGGATGAGTTCTTCAAGATATCCCAATGTAAGTCAGCTAAGGAAATGTGGGAAGTCTTAGAAGTCACTCATGAGGGTACTGAAGATGTGAAGAGGTCAAGAAAACATGCTCTCATCCAAGAATATGAATTGTTTAAAATGCAACCCGAGGAGAGCATTGCTAATGTGCAGAAAAGGTTCACTCATATTGTGAATCACCTTACTGGTTTGGGAAAATAATTTGACAGAGAGGAACTCAACATAAATATATTGAAGTGCCTCGACAGAAGCTGGCAACCAAAGGTGACTGCCATATCTGAAAGTCGTGATCTGTCAAAGTTGGGAACTGTTGCACTCTTTGGAAAGCTAATGGAGCATGAGCTAGAGCTCAAGAGACTCAAAGAGCAGGAAACAACAAAGAGAAAACCCAAAAGTCTTGCACTGAAAGCAACTAAACAGAATGAGATCAAGGAGGAAAAAGAAGATGCTGAAGATGATGAAACAATCAGTCTTCTTACAAAAAGATTCAGCAAATTCCTGAAGAAGAAAAGCAGAGATAGGAACCAGTAGAAAAGAAGGTATCCTAAACCCAATGATTCAAAATCCTCTAAATATACTTGCTTTGGCTGTGGCAAAACAGGGCACATCAAAACAGATTGTCCAGACAATCAAGCAAAGGACAAATCTGCCAGCAAGAGAGTTGAAAGGAGCAAGGGAAGAAGGGCTTACATTTCATGGGAGGAAAATGAAGTATCTTCAACCAGCAGCTCTTCAACTGAAGACAAGGAAAACAATTTGTGCTTCATGATGAAGGATGAGGAGTCAATCTCTGATTTAGTAAGTGATTTTTCTATGGATTCAGATAACTATGATCAATTGCTTGTTGCTTTCAAAGAAACACATGATAAAGCAAATAGGCTAGCTGTAATATGCAATAAGCTGCAAAAGGTAAATAATGTGCTTGCACCTAAAGTAAAAACACTTGAGGAAGAATTGCATAAGGCCAAAATAGATTTGGTAAGCCTTGAACTAACATGCTTGCATGCCTCTATTAAAACCTGTGAAAACTGCAAAAAATTGAAAAAACAAGTGGAGTATTTGCTAAAAACCCTTTCCAATTTCACCAAGGGAAGAGAGAACCTTGAGTCTCTTCTTGGCTCACAGAATGCTATTTTCAAAAAAAATGGACTTGGTTATACCCCTGGAAATGTAACCAATGTCAAAAAGCTTTCAAGTTTTTTTGTTCCAGCAAAATCAGGTTTTTCAGCTTTTAACAGTGGCAAAAAGGCATCTCATGTAACCTGTTTTTACTGCATGAAATCTGGTCATATCTCTAGGTCTTGCATTGCTAGAAAGCATCTTGTTCCTAAGAATTTAGCAAAATGGCTACCAAAGAGAAGGTTTTAATCTGTGCTGGACCCTATACTGAAAAGGGTACCCTTTGTATAATTTTTATTCTGTTTTGCAGATGGGCAGCAAGAAAAATCAGTGGTACTTGGACAGTGGTTGTTCCAAGCATATGATTGGAGATCTTACAAAACTCACTAGCTTGAAGCTCAAAGCAGAAGGACATGTAACCTATGGTGATAATAACCGAGGAAGAATTTTGGACAGAGACACTGTTGGAACAGGGAACTCAACAACCATTGAGAATGTGCTTTATGTAGAAGGACTCAGGCATAGTTTTCTCAGCATAAGTCAGCTCTGTGACAAAGGATACAAGGTGAATTTTAAGTCAAATGGCTGCACAATCTCAAGTGATTCATTTGGTAAGGTACTGCTTACTGGTAAGAGAGTGAATAACATATATCTTTTGAATATCAGGGAAATTAACTCTTCAAATGAGTGTTTGTTGTCTAGAAGTGATGAGTCTTGGCTGTGGCACAGGAGGTTAGCTCACATACACACTAATCACTTAAATAAATTGAAATCTAAAGATTTAGTTTCTGTTTTACCTAACATTAAGTTTCAGGATAACAGGCTTTGTGATGCTTGTGTGAAAGGTAAACAAATCAAATCTTCTTTCAATTTAAAAGATATTGTCTCTACAAAAAAAAGCCTTTGGATGTACTGCATATGGACTTATTTGGACCATCTAGAGTTGCTAGCTTGGCTGGAAATGTGTATGCTTTAGTTGTTGTGGATGATTACTCTAGATTTACATGGACTTTATTTCTTGCACATAAACATGATGCTTACATTGCTTTTAAGAAATTAGCTAAGGTTCTGCAAAATGAAAATGGTTGCTGCATAAAATCAATTTGAAGTGATCATGGGGAAGAGTTTCAGAATGCTAGGTTTGAGAGGTTCTGTGAGAAGCATGGGATATCACACACCTTTTCAGCCCCTAGGACACCTCAACAAAATGGTGTAGTTGAAAGGAAAAACAGATCATTAGAGGAACTAGCTAGAACTATGTTAAATGAATCTAAGCTTCCTAAGTATTTTTGGGCTGATGCAGTCTATACTGCAGCTTATGTGTTAAATAGAACCTTAATAAGACCTATTCTTAAGAAAACCCCATATGAATTGTATAAGGGCAGAAAACCTAGTGTGAGCCACCTTAGGGTATTTGGGTGTAAATGCTTTGTATTGAATAATGGCAAAGAAAATCTTGGTAAGTTTGATGCTAAATCTGATGAAAGTGTGCACATTGGTTATGCTTTGAATGGTCATGCATATAGAGTCTTTAATAAAAGGTTGCTCATAGTAGAAGAATCAATGCATGTTGTTTTTTATGAAACTAATCATAGCATATCTAAAACTGCTGCTGATGATCTTGACAGTAATGAATTTAAATCTGTTTTAAATCAAAATGAATCGATTCATTTTGATACTGCTGATACACATGCTATGCAAGAATCTACTGTGCCTGCAGGTTTTCCAAAAGAGTGGAAAACCCCTAGAGACCTAACCCTTGATAATGTCATTGGGAACATTGAGAAAGGAGTATCAACTAGGAAATCCTTGAACAACTTCTGTGACGCAATGGCTTTTGTATCTCAAGTGGAACCCAAGAATCTGAATGAAGCTCTCAAGGACAGCAATTGGATTTTAGCCATGTAAGAGAAACTGAATCAATTTGCTCTTAATGAGGTCTGGACTCTTGTTCCTAGAATACCTGAGATGAATATAATTGGAACAAAATGGGTATTCAGAAACAAAATGGATGAGCACGGTGTGATTACCAGAAATAAGGCTAGGCTAGTAGCTAAAGGGTACAATCAAGAAGAAGGGATAGACTATGATGAAACATATGCACCAGTGGCTCGGTTAGAAGCTGTTAGATTGCTGCTTGCCTTCTCCTGCATCAAAGGGTTCAAGCTATTTCAAATGGATGTGAAGAGTGCCTTCTTGAATGGTTATATAAATGAAGAGGTATTTGTTTCACAACCACCAGGTTTTGAAGACCATCGGCATCCAGAATACGTGTTCAAACTCAAAAAGGCTCTTTATGGACTCAAACAAGCTCCTAGGCAATGGTATGAGAGGCTAAGTGATTTTCTCACCTCACACGGCTATGACAGAGGCACATCAGATAAGACCTTGTTCATTAAGAAGAAAGGAGATGACTCAATTCTAGTACAAGTATATGTGGATGACATCATTTTTGGATCAAAAATGGAGAATTGTGTGAAGCTTTCGTGAAAGTCATGAAGAGTGAGTTTGAAATGTCAATGATGGGTGAGTTGAACTATTTTCTAGGCTTGCAGGTCAAACAACTCAAGGATGAAATTTTCTTAAATCAAGCTAAGTATTGCAAGGATCTGCTGAAGAAATTTGAAATGGACAAGTGTAAACCAATCAGCACACCCTTCTCAACAAGTTGTCACTTGGATCATGATGAAGCTGGAATTGCTGTTGATGAAACCAAATACAGAGGACTCATAGGATCACTACTGTATCTCACTGCCAGCAGGCCTGACATAATGTTTGCAGTGTGCATGTGTGCTCGGTTTCAATCTGCTCCTAAAGAATCACACTACAATGCTGCCAAAAGGATTTTGAAGTATTTGCAAGGATCTAAAGAAGTTGGCTTGTGGTATCCAAGTAACATTTCATTAAGTTTAACTGGATATTCTGATTCAGACTTTGCAGGTTGCAAAATTGATAGGAAGAGCACCAGTGGAACCTGTCACTTGCTTGGATCAAGCTTGATCTCATGGCAATGCAAAAAGCAGGCTTGTGTAGCTCTCTCCATTGCTGAAGCAGAGTACATTGTAGCAGGGAGTTGATGTGCTCAAACCATATGGCTAAGACAGCAATTGAATGATTTTGGTATCTTACTTAACCATATACCTCTACTGTGTGATAATACAAGTGCAATCAACTTAACCAAAAATCCTGTCATGCATTCACGAACCAAACACATTGAAATTAAGCATCATTTTCTAAGAGAACACATTTCAAATGGAACATGTGAGATTAAGTTCATTGGTACTGATTTACAACTTGCTGATTTGTTCACAAAACCATTGGCTAAAGATAGGTTTAATTTTCTGCTTAATGAATTGGGAATTATGAATGTCAATTGTGCCTAGCAGTGAAAAATTAAATTTGTTTATTCGTAATTGAATGTGTTTATTTTTTGTACTGATATGCATTGATGACTAGGAAAGAGAAATTATGATCTTTGACTGCTTGACTGACCTAGTGGGCATTAACCTCTGTACCTTTGACGGTTTTGGTCATGGTTATGTAACCGATTTGATGGTTTGGGTGCTCAATGAAGGTATGAGTTGAGTGCATCGTGACCCTAAATATTTGTTGCATATTTTCAAAGATTCTCTGCACAAATTCAGAGCATAAAATCTTCATGCATATCCACTCATAACTGCCATATCAACCTATTCATTTCTATATAAATCTGTGTGAATATCTGCTACCCACATTAGCTATCCATTTTCTGTTCTCACCATTTGAAACCAAGAGAAAAATTTTGGTTCAACCATGGCTTCTTCTTCAAGACAAAAACAGAAAAATAAGGGCAAGCAAAGCACTTTTCAAGGTGTGCTAGAAGGTTGGTTCGCTGGAAATGAAGAAGCAATCAATGCCTACATCCACGAGACAAGCAGAAAG
This sequence comes from Phaseolus vulgaris, assembly GCF_000499845.2. NCBI lineage: Eukaryota > Viridiplantae > Streptophyta > Magnoliopsida > Fabales > Fabaceae > Phaseolus > Phaseolus vulgaris. Next base: position 49,276,129 of record NC_023749.2, read on the forward strand.
CAGATTAATATACCCAAGGTGCTGGATTTCAACTGGCTGAAATTAGAAAAATTGGCAGAAACAAGGGTTGTGTTGAAGCACCAGAAACTGAAAAAGCTACTGGAATTAACGGGTAATGTATATCCTGATTTGGTTAAGGTGTTTTACACTAACCTAACATTGGATGGAAAGAACATTGTCTCTTATGTGAAAGGGATCAAGATGAAGATCACAAGTGATGTTTGGAATTCTGTGGCTGGAATCAAGTATGCTGGACTGAAAGTGGGAAAAGGAAACACCAGTGGAATCCAAGAATTCAACAAGCTGCAATATTACAAAAGCTGTATGAGGAATCCTACAGAGAGTATAAGCAAGTTCCATGCAGGACATTTGAACCTGACGCCACGTCTTGTTGCCTACATTATAGCATGGCAACTCATCCCAAGAGGTACAAATCATGTTGTTTTACATGAAGAGGATTTAATCCTTCTATATTGCATCATGAACCAGATTAAGGTAAACTAGGTTTTCATTATCAATGAACATATGCTGAAATCCAAAAGGTTGGCTGATTATCAATTTCCTTATGCTATACTTGTTTCAAAATTAATTGATTTCTTTGGTGTTGATGCTACAAATGAGAGAAACGACCCCATCAAGGCTGTAAGTGAGATTGACAATTCAACTCTCACCAAGATGGGATTTCACAAAGTAGAGGACAATTGGGTGGTTCTTAAAAGCAAGAACCCTCAAGCAGAACATGAAGCATCAAACCTCAACAATGAGGATGAGGATGAAGCTGTTCCCATGGAGGATGACTCACCTGCTCCCCAATCTGTGCATGAGGAAGTTGCTGCAAATGCCATTGTTGCCTATCAAACTCCAGAATACCGAGGAGAACCAATGTCCATGTTTGAAAGGCAAGTGTTGTATCACCTTGATGTAATAAATGCAGAACAAAGGGCATACTTTGAGACTACTCAAGCAAGGTTTCAGCACCTTGATGATCAGATTGAAAGGGTTCAGGCACAACTTGCAGAGCTATACTACAAGGATTAGAAGTATTTTCATGCTTTCTTTATCAGTTTTAACATTTTGTAATGATGAACAATTTGTCTTTATCTTTTGGACTATTATGGTAATGCTTCTGGTTTTTTTTCTATGATTACATGTTGTTTGATGAATCCAAAGGGGGAGAAAAATAGCTCACCATGCTAGGTGAAGCTAGCTGAAACAGGAAGTTAAATTCTGCACCTTAAAACCATTTTACATGTTATGCAATGTTCTGTTTTTTCTGGTTTAATTTTTGGTGCAGTACAGGTTCTTAAAGCAATAGAGCTATGGAGATTTGTCTCCATCAAACAGGGGGAGATTGTTGAAGATGGTTGTTGCCCCTTCAAGACATGTGTTTGATGAAGACTTCTATGTACAATTCATGTATATTTCCTTTTGCTTTAAGTGTGTCTTAGGTAGTGTTTTGAGGTTGGTTAAGAGTGGACTTTTTGCTGAGTAACTCACCTCCTACTCTAGCCATGTGATAAGAACAAACATAAGGTTTCTTAAACTGTTTTTCACATGTTTTACAAAAAAAACACGTTTACTGCATAAAAATAAATATGTTCTTTTCTAAATAAACAGATTCATTTTTAAACTGATGTCTTGGCTAAGTCTTGTGAAAATTAGATTTTGTGCATCATGTAGTTTGACTAAGTCTTCTACCTTTCAAAGTGACTGTGTTTTAAATAGTTAAGCTTTTCTGTTTTCGTTATGAAAAAATAAATCTGTTCATCTGTAAATGAATAGATTCTTTTTTGTCTCTGGTGTCATGTCCAGCTTAAACGTTTTTCAGTTTTATCTCTGCACCAGAATGGTTGACTAAGTCTCCTCACTTAACAAATTCTCTAACTGTTTTTTGAAAATAAATCTGTTCATTTTATTTTCAATATGTTCATTTTATAACAGCTTTAACCGTTTTTCAAAAATATGTTATAAGTTGGTTTTCTATAAAATGAAAACTTGTTTCTAAGTTTAATCGTTGTTCACACATTTGAGAAAACAAGTTTTACAATAGAGAATTAAGGTTTTACAAAGAATTAACATTTGTTCTTCAAAGATTTTGAAAATCACAAAGTGCTTGTTCTTGGTTGGTTCCAAAAGCTTGGTGTGAGGTGCTGCTACTGTTCTAGCAATCTGTTCTACTGGTTTAAGGCAGATTTTTGCATCCTCAATCAGGTGTAGTCATTTCACTTTTCATTTCTTGTAAAAATTTGGTTGTACACTTTTCTTGATAGGGTTTCTTGAAGAATGAGTGTGCTGAAATAGGGTTTTTCAGCAAGTGTACCTAAGTTCTTGTAGGTTTCAAGAACAGTGAGATTTGTGTTTGTTTGAATTGTGATTTAGTGAATTTCACCTTGGTTTAGGTGAAGACTGGATGTAGCTCAGTTGAGTGAACCAGTATAATTGCCTTGTGTTCATTCTCCCTTAATCTCTGCACTTAAATTTCTGCATAACTGTTAAACTGTCAAGAAATAAATCTGTTCAATCAATAATAAATCTGTTCTTTCTGGGCTCGGTTCATACTGTTCTTAATTTCTTGAAAACTGTTTGATTTTAATAAGAACATAAATAACCTGTTAAAAAGCCTCTGAAATAGATTGATTATGATAGTCTACTCAAGTAATTGTCAAGCTATCAATTGAACCTTAATCACTTGCTTAAAATTGAAGCTTGTTGTTTTGTGATTCACTGTTTTTCTTCATTATATCAGTGTGTGTGAATCTGGAAAATCGATCTGCATAATCTTGTGATTAACCTTGTTGTATAAACGTTTTTCAAACACAAACAGTGCCAAAATAAATCTGTTCAATTTCAAATAAATCAATTATTTTCTGTACACTGTGATAAATACTGATTCTGCGAGAAGGTTTTAAAAGGTCAATTCACCCCCCTCTTGAACTTTGGCACTATTAAACCCAACAAAATTGACATGAACGATGTTAACTGGTGATTACGTGGCATACAAAGTGACAATTTTATTTTATTTACATGTGAACTTCAGTATTCTAACATCATTCTTCATTATGAATTCATTTAAATTAAACTCTTTAACTAAATTAAATTCATACATAACACAACCACTGACCAAACCGCAAAATGAAAAAAAAAAGTTTTATATCTCAGCCAATCAAAATTGCATCCCAAGTTTCTTTGTAGTTGTGTTGAATACAAAATAAAAGGTGAAACCTAGTTAATTGATGAATATGAGAAAAAATTGTTAATGAAGACACAAGGATCCACCCACTAAAGAAAAAAAGGGGGAAAATTGATGTAAAGAGGAAATTAAATTGTAGATTTGCAATTCCACAATTAATATTATTGCTTAAGAGAGTGTTCTTCAGTTAAGAAATTGAGATTTTAGCCTTTTCAAAAAATAAAGGGCCTAAAGCTTTGTTGGTGAAGAAGCATAATGATGGAGGAGGAAGAAGACCAGCAAAAGCTTCCAGATCTGACGAAGGAGCTAGTCCACCACTTGCTATCCCAAAACCTCCCCTCCAATTCCATACCACTAAAGCCTAACTCTCCCAAATTCTTAACTTTCTCCGCTATGCCCTTCGCCTTGCCACCCACGCCAATTCTGCAAACGCACTCTTCTTTACCGACCTCTTCTCCAAATTTTCCTCCAAAGCCCAAAAGAACAACAATAAATGGGTCTTCGACATCAACATCGTATTTCTTAACAAACTAGAAGACGGGTACGACGAGAAATTGAGTTTGGGATTAGGGTTTGTGCAGAGGGAGAGATAATATTCAAAAGTTAAAAATAAATATAATTAATAATTAATTATAAACGTGACATAATACGTGGACTCAATCTATGCCTGGCTGTGCCACATTGTGTGTCACCTCATTACCTCTTAACATAAGGGACCAAATTGCATACTTTTTAAAAAAACTTGGACCAAATTGATTTTTTTAAAACCCGGTAGTAAATTGAATATTGACCCCTAAATGTAGGGACAAAAAGGTAATTAAACCTTAACTTAAATTATTTTTACCAACACAAAAATATTTTGTAAAGTAACTTGTTTTTGGAACCTTGAGCTTAAAAGCTACTTCAACTATTTTGTAACTTAATTAATTCTCTTTTATTAATATTCCTTATATTTTAGTATATTTTTTATATTTTAATACATTTGTTTTTGTTGTTTGACAGGATATAGTTTTAACATTTTAAGATATAAAATATTGTACATTTTTTAGTTATTATATATTTTTAGTATTTGTTAAGTTACATAGAAAAAATTGTAAAAAAAAATGCTTAGTTACCTTTTTAGTCTCTATGTTAAGAGTCAAAAGTCAATCTCGTCTCTAAATTTTTAAAAAGTTCAATGCGATCCCAACTCTTTTTAAAATGGTTAAATGAGGTCCCTTTTGTTAGATTATCTTCAACGACGTTAAATGTATAATGACCTAATACACAGAGTGGCACAAAGTAGTACACATGGACAACTGTATAGTGGTGGAGTGAGATTTTCCCCTTTTATGTTGTTGCCTAGGTCACCTTCCCCTTCATTGAGTGTGTTATGCTTTTATGGTGGGTTGAGATGTTTGTTTCAGTGCTCATCAATGTTTAGGGATCATTCTTTATCATGTTGTAGTTGTAATGGACAAAATCAATGTAAATTTGTTCATGGTGGTGGGAGTAGGAGTTTTTTCGCTACATCCATTCACCATTGTGGAAATTTTGTTGTATTGAGAACAACAAAAACTGTTAAGAATGGTGGAAAAAAAATTGGGGTTGTCCTAAGTATAAGGTTAGATTTATGAAACTTTGTTTTGTTAAACCTACATATTTTCTTTCAAAGTTATTGATTGATTTGGTTTTATGGTTTTGTTGAAAATCAAAGAAGCAATGACATAGTACTGGGTTGCAATTTCTTCAAATGGTGTATTAAAGAGGTTGACGATGAAAGAGATGCAATTAGTTTGAGACAAATGAATAAGATATACAATCTAGAGCAATGTGTCAAGGGGTCCAAAAAATGAATTTAGTCTTGTTAGTGGTGGTGTTTTTACTTGTTGTAATTAACATTATTATGTTGTCAATGTTGATAAAATTCCATTAAGATATGTTTGTATTAAGTATACCAAAGTTGTGTATCTTTTGGTACTATAATGTTAAATGACTTAATGTAATGTTTAGTTCAAGCAATGAGTGTGTAATGTTAGATTGTTGCCATATTTTTATTAAGTATATTATGAAGTAAAGGAATGAGAATGTGAGTTCATGATGTGAAAAGAAGCCAACATACTTAACAAATTGTGGTGGAAATACATGTAGCTAAGAACAACATATGTCAGTTACAATTGTACTTCATAATACATTGAAGTACATTTCAATCTGTTGACCCACTTAGGGTCTCCCTGCATAATCCGCGACCCGCGCAGACCAAGTGCGTTAAAAATCTAAAAAAAATTGTTTGCACCCCATAATGCAGTCTCATATTTACCAAAAAATCTAAAATTATTCATTCCAAATTCTACAATTCAGAATATAAATTTGTATTATGGATTGTGCAATCTGGAATATTGTACAACCTGAAACACAAATTTTAACTTCTAGATTTTGTAACTTGAGAAGCCTCTAAATTCTACATTCCGAAATTAAAGAAAAAACATTTAATGAAAAATGGCAAAGGGTAATTTGAGTATTTTTGAAGTATGGGTGCAAGAAGAAAGACATGGAGGTGCAGGAAGAAACTCCTCTGAGTCCTTAATTCATAATACCTTCATGATATTCGATAATGGTTTTTTAATATTTAAGAGTGTTTTTTGTCTTTCTAAAATACATAAATTGTTTAGGTTTTAATATTCATTCAATGCAGTAGTTAGATCTTAACTTTTTTATAATAAAATTTAAATATAGTATTCTATATTATACATATATATGTATATATAATTTTAAACTATTTTTCAAATTAAAATAGTAATAATGTGTCTGCATGTATTACCTTAAAAAATATATATATTTAATGAAATATTTTATTAGTTAATTTATTAATACGATTAAAATTCAAATTTTATTAAAAATCAAAACATTGTAATAACTCTTCTACCCATATCTTTTATATCGTGAGAATAATAATGTAAGATCATTTATCCAATTAATCTAAATAAGAAGAATTAATTTAATATAAAAAAATAAATTTAGTCAAAAATTTATATTTTCATTAATTAAAAAAAATTATGTAGACCGACTCGCATGTTCACATACAACCTCTTACACAAGAGAGATTAGTAAAATTAATTTGCATTTTTTTTTGCATGGGACGAGCCGATAGGAGACGAGTTGTCATTCTATAGTAGATTCTATAGTAGATTATGTTTTTGATGAGCATAATCTATTGAAAATCAAGGATTAATATGTCTATTTTGTTTGAAGAATGAGTATTTTAACAAGAATCAAGGATAGAACCTTGGATAGACCTTTTGTCACTAGATCAAGAGGTTGCAAGTGAAGGCAAAAAGGCAAAAAGTTAAAAGAGAGTGAAAAAAAAAGGTGTGGTGTGGTGAGCTTTCACCAGCCCCTGTAAAATCCCACTAAACACTGATGCAAACCCTTTCTGCAAAGTGAAATCTCACTCAGTCACTCACTCTCTCTTATAAGCAACCACAACAGCAACACAAGCATTTTTTCCGTGAGTGACAGTAACATCGTTTTCTCGTTTCTGTTTCCGTCGAAATGGAAAACCACATCTACTCCTCCTACAGCCCTTCCACCAACTACCGATTCCGCGACCCCGACCCCTCCACCATGTTCCTCTCCCACCACCACCACCGCGCCGCCGACTCCGCCTCCCTCCGCTTCTCCTCCTCCCTCGCCGACGACATTGCCCCGCCTGGCGTCACCTCCCGCGTAGCCTCCTCCGCCGCCGCCAACTACCTCTCCCCCTGGGCCTCCTCCGCCGCCACCTCCTCCCTCGACTTCAAACGCTCCTCCGAGGGTTAGTTTCTCACGTTTCCCCTTTTTTTTTTTTCCTTATTTACTTTTTTTTTCTAGGTCAGAAGTGCTTGTTTCCGTAGATTGCCTTTTAGAACTGACTGATTCGTTATTTCTCCATGTTTAACCTAACTGGACTAAGCTATTCAGTTTAGGTTAAACTAAAAATGAAGTAACCGAGATTTCACCGAGTCCTCTTGTTATGTTGTAATCTACGAATTTCGGTTGTAAGTGCATGTTTGAGTGGGTTGTTTTTTGAGAAAAAAAAAGGAGGTTTTCTTTTAGTATTAGAAAAGGGTTTGTTTATTTATTTCTCCACGGTGAACCAAACAGGGACTGAGTAAATGAGCTCAATGCTGTAATGCTGTGTTTACTTTAAAATGAAGTAACCGAGATTTCACTCGTTGTGTGTAGTTCTTGAAGCACGTGTTTGTTGTTTCAGTTTTCTAGGAAGATAAGCTTGGTAAATGGTGTTTATGTTTGAGATGATAAGATAGGTGGTTGTGAGGGTGAGGATGTGATGCACATCATAGCACTGTCGTGTTGTGCAGAGTAGTGTAGTGTGTATTGGCTGTTGTGTTGTTAGTATTTTACCCTTGTTTTTAAGTTTTAGTGATTAATTAGAGTTTTGGCCACCAGAGTATCCAGGTTAAATTTCATTGTCGCTGGTTATGAAGGATTTTGGCTGCCAGCACAGGGTTAGTTATGGATATGATTTTGGAATCTCAATTGATGATGCAGATTGGTGGCTGGTCTAGCGAATAAGCAAAGATATGCTCAGGATAGATTCTGTTATTATTGAATGCATGCAACTTGTTATGAACAACATTGATAACAGTAGCTAAAGAGAGAAAAAAGAGTGCTAGGGTTTCCTTTTTTTGTTCGTGCGTTACTTGTTACTTACCGACAAGGCGAGGCTGACGATTGTGTACTTCAATTCATCCATATAGTTAATACTTTACGTATTTTCAGGAATATGTCATGTTATGTGGTTGATATATATTTTTTTACGTTATTTTGATATAATATCAATAAATGTATACTTACGGCTTTTGTCGAATCTCAGTGAACATTAGTCATTTCATTTTTTATTTTTTATATAAAGTATATCGGTTATATTTACTAACGTATGCTTTTTGTAGAAAATTATTTTCTTAGCCAAACTTATAACGTAACATTATACGTTTGCTTTGGTTTTTTGTATATACCCGCCTATTATGTACTATAGCTCTCTACCATCCAACCATTTTGGGTACAATTGGGCAAAGTGAAGCTTGGTATTCTACAAACTCACTGGCCAAGCGCCCTAGATATGAAAGTGCTTCCAATATGACTATATATCCACAGAGGCCAGGAGAGAAAGATTGTGCCCACTATATGCTCACGAGAACCTGTAAGTTTGGAGATAGCTGCAAGTTTGACCATCCTGTTTGGGTTCCTGAGGGTGGAATCCCGGATTGGAAAGAGGTGACTGTTGCTATTATTATCACTATTATTATTTTTATGCCTATGAAAATTATATCATATTGTATAGTACATTTACTATTGGTAATTGTAAAGTTAACATGTATTCTTACGATTCTATATTTTATAGAAAGTTATAGAGTTAAACATATGTGAATGTATAGCGGAGTATTATATACCAGTTTCAAAAAAAAATCAATGTTTTATATTGGTTACATTTGTAGTAAAAACCCTCAATTTCTATTTTTTTCAGTGTGAACACTGTATAGAAATATTTATTACTTATAATAGAGTAAAATTATAAATTATAACAATAAATTAACACTACCAAAATATTCTAGTACAATAGTTCTTGTATTACCATATATATTCTAATAATATTAAAGATTAATGGCTAATTATAATATCTCAATGTTTTTGCCAGAGGCTGGAACATGCAAATCATATGAATGAACCTTGTTATAAATTTAGCTTGAGGGCTTATCAGATACTCAGTAAAGATATGATTCTTAGTCATTTGAACTAACAAAACTAGTGGAGACGAGAGATACATCTTGGCATGTTCTACTTTTTAATAAAATAGGAACCTCACATTTTATCTTTAGTTGTCTCATTAAAAACCCTTTATCAAGGGTAGAGCTAATAATATCTTTGTTTAACTGTAAGATAATTTAGACTTGTGTCTTCAATACTTCCTGGGATTTGATAGTGGCCAACCGTATTTGGGATTTAGAGGGACTGTGGGAGTTTCCACAAATGTGAAATGGGGATTTAGAGGGACTGCATATACTTTCTTCTTGGGCACCCTGTGCAGGATACATGAGGGGGAATATCAGACAGGTTGAGAACTTGGTTTACTGACCGCAGTGTGTGTGGAAAAGGGAAAAGAGTGGGATATTCTATTAAGCTATTAGTGTAAGAAAGTTAGTGGGGAAGGTAAAGAAGCGTAAATTCTGTAATTTTTATGAAGGAGGTTATTACCCTCAAATGCTGCATTATCTTTCTTAATTTTACTTTCTATATCCTTGTTCTGAGCTGATAATCCTGTAATATCAGTGGTGGGCACTTTCTACATCTAATTTAATGAAACCATATTTTTATTTCTGGGTACTAATTGGTATGTGAGATTTTAATTTGGGATCTGTGGTGATATTGTTTCACTTATTTGATTTGGCAACTTAATATGCATTAGTCTATGTACTTCCCGTGTAACTTTATCAGAATGATCTTTTACTACAATGTTAATCAATTTTTCTCTAGAAGTATCTAGTACCCTTTGAAGTTTAGGATAGGTGTGGCAAAGATTGTGTTTAAAACCTACATGGGCTGCCTATTTTGTATCCTACGACCACTCTTGTTCTAGTTATCTCATGTTGTGAGTAAATATTTTGTTTCTTACCTTTCTTATTTTTTCTCTGCTGGTATTGGGTTTTGATCTTAAAAGGTTAAATATTATTATCTAGAAAATTTGGTTTGCACTAATTTGTTGACAATGCACATGGTTGATTCGTACCTGATTTAGGTTCCAAATGTTGTTACAAGTGAAACTCCTCCTGAGAGACCAGGGGAACCAGATTGTCCAGTGAGTAGAATTTTCAATTTATTTTCTCCTTCCTTTTTTTCTCTCTCTTCGTTTGTATTTGGGCATTTTCTAATTCATTTGAATCCAATATACTTTGCAGTACTTTCTGAAAACTCAGAGATGCAAGTTTGGTTCGAAGTGCAAATTTAATCATCCTATGGTTTCCTCTGAAAATGAGGATATATCTTCTGGCTTACCCGAGAGGCCATCAGAGCCCCCTTGCACGGTTAGTAATATACATTTTCCATTAACATGAGATTTTACTTGTCTGTATGGCTTACGCCATGTTTTAATATTTATGCAGTTCTACATGAAAACTGGAAAATGTAAATTTGGTGCTGCTTGCAAATTCCATCACCCCAAGGATATCCAGATTCAGTTGTCTGATGAGTTTAGTCATACTGCTGCACAGACAGAGACAAGTTCTATGATAGGAGGGGCATTTGGAGATATACAGCCAATTAAGTCTCTTATATCTCCATCATTGCAAAATAGCAAAGGACTTCCAGTAAGACTGGTAAATCTTTATCCTTTGCTGCCCATTCTTTGATCAAAGGAAAGACAGACCAATTCATCTAGTATCATATTCTTTTCAAATTTGTTGATTTTTCCAATTCATTCCATTATTTGCTAGCTGTATGCTGCTTTGAACTGCTGACCCAAATTAATAATTGTAGTAGAAATTATGATATTGAATTTGAGGGATTTGATTGGTTTTGTTTGGCTATGTAACTAAGACTTTTTCTAGGCTACAATCTGCATAACTAAAGTTCTTCTTCATACTTTTACTTTGATGGTATATGACATTATAACTTACAGAAATGCTAGGAACACATAAATTTTATAGTTAGTAAATTTTAACCAGTTGAAGAGGGTGTGTTCAAAAGATTGTGTTCCTTGCACTCCTCTAACTTATATTATAAGTGGTGTAATTATAGAACTGAGGAGCAAATTCTTTGTAATAAGGAATATCTAAATTATATATGTATTAGTCGGAACATTTTTATTCCTGTATCATAGTTTTTGTTATTGGAGGATATCATATCTTCTCTATTTATTTGTATTCATTTCATTATCTCAATATAAATAAAGCATTTGTGTTGTCTCAGAAACATCTAGTTTCAACTCAATGTCTCTCTCTTTCCTATAGTTTAACATGGTAATTAGAGCCTTTTTTCAAAAAACCGTATTGACTCGGTAGACTCATCATCTTCAGAAGATTTTTCTTTTGGCAAACATTTCTCTCAAGTTTGTGTGCATTATTCTGGCGACCTCCATTTGCTTTGATGAGCACAAGGTTGGGATTGTGCTGCATAATCTATCTAACCGTACAAATGTTGACATGATCCACCCATCCATGAGCCCTCACATGCGTCTTCTTCCCTACAACTTCACATCTCCAATCAAGAAGTTTGGTGGTACATGAAGACAACAACTTGCGCCTAGGTCGCCTCCTCCATGCACTCCTACCCTTGTGGTGGTGGCTTCATCGAAGTTTATTTAGTGGTCTGATCTACTTTTCTCAGATTATTTGTTTTTCTAATTTTAAGAAAAAGAAAATGTCTTCGAGCACCTAATCAACATCTAGAACATACCCTTTCGTATTTTTTAACCATATTGTTAATATTGAGAAGATGGACTAGTCTAACTATAAAACTTGGGCTTCCAAATTGGGTCATGCTTAGGTGGGTTAGCCCACAAATATCTCACTACAACTGTGAAATCCATTTCTACAACACAATGTGAATGATGTATATACATTTATGTATAACTATGTAGTGTTATTAAATCCACTATTCACACCTCTCTTTTTTTCGTCCTCATGGGATGTGTGCATCAGCTTGGAGTAGTAAGGTCTATGCCTTTTATACCAGTGACACATGATGTCTATATAGTGTGTGCAAAGACCTATTGACACTTTTTACTCCACAATGATTGAAGGGTCCTATGTATGCTTCGGCAACTTCATGCTACCTTACATGATGTTAATGAGCTCCTTCCTCCATGTAAAGAAGGAACTTTAACTGCAGAACACTTTTATGACCTTGGGCTTGTATGACTTGCCACAAGAATATGCTACTACCCTCGTCAGATTTTGGAATCACTAGTAAGTAACCCTATTATAACCTATGTGCATCCATGCTCCTCTGTATTCCTCAGGAAATAAACATGGAGACACATACTTCATCTGTTGGGTAAAATATTGCCTTTACATCACAAATTAATAATTTTATACTCTTTTGCACAATAATTCTAAAAACTATCCAATATGTGACCATTATCTCCACTGGACATACCATTGATAAGTGTTAAAAATGCATGGGAAAGACTTTATCAAATGGTGAGACACGTCAATCTCCTAGTAACATTGCCTTGGTGGCACTGGTAATTCATTTGTTTTCTCTTTTAATCTCTTTCTTGGTGCTTGGGCTATAACTTTGGTACAACTAATTTGGTAATCATTCTTTTTTCTCTTTCTTTGCTACTATTCTAACTTTGCCTTTTATAACGGTTATCAATGGTTCACAAATACAAGATTGCGACATTGGCACTGCCCAACCCCTTCTATTCTTTACTATTGATTTTGTTCTTTATGTCCCTAATTGCCCTTTTAGTTTATTTCCTGTCACCCAATTGACCTAATCCCATGACATTAACTTCACTTTCACTAAAACAATGTTACCTTGCAGGATCGAATATTGGGCAAAATGACTCTTAGAAAGTGGACTTTAAGTTTAACTCAACTTTACAAAATTGGCGTTAGGTGAGATTTGCACTCACTTAAATGTTATAACTTTGTCATATCTCTAGTCGATGTAGGATTTCCAATCTCACAAAATTGGCTTGTAAGGTGAAATTTGCTATCACTTATATATTACAACTTTGTCATATCTCTAGTCGATGTAGGATTTCTAACACACCCTCTCATGTTGAAGTTTCGTCATCTCGAGCATGAGACTAAATATTTATGGATGGTTCAATAATGGATGACATTATAGTCCCAATAAGCCTCACTAGGATAGGTTCCAATACCATCTTAAAATGTAAATTTTAAATCTAACTCAACATAACAAATAGGCTTGTTAGGTAAGATTTACACATTATAATTTAACTATATCTCTGGTCGATGTTTGATTTTCAACAACGTTAGATGTGAGTCACATGACTTTTACTATCTCCATCACCATTGGTATGTGCTTGTGTTGTTCTCCAATGATGTATGCACAATTATACTTTGATGAGATGTGTGCCTTTCAAAGTAGTGGTATTTAGGAGTTGGTTCCTCTTCCAATCGAAACATCAATTTTTGGGTGTTGGTAGTTGTATACTCTTGAAACAGGACCTAATGGTAAAATTGATGGTTCCTTGTAGCCAAAGAATACACACAAATCTATGGATAAGATTATATTGATACCTTCTCTTTTGTTGCCAAAATGACATCTATACGACTTCTCTTATTTATTGTAGCTATTTTCACTAGACTTTGTTTCAACTTATCAAGAATGCACATCTACATTGTGATTTTGATAACGAAGTCTACATGGAGCAACTTCCTCAATTTGTTGATTAGAGGGAGTCATCAAATATGGTATGTTGTCTTTGTAGATCCTGTGCATGGTTTGGGTGTTTTCGAACTCTCATCCAACAGTTTAGAATGATACAAAGTGATGGTGATAATTCTCTATTTTATCATCATTTTCCCTAACAATATATCTACCTCATTCTATATGTGGACGAAATTGTTAATGTGATAAGGAGGGTATTGTCCAACCTAAACAATATCATTCTCAATAGTTCTAATCAAAAGATCCTAGATACTTGAGATAATAGGGATGTTAAAAGCTAAGCTTATGACATGTCAATGGATCGAGTGTCAAACTTGTACTTGACCAAGGAGAATTGTCTTCTAATCTTGTGAGATATAGACAACTTAGTGGTAAGCTAAATTATCTCACTATGACTTATCCTGACACTGCCATTGCAGTGAGCATAGTAAGTCAACTTTTATACTCCTTTTCAATACCATTAGGATGCAATTGTACAGATTTAGAGTATATTAAGAGTGCTCCTAGCAAAGGCCTCATTATGAAAATAAGGGAAATACTCAAATTGTTGGATATTTTGACGTCAACTAGGTAGGGTTACCAAGTGATAGATGCTCCACTTTAGGGTATTATATTCTTGTTGGAGGTAATTTAATATCATGGAAATGTAAGAAACAAAATGTCGTGGCAAGATCAAGTGCAGAAGCAGAATAGAGGACAAAGACATTAGTCACCTGCGAGCTTGTATGTCCAAACCAACTTCTCAAAGAGCTTAAATTTGACGAAAATTCCCAAATGCACATTATATATGACAATCAAACAACTTTACACATTGAGGTAGATTGTCATTTCATTAGAGAAAAGTTTTCAATTTATCAACTATAGTGTATAGTTGGCTAACATATTCATCAAGTCTATAGGAGGGCCAATGATTGATCATGTTTGTTGTAAGCTGAGAATATATGACTTATATGTTTAGCTTGATGGGCAATACTATAATTATAGAAATAAGGAGCAAATCCTTTATAATAAGGAATTTATGTTATATATGTATCATTAGAAACATTTTATTTATTCACGTATCACTTTGTTATATTAGAGGATTTCAAATATCTTTTATTTATTATTTATTATATTCATTGTTTACTCAATGTAAATAAAGTCTCTGCACTCTCTCAGAAGCACACGGTTTCAGCTTAAAGTTTCTCTTTTTCTATAGTTTTACAGTAAAGTACTCATACACTCCTTGGCTTCTAGCTTATGAGGACTTTTTCCTCTACTAATTTATTGCCTTCATTTTATTTAAAGACTGTGTTTTTATTGAGGAATTCTCTCCTGACAGGGGGAAGTGGATTGTCCATTCTACATGAAAACGGGCAGGTAAGTATTGGTTTATTTTCAATTGGTTTCATAAATATAGAGAAAGTATTTATTTTACCATAGCTCTCATAGGAAAATGCAAAAAAGTGATTATTTCTCCAAAATAAGCTAATCAAAGCACATGTGTTCTTTGGATTAAATATCCTTAATATTTTTTTCATTCATATGAATCAGTTGCAAGTATGGTGCCACTTGCCGCTACAATCATCCTGACAGGAACGGTAAGTATAACGTATTGATTGTTCATAAATTTTCCTTTCTAAACAACTATTTCACATGATCGTGTACATTCATGCAGCAATTAATCCTCCCATTGCTGGATTAGGCGCTTCTATTTTGCCATCCTCAGCTGCTAGTCTGAATATTGGACTTCTTAGTCCAGCTGTGTCTGTCTATCAAGCTTTTGACCCAAGGCTGTCAAATCCAATGGTAATGTAGAAATTGCTACTGTACTTATTCTGGTTGAGGATTGACTAATGCAAATTGCAAATAATGTTATCCCTGATGCTCATTATTTGGGGTAGGGGCTGGAGTTGTAGATGCTTCTAGCTAAGTTTCTTGAATGTATTGTATATTTCTGGTTATCCACCAAATGAACACACATTTGTGTTAAGGCCCAGGCATGTAATGATTGGGAGTATAGTTTGATTCATATAGATTTCAAAATTCAATAAAGATGAGCTGGGCATATCCTATATCCTATATAGTATACAGTCAAACATGGAACATTTTGAGTCATTGCTTGATATATAGGAACGGATTTGTATTGGTGATAAGTGAACATGGTAAAAATAATATTTTTCTTAGTTATATTCTCAAAGGAGAATAATAGTTGAGTAATGTAGTTTTGCACATCTTCCATTCTGAATGAATATTAAGTAGTTCGGTATGGTTATTTGTGGGTGTGTACTATAGCCATTCATTTTTTTCTTTCATTGCTTTTGCCTCAAGTTTCGTTTTTGTTGTCTTCCATAGTTTGTTAACTTCACTTTCTTCATAAGGCATGTCCTATTGCAAAGGTTTATGAGAGAAGAAATAAAGGAAAGGGAAATAGAGCTATTTGATGCAATTACAAGTAGTTGAGAGTCAATTACCATGTCAGTAGAGTTAGTTGTTAAATAAGAGAGGTTATGTTTATATACATTTGGGGTTTAGAGAAAAGGGGCATGAAAAAGAAGTATTAGGTGGGAGGACACTGGTTCCTCGAAGAGCCAGAGTTGTTTTTTTTGGTTATTCGTTCATTAAAGGAAATATACAATGTTGTCTCTTTTATCTTTGAAAACTTATCTTTAGAAATATACAGAGTTGTTTTCTGATCCTGTTATAAACTGGTATGAGAGCTCATTTCGGGCTTCGTGGATGCTACTCATGGTGAACACAAGAATGATAGAGTCAAGAGTGGAAGCATTGCAGATGACATTAGCAAATGGGCTTCAATTACTAGAGGGTTTTGAAGAAAGATTAGATGCAAGATTGACCTAGATTGATGTAATTGGGAAGCCCGTCTTGCACAACAGGATTCATGCATGGAACATTTGGAAAAGATTGTGGAAAGATTCGTGAAAAAGGGAAGTGGAAAAAGTGTAAGTGTGGTAACTAACTACCATGAACCAGAGGGTTTCAATTGAGATCACACAAGAGGAGTTAGTAGGTGAAGAGTTTGTGGGAATTAAGAGTTGTGGCAAATGGAGGCAATTGGATATTGCAGTTTTTGAGGGAGATGCTATCAGGTGGACAGGTAAAGTGGAAAGATATTTCCATTTGAGAGGCCCGCAAGAAGAGGAGAAAATGGAAGTTGTTATGGTGGCAATCGAAAGAATTGTTTTTATCTTGGTTTCAATGTTGGGAAACGTGCAACCCAAACCAATCTTGGTTTGGTTTCAAGAATGCACTCCTTCAGAGGTTTCAACTTGTTTTGATGGGAGACGTATAGTATACGTGGTATATGAGGGAATAGGTATTATCCTACTTAAAGAGTAACAGAAGAATGGATATCAACACCTTCAAGATCAATTGTTGTAACAAATTCTTTTAATTCTCAATTTGCTTTCTAGAAGTGTAGTAATGAAATAAAGGCTATCACTTAGGGTTGCAACAGAGGAAACATTAAAAGGCTGATGCAATCAGAACACCAAGAAAAAAATTAAGGAGAGTGTTTTCGTTGTGATGAAAAATATAGATTAAATCATGTTTGCAAGAACAAACAACTCAATATCATGATGTTATTAGGGGGACAATAAGAAGAGGAAGAGCAGCATATAAGGGGAGTATTACTGAGCAGGAGAAGCAAGAAAAACAGCTATCACTGCACTGTGTAACAAGACTCACAACTAGAAGATATCTAAAGTTGTGAGGTCATTTGGTTGGAGGCAAGGTGGTGGTATTAATTGACTTGGGAGCAACTCGCAATTTTATTTCTATAGAATTGGTGACCAAACTCCAATTACCAGTAATTGATACAAGTCCATATTCGATTGAGGTTGGTGATGGCCACAAGATTGTGTGTAGAGGTATGTGGTGAAGGATTACTGCTAGAGTTGAAAGAATTAATAGTATGGCAAAACTTTTTCTTGTTTGGTTGGGGTGATGTGATTCCAATAGCAAGAGAATGATTCTTGACATTCTTAGGAATCAACTTGAGTTGGACAATAGTTAGACACTTTTTCTTAGAATTGGATCAATGTTCTAAGTCAAGAACTCACCAAAACTAGCACCAAATCCAAACTCATGGAAGTTCCAATTATTGTCAAATTGAACCGATTAAAATGAAAGAAGAAGCAATTGCACTGAATAGAATTAGCTTAGAACTGAAATGAACCGAACATAAAGGCTGGAAATGAATAAGAACAACAATGAACAGCAAGGAAACAAAGGAACCGAACCAAAACACCTAAGAATTGAAAACTACCGAACAGAAATTCAAGAACAACAAGCTAAACATGAACAATTGAAAGAGAAGGAAGGAAGGAGAAGAGAAAGCTCATGAAGATGGATGTATGGTTGGATGATCACGCCACTAGAAGGATGGAGACTCCTAGATGAGTGTGCAAGCCGCCACTTGAGGTAACCATGGAACCATCAAGATAAGACTAGTGAAGAAGGCACAAAGCTCTCCAATGCTCTCTCAAAAATTGAGTATAGTTTCTTTAGTCTAAATTCAAATCTGAAATGTACAAGGGCAGCACCTTAATTTATAGCCTAGAGGTGCTGAAATGCAAGCTAAAAGAATTCAAAATTCCCTCCTAAATTCAAATGAAAGTGGCGCCTAAACCAAGTCATGAGGAAGGTGTGATCTCTTCTCTCACTTTGGCACCTCCTTATTTACTCCTACACCTATCTACTAACACACCCCCCCTAATACTCCTAACTAAGGACCTAAAGATGCTTTAACAAAAGAGGTTTCTTATGTTTTCCTCTAAGCACCTTCAAACAATATTCTTTATTATTTAATACTTGGCCTTCCCCTTCATAGGATGGACTTGGGCTTGGGCTTGGGCCTCTCTTTATTTTATGTCTTCTTTTAATTTTGAGAAGATGGTGAATGGCCTCTTCCTTCATTAATAAAAATCTCCTTTACTTGATTCTCATCATGGGGTGTAGTTGATATTGTGTTGGGATTGGAATGACTACCTAGCTTGGCCAAATCAAGGCAGACTTTGATACTTTAACTCTCTAATTAAAAATTAATGGAGAAAAGTTGTTAAAAGTTTAACCTGAATTGATCAAATCTATAGTTTCTTTGAAAACTATTAGTGGGGTGTTGCAAGATGACGGTGAGGGGTACATTTTGGAATGGAAGCAAATATTAGATATAATAGAAGAGAGTACTAAGGTTGTTGAGTGATTGTTGAGTGAGTGCACATGGTTATTGATGAATATTCGCATGTTTTGAAGGTGGGTTCTCAAATACCAAATAGTAGATATCATACAAATATCCCCACCACTAGAAGATAGAGATTGAAAATGGGCGATGGAGATGTTGGGAGCAGGCTTCATTCGCCCAAGTGTAAGTCCTATTATTTTAGTCAAGAAAGATGCGAGATGACAATTTTGTGTTTACTATAGAGCTTTGAATAAAATTACAATACTTTATTCCAATCATAGAGGAGTTATTAGATGAGATTGGAGGAGCCACCATTTTTTTTAAGTTGGATCTTAAATCGGCAATCATCAAATAAGGATGCTGGAGGAAGATATTGAGAAAACAACTTTCCGAACTCATGATGGGCATTACGAATTCTTGGTGATGCTGTCTGGGTTGACAAATGCTCGTTCCAATCTTTAAAGAATAAGGTGTTAAAACCTTTTCTGAGGAAGTTTGTGTTATTATTCTTTTGACATTCTCATTTTTAACATCAATCAAGAACATATAGAGCATTTACATGAAATTTTGGAGGTATTGTCGCAACATGATATTGGAGTAAATCAAAAGAAGTGTTATTAGGCAACCATGTTTAGAATATATCGAACACATTATCTCTACTGAAGTCGTGGCAGCTGGCCCAAAGGAGCTAAAAGCAATGTGGTTGTGGCCAACTCCAAAAAACATAAAAGGTTTGAGAGGATTCCTTTGTCTTACTGGGTATTTAGATGCTTTGGGATGATGCAACACAAAGAGCATTTGAACAATTAAAAGTTGTTATCACAGCTTTACCTACATTGATTGTCCAGATTTCACTAAACAGTTTGGAGTCAAGGGCTATCTACTAGAGCACAACAAAAATCTATCTATGGAAGGGAGTTGATGGCTATTGTCTTAGCAATAAAAAAGTGGAGATATTATTTGTTAGGTGGTCATTTTATCATTCGAACAGATCAAATAAGTTTGAAAATTTTGTTAGAATGTTTCTTAAGTGAAGATCAATTTCGATGGGCCACAAAATTGATAGGTTATGATTTTGAAATTCAGTATAGACCAGGTAAGGAAAACTCAACGACTGATGCACTTTCATGATGTTCTTCTTTTGCTGCTTCATCAATGGTAACACTTGATGAATGGCACGATTGGGAGGAGGAAGTCCATAAGGATCCTCATTTATACAAAATCTTTCAAGAGATTTTTTCTATAACGATAGTCCATCCAAATTATAAGGTTAAAAGGGTCGTTTGTGTTGGAGATCTCACATCGACTAGAGATATATTTAATAGTATATAATGAGTCAGTTTTATCAGGATGAGTTAGGTTTAAAGTTCACTTCTTAATATGGTATTAAAGTCATTTAGAGCTTGTTCTAGCGAGAGTTTGTTGGGCTTATCAGGCCACTCACTATCGGACCACCCATAAATATATAGTCCCCCGCACGAGTTGACATGTCTCGGCGTGAGGGTGTGTGTTGGAGATCTAGAGATAAAGACATTTAATAGTATACAAATGGGTGCAAACCTCATCTTATG
This sequence comes from Phaseolus vulgaris, assembly GCF_000499845.2. Taxonomy (NCBI): domain Eukaryota; kingdom Viridiplantae; phylum Streptophyta; class Magnoliopsida; order Fabales; family Fabaceae; genus Phaseolus; species Phaseolus vulgaris. The sequence goes on from NC_023749.2 coordinate 49,296,473, forward strand.
AGCTAGTTTTATAAGGTTGATTAGGCTTAAAGTTCAGTTTGTATTACAATGAGAGATTGGTACTCCCAAGAAATTCTTGAGAATCCCTACTTTCAAAAGAATTACATGATTTGTTTGGGTGGGCATTCAGTGTTTTTTTGCACATATAAACAAATAGCAGGATATGTATATTGGGTGAGTATAAGGGAAAGGGGAATAGAGCTATTTGATGTAATTACAAGTAGTTGAGAGTCGGTCATCATGTCAGTAGACTTAGTTGTTGAATAAGAGAGGTTGTATACACACACGTATGGGGTTTAGAGAAAACGGGCATGAAAAATAAGTTTTATGTGATAGGATACTGGACCCTCGAAGAGCCAGAGTTGTTTTTTCTGTAGTTTGTTCGTTAAAGGAAATATACAGTGTTGTCTCTTTTACCTCTAAAAACTTATCTTTAAGTTTTCTGATCCAGTTTCTATAAGCATTATATGCATATGATATGTTTCTCATAGAAAAATAAATGTTTGGGGTTCTAGGGTGGTGATGCCTCTTTTTCTGTCTTGTCTCTCAATAATGTAGGAGGACGAGTTTGAGATTTGCTCTTAACAACTCATAATATTTATCAACAAAATAACAAATAGAAAGAAGTGTGTTATTGGCTTAGAAGAGTAGTCATTCTTAAATTAATTCTAAACTGCATTTCCATGAGATGTCATTGTAGATGAATTACTCAAAACCTAATGTGTCTTGTGCATGTGGTATGTTTTCCAGTCTCAGGTGGGAATTGCAGAAAGTATCTATCCTCAGCGACCTGGCCAGATTGAATGTGATGTAAGCAAAGACTTATCTTATGTTCTAATAATTAGATTTCCACAGCCAATATGTATTTTGAATTTTTACATGTCGGCATTTATTTGTTGTGTCGTTTAGTATTAAATTTAAAAAATGCAGGGGGCTAATGGGTTCAATTCAGACCTATCTGTTTTACATAAAAACTAAATAAGGTAGGGTAGCCTTAATAATAATACCATGAAATAGGTTATATCAAGAATTATACAAAGTGTCTGGTTTTTAATTATATTATTTCATATAGAGAAAGATAATTATTAAATCTTCATGGAAACTTATTGATTTCCTGAACTTTCGTGTCTCACAACCTCTGATTAAATTCTAATTTCCTTTTACATATCTATTCAATGGTTTGCCGTGTAGTTTTACATGAAAACTGGCGAGTGTAAATTCGGGGAAAGATGCAAGTATCATCACCCAATTGATCGCTCAGCACCATCACTGTCAAAGCAGGCTTCTGTCAAGCTCACTCCTGCAGGATTACCTAGAAGAGAGGTATGTTAAATCTTTACCACGGGCATACTTCCAATTGTTGCTTTATTTGCATTTTTTTGCTAACTTCTTTCATTAGTTAGTCTGCATTTTCAAAAATTGTAAGTAAGATTGATAATATGACTAGTTTTAGTTTGGTTTTTTTGGTTTCAATCTATTTCAATTTACCTGAAATGTCGCACATTGCATGTAATGAGAGGTTACCAAATCAATCTTAGTAGATGCTGATTATGACCGATCTTATAAACACTGTTCCAGCAAATCGTCCATGTGAATTTTATCATTTGGACATAAGTTCTAACTCAAGTAGCATCCTCTTAACTAGCCTCAAAATTTCTATCAAAACAAGGTTATATTAAACAGTGTATGATGAATGTTTTGTCATTTGACAGGGTGCTGTTATTTGTCCATATTATTTGAAAACTGGAACATGCAAGTTTGGTGCAACCTGCAAGTTTGACCACCCACCACCCGGAGAAGTTGTGGAGATGGCAAAATCACAAGGAACATCAGCCGATGGAGGGGAAGCAGAAGACTGAAAAAATCTTCTGCTCCGGAACAGCAATTGAGATCTTCTTGCATGAAACTTCACTCTGTATTTGATTATCCCTTGAATTTTGCTTTCAATTTCGTACCATGGTATGAATCGCTGTGACTAATTTCTCTTTTGACTGCTGTAATGGTTAGTTGTAACCTACTAAGGCGCCCTTCATTCTAACTCATTTATATCCCAAAAATGAAAACATACATTGTGTTTAATCCTGCTTCAATTTTATGTATGACAGGTAATTTACAATTTTGATAATCGAATGCTTGATCTCTTTTTGTTTAAATGTAATAAAAAAATATTTATTTTTAAAGTGGTGATTTTCAACATATTACATTAACTTATTTTGATTTTTGTTGGGATAATAAGTATAATATTGAATTTTACTGATTTAAATCATTCAATTGATAATTTTTAATTTAAAAATATTTAATTTTACGTGCAGTTCATTAATATTGGCTTTTTGATTTTATAAAGTATTTAGTGAATGTTTTCACTAATTTTCAAATGCTTTTACTTTCATGAATTTCTTGGGTGCAAATATTAACTAGAAATTATAAATATCAAATTTGAATGGTTAATTTGTAACCAATTAATTTGTGAATTTTTAAAATTGTCCCCCATTTCGAAATAGAAAATTTGGAATTAAAAAATGCATTTTGAAAAAAAATGGATATAGATTGAAAAACCAAAATCCTATTAAAAAAATTCTGGAATACAAAAACTACATTCTGAAAAAAAAATCTGAAAAAAAAATCCGAAAAAATATAAATATGAAAATATAATACAGAATACAAAATCTAGAATGTATTTTTTTTTTAAAATATCATTTTACATAAATCATTGTGCGGAAAACAGTTACCTTCAGAAAATTACTTCTAAATGATATTAGACTTTCGTATTTGCTCATGTTCTTTTTCTAATATATTTTTTGTTCTTGATCTTATTCATCTTCCTTTTTGAGATCATCATCACTTTCTAAAGTTTATTTGAATAAACTTTTCATACAGAGACAAAACTTAATATTTAACTTACGTAAAAAGTAATTTATAAAAATTCTCTTGTATTAACTTTTGAAATATTATATGGTAAAGTTAAAAAGGAAAGCACTTTTAGAAACTACTTTTTATATATAAATCAATTCTAACTTACAAATAAAATTATTTTAATTTATAAAGAAACTCATTCCACCTTTTCCATTAAAAACAATTATAAACTAATTTAAACGTAAAAGAATTTAATTTAAAAAAATCACTTATTTTAGTTTTTTTTTCTATTTGAATACTTATAAAGAATATCTAACCTTGTCTTTAATTAGTAAGTTTTTTTTTTAATTCAAATGAGAAAAACTAACGAATTGTGACTGTACAATCCATGTGAATGCATGCATCAGAAAAGGAAATATTTCAAATTCAGGCGTTTTCTTTATCATATTTTGTACCTTTGTTTGTGAAAAAACCACTTCCCAAAATAACACCATACCATGAGTTGTGTCGTGTTTGATTCGTCCATGTAACATGCTCATAAGCTTTTTGAAGCCATCAAATCACGAGGACACATGAATTTGCTTCTCCTAAGTTTTCTAGACAGAACACTCATAAACTTGCACATGAAAAGTTAGGCACAACAATAGTAAAAAAAAAGTTCAACTCAATTGCCTTTTTAACAAAACTAAAAATCCATTAAAAAGGAGAAAAACAAGGTAATGCAATGACAAGCCTTATGTAAACCGAATCTTTCTCTAGAAATATCATACAATTGCAAATAATCAATTAAAAAAATATAAATTGATTACCAACGAGTATGTATACAAGTCAATTCATTAAATAGTTAAAATAATTGACTCCATATGACAAAGTTGTCCAACTTAACTATCCACTTAATATAATATATAACATTTTGTTTTTACTAAAATACAAAATTGTAATAAGTGATTTAGCTTAATCAAATTACTTCATTGAACTATGATAGAGTGAAAATGTTTTTAAATAAATAGTAAAAGAAAAAGATTGATAGGGAGAGTAAAAAAGGTTTAAGAATTAGCTAAGTTTGGATTTTAGAAGTCAAACTTAGGAAAGTTTCTCTAAGGAACTTGGGTAACAATATTTGGGGTTCAAGACCGATGTGAGTGAAATTTGAAATCATAGGAACAATGTCATTTTTAATAGGGGAAAGGCTGATGTGTCATAAGTATTTGTTATGGTTCAAGTCAAGGTTTGGTCTTGGTTTTATTCTAAGTCTCGCTTTAGGATGTTCTCATATTCTAATTGGTGTTTGGATCCAGTGTATATGAGGCTGACTATTTGATGTTTTGTTCATAGAGTTGGTTTTATGTTAGTTTTGAGGTTGTTCTATTTGTTAGGTTACTCTTGGGAGGGAGGAGGAGATGAGTTGTTTTCTTGTATAAAGGTTAGGTTACCCCTTAAGTGGCTCATATTTATTAATTCTTGTTGCCGATAAAAAAACAATATTTGGGGATAGAGATGATAAGAGACTGGGGAGGTGTGAGTTTGATTTCAAAAGTAAAAATTCATACTTATATTTTGATTCTGGTTAGATATAAAATTTGTGCATTATCCTCATTTTCATTGGTAGCGATTATATACCTATACCTGCATTTATACTTGTTTTCTCTGCGTGTTTTAATTCAATAATATTTCATTAAAAAAAATAAAAATCATAACAAAAGGAGGATAATATTATTAAGTATTCAATCTAAAAATAATACATTTTTTCATGTCAAATATTAATGAAGAAATTTGCATAAATATCAAGTCATTATAAGAAGTGCAAACAATTACGTATTATTGAAATTCTATGACGATTATAACATATATCATTAATGTAAAATGTTAAGAGGAAAATACATTAGAGAACTGAATAAACTTGGTGGATATCAAACAAGTTAAAGTGTTAGAGAAAGAGTGAAAAATTGTGCAATGAAGAAAAAGTTCTTCAAATTAAACAAAATTGAGAACCAGAGAAAAAAAGAGAAGATAAGTTTTGTAAATTACCTAATAAATTAAGAGTTTTGAACACTCAAAATTAAAAGTTGGACATTCTCATATAACAACAATATAAACAACAAATAAAAACTTTAAAAAGAAATAAAATGATCAAATATGTCTTATAAATTATTTAATTTGATGAAATTGAGATTTGTGTCTCCTGAAATGCTATACATTATTTGAATGAAAATTACACATAAAAAAAAAAATGTGTAATTGGGGTTGTGATAACAGAGAAAGTATCTTAGGGATTTGAGTGAAATTGGTATATATCAAACCGTCTAATAATTGAGAGCGAAAATGAAAAAAAAATTATTTATTTGTCATGCTTATTCAAGAACTTGAGACTTCACCTTTTACATTTAATATCTTCATTTAAGGAAAAAATGATATGTGTGGACACATATAAGAATTGTGGGTAAAGAGGTGACTCATAAGCCTCAACACTAGTAGCAAAATAAGTCAATATTGACATTTTGAATTTGTTATTTCAATTTAGCTTACCCCACCTTGCCTACTTGACCATAGAGGTCAAAACAAACCAAGGTGTCTCATTTTATCACCTCTACACAATATGATTATATTGTGTGTGATTAAAGAGTTTTGAACACATTAATAGATGGTGATAACATGGATTACTTTTTATTATTGTGATTTAATTCTATTATTGATTTATTATATAAAATTGGACTCTAATTTGTGTAAAAGGAATTAAAATTTTGAAGTTTAAAAGGATTATTGATTTATTATGTAAATTTTTCTTTTAATTGTGTAAAGAAAATTAAAATTTTAGGGATTCAATTGATTATTGAAATATATGTGAAATTGGATTATTTTAATTGAGTGTGTGTCTTGGAAGTGTGTCTCACTTTAAGAGATTATGAACTTATTTAAGTGAGTGTTAATGTACTCATAAGAAATGTATTTTTAGATATTAACTAACCAACTGTTTTGGAATCTCTCAAAAGAATATTTATGACTTAAGTTATGAGTTTTAATGAGAAAAGGTTGAATTGGTAGGAATTTACAAATATGTTGTAAATAACTATATTAACTTTTGAATGAGATGAAAATCTACTTGATAGGGTTATTGTAACAATAAATATTATTTTTATAACCAACAAAAGTTATATATGTATAATAAAAAAAATGAGTGAGATAATATTCAAAACTTTAGAGATGTAGCAAATTCTTCCCATAAGTAAAACTTATGTATGTAAATGCATGAAGTATGTGATGGGGAGTCCATGAAATTTTTTATATATATTTAATGTACTCATAACTTTAATGATTAGAAAGAGATTAAAAATGCATTCAATTTTCTTGTTCTAGCTTAGCTTGATTTGTTGGAAAAGAGAAATAAGCTGGAAGGAAAGTCTTTTCTTAATCTCTTCCTAACATACTCTTTGTATAAGGAGAGTTCATGTACTCGTCTCATTTTTATACGTTTTGATAATACAATAAAAACTTTATTATAATAAAGGTTTTTATGAAAATTCACATCTTTCAAATTAAGTATGATTGGACAAAACCAAGAAATAACTCTCTTACACAAAATCAAAAAATTCTATATATGATTATATGTGTAATAGCATCTCCTATACTAGGAATATGAATATAAAACCTAATAAAACATAAGAAAAGTAGTTAGTGTGTAATATTTGTCTTCTTTTTGTTAATAATATCCAAGTAGGTTTCTTAGAGAGTTCTTTTCTTGATTGTGTAAATCTCAAGTGACAACAGTTAAGTTAAAGAGTTTTGGTCTTAAGGTTTTTTTATCTTGTAAAGTAGCTCAGAAGTGGCAATTCTTCATACTTGTTTATCTCAGAGAATTTAAGTAGCAAAAAGTTCTTTCTAATTCCTTACCATCTTGAATCCTTTTTCTTTTGTGACTTCCGCAAAATTAATATCACAAGTGAGAAGGGTCTTTATAATTTTCCACCTTGGCCTAAAGGATCTAATTGTAGAAATCTTCTCATTTGCCTTAGCACACAAGGTCTTCTGCCTTGTGGAATTGGTTACAAGACAAAGAGTTAAGGTGAAAAACCAATTCCATCTTTTTCTTAAAAATGTCGAAGACCAAATCATTGATTCTAAAATATAATAACTAAGACCAAATTTGACCACAAATATAAAGTGTAAAATCAAATTTTGCTCTGTTATTCTCTCCTTAAGAAAATCCAAAGTGACAAAATAAACCATGGAACAAAGGATCATCCCTCGATTATTCAAAAACTACAGAACAAAACTAGAATGGAAATCAAGGTGGCTTATGGAGATTGATAATGATAGGCTACAAGCATGTTTTGATATTCATTGTGAACAAGTATGATGAACAAGCTTTGTGGCCTATATGGTTGGAAATATAAAAGCTGTTAAGACTCAAAATTTGCTTGATATGCTGGAGAGAGAATTCCCTAACCAACTACTAAGTCCACTAAAAACTGTACAAGCTAACCGTGGACAAAATTGTCACTGGAGAAAATCAAACCCCACATATTTTGTAAGCAAAAACAACCAAGTTGATTAACAGCTACCATCCACACACACCCCATTGGCAGTTGTACTTGTATATACACCATTTAAGGGACTATTGGGAGACTTGAACCCATTTCCATTGTGTGTTTTCAACATTGGTGAGTGTGAACCAAGTATCCCTTTTGGTAGCTTGGTGTTATACCCTTTGCTTGCTGCCACAACTGTCCTATCACATGCTGCTGTTATTAACCCTGTCACAACAATGAGGGATTGTTTAGTTAGTTAATTCAATGTCTCTTCCTCTCTCAGATAACTCATTCAACACAACAATGTGAATGAATAAACAGATTAATACAAATATCAAAAGTTACCAATTAAATGGAGCACAAGAAAGGTATTCAAAGAAGTAATATTAGTATATTATTGTTGTACTTTCCATTGTAACTATTAATTATACTAACTGAACTATCCTAACCACAAATTCAGTTAAAGGTGATGACACTAAAGACAATGTTTTTGAAGCAAATTCGTAGATTTCTCCACCCTAGTTTGGAACTTACCAAGATGCAGATACCCTGCTTAATCAATGGCAATAAATTCAATATATGGTTCAGCACTAAAGAGGATTGATATCAGCAATAACCATGGCAAAATGGAAGAAAAATAAACAGGAAGTAACTCTGGAAAAATACCTAGGAACAATGGAGAAGGTTTCCCTGGTCTTGACTTAAACTCTGGGTGAAATTGAGCACCAATGAAGAAAGGATGGCTAGGTAATTCAACTATCTGCATTTGTATAATTCGCATTCACATAATAATGAAAGGAGTGAGTCTATGTTTAATAATTGTGGCAATTTCAAGATTAATGCCTTAAGGGTTTAATCAATCAAAGGCACACACCTCCATGCGCTTCCCTGTTTCATCTTTGCCAACAAAAGACAAACCAGCACTCTCGAGTTGTGATATCAAGTCAGGATTAACCTGTACAGCAAGGCGATTATTGTATGCATGATTCAATATCTTTCAGATAAAGGAAGCTTCTACAAGTAACACGATTTACCTCGTATCGATGCCGATGTCGCTCATCAACAAAGTGTGCATTGCCATACCTAATAAAAACATAATATTATATGGCTTCTATATCAATTTTTTATGGAGACCAATATGATACCATCTGAACTAAACTCCTAATATCAAACTTATAAACAAACTTTACGGCTGGAGCCTTTTATCAGTGTTATCCTACAGGAAATGACAACATATGAAATACTTGTTAATCCTTACAACTTGGCCGATTTGCAGTCAGCAACGTGAAAGTAAGTTCTCCTTGAACCGAGACGCATGGTTCCCCCCATATGAGTCTTTGAACCCTATTGATGTATAATACAAAGTTACAAACCATCTTAACTAAATTTACCAAGGAAGAATATTATCACAATATGAATAGAGTAAAATGGGTGTATCAAGAAATATACTTCTGGCATAAATATGACACATGGGTTTTTAGTCTTGGCATCAAATTCTGTGCTATTAGCATCATGAAGACCAAGAACCGATCTTGAAAACTCAATGACAGCAATTTGCATCCCCAAGCAAATGCCTAGAAATGGAACACTATTTTCTCTAGCATACTTGGCAGCAAGAATTTTTCCTTGCACTCCTCTATCACCAAATCCTCCCGGAACAAGAATGCCATTAGCACCCTGCAATAAGAGTTCATTAAGGGAACATCTCAAGATAATCTACATCTACATTCCAATACATTAATGATCAATAAGAGCATTGACACAATTAAAGCATTTAGTCTAAAACAGTCCAAATGGTAGCACAGAACAAACCTTCAACAGAGCCCAAGCAGCTTTATGTGCATCAGGATCCTGCAAGAAGTAAACAGATCATCAGAGATTTGGCATAAAGTAAAACAAAACAGTTAGATGACTTGCAGAAAAATGGAAAGATATGTCCACCTCCTTAGATGTATCATCTTCAAGATTTTCGGCAGGAACCCAGTCCACAACAAGCTTACGGTTGCAGGCAACAGAAGCATGCAAAAGTGCCTGCACAAAAGGACAAAGAACATCAGCCTCTGCAACATTATAGTTCAAACATTCCTTAACAGTATGGTTCATATCAAATTCACTTGAATAGGGAAATTCAATACATACCCAAAGATTCAAAATCAAACTTACGTTATGTACATGCATTTTGAGATATAACAAGTCATTGGCTTATCCTCAGAAATATTACATCCTTTTAAACGAAAGAAAAAAAACACTGACGGAAAAAGCAAATGAGTTCATCTATAAAGAATAGTAATAAAGAAAGATAGCATATTCCATACAGGAAAATACAAATTTGATATGAAAAAACTTTCCCTGGTGTTTTTACTCAAGTAAATCTGTAAATATGTTTACTCACTTTGCTCCTGACATCAAGAATGGAGTTGCACAAGAAAACATAGCATATGAAAGAAAAAGCAATTCAATATCTTTTTTGTGTTTGTAATTCATAATTTGTCATTAGTCCTATGTTATAACTCCCTATAAATGCTGAAAATCTGGGGGGCTTCCTTTTAGCCCTTTTTTTTACTTTTCCTTATTTTCTCAAGGTTCTGTTGCTTTGTCTAGGTATATACCAAATCCAGGTTTCCATGCATCAGAATCCTAGGGTGATTAGATACCCATTGCTGATTACATTATTGCAGATCAGTAATCACAGGTTGAACAGGACAAAATTTAAGAGTTAGTTGTGCCTTTATTATCAAATTCATGTCCTGAACACATTTTGCAGATATTGCAAAGATCACTGGCAAATTTTCATACCTTAAGTACAGAAAGATATGCATCTGAAAGATTTGTATATTTTCCCACCATTGCAATTCTAACCTGTGAAGAAAAAAATAGTTGAGCTCAGTACTAGCCACTACTCAGTGCTAAATATTGAAACTCACACTGATGAAACATACAAGGTTTTTGGAGGATGTTACATCAGGAATATTGAAACTTACAGATTCGTGAAATTTGTCATATACTTTTGTTGTTGCAATCCACTCCTTAAAATTGGGCTCTGTAGCAACACTGCAAATAATAGGAGGACCATAAAGATTAGCGGAATCACAGAACTGCTTGAGTTAACTGCCATCAGCATATAAATATGATAAAGATGTACACTAAAATAAAGAATAAGTTTGTCAAACATACCCTCGCAGGTTTAATGTTTTTAGGATTGCCTCATGTGCCTTCTGGTCCTATTAGTAAAGATATCAAAAAGGAAAAAATTTTGTTATTATATGAATTACATTGCTTAATAAAAAATAATGCAATTCAACTGTCAAGGAAAAAATATACGTAAACCACAAGCTAAACAATTTAAAACTTCACAAAGATGGTTCTAATGATACAATAAAGACAACCACAAAAAGCAGTTTCATAAAATATCACAGAATTACTCACTCTTAATAGCAAAGGAATGTGCCAAATATTTGGAACATCATAGAGAGTAAGTATGCTTGAAGACTGCACATGGAAAAGTTTCCTTTGAGTATGCAAGGAAATAAAGATAACAAGGTGAAAATTGTCAACATTTGTATCATTACCGGAACATGACAAAATTGAGAAAGTTTTTCCTTAACATTGTCATCAAGTTCCTGTAAAAGACAGAGAAAGCTACGATCAAAATGTGGAACCAACATGAAAAGAAAAAGTTAAACAGCAAAAGACAGACCTTTGAACTGCGACAAGCAAGAAGATTTGGAGTCAACCCTAACCCTCTAAGTTGGCGGACACTGTGCTGAGTTGGCTTTGTTTTCTGCAATGCAATAACGATCCCTATCTATTTATTAACTGTGCAAAATATATCTAAATCTAAAGACATTTATTTCTAGTTTAGTTCTAACAAGGATGAATAAAAATGATTCACTGATAGCAAACAGTTTGCACTATACCTGTTCACCAACAACATTGAGAACAGGGACCAGGCTGACATGAACCAAACAGAAGTTTCCGGGGCCTAGGAAAAGGAAACAGTCAGATAAGCAACACTACTTTGCTGAAGTACACCCAACAGAAATTAGTCAATATAATTCAGTAGAATATGAGGCATCAGGCATGACAATTATTACCTACTCGGTACGAAAATTGGCCAAGTGCTTCAATAAAAGGCATAGACTCAATATCCCCTACATTAAAGAAAAGTCATTTGATTAGCATTGAAAATATGAAGGCTCAAGCATTTGCATAGTACTGCTACAGTCCTACTTTTGAAGTAAGAAATTCTGGTTTGACCCCTTCCATGATTTTTAAAATTAAAATATGAATAATACGGATAGTGTTATAATACTATTGAAAATCAAATTCTAGTTTAATAAAAAATATATTAAAAAAATATTAATTTACCAATAGTTCCACCCAACTCAATGACACACACATCAGCTGGGCCTTCTTTTCCATCAACAGGTATCTGTGCCACACGCTCTATCCATTCTTGGATGGCATCAGTAATATGTGGAACAACCTACCAGTACAAGAAAGATGAAATCAGAACCAAGACGCATTCAACCCATCACAAATATATTTGGAGATGAACACAGAAGACTAGATGTACCTGCACAGTCTTGCCAAGATAATCTCCTCTTCTCTCCTTTGCAATAACAGACTAAAAGGCATTCAAAATAAAAACAAAACATTAAGAATTCATGCACAATTAGGAAGATAAACTAACTAATTTCAGAAGACATTTTAAAAGGGAAAAAAATAGACAATTTACTAACCTGGTAAATTTTTCCAGTTGTGATATTATTGTCACGAGTTAATTTGAGGTCCAAGAAACGTTCATAGTTTCCAAGATCAAGGTCAACCTTTAACCAAATTGCAAATAAGACATGAATGAAATGGTATCCTTTTACTATAACTGAATTCAACCACAAGATTGCATATTCGCATGATAATGGCCAATGGTTCAAAGAAATGAGTACATGGCATATAAAAGATGTCAGGTAATATTACCTCACCGCCATCATCTAAAACAAACACTTCCCCATGTTCAAAAGGAGACATTGTTCCTGCATCAGTGTTCAGATAGGGATCTGCAAGAGATAGATAAGTTTAATCACAACTCTAATTGCATAAAAACAAATATTATTTTGCATACCAAAAACAGTTTCACAACAAAAGAAAGACCAGGCTTTTACAGCATAACCAACTTAAAAAACACAAGGCAGCCATTTCATCTATGCCAGCACAGATACATAAAAAAATACTATCTCTCTCGGTTCCCCTTGAAATTTACATTGCCATTCACCATTTTCAATTAAGGTATGTTCAACTTATTTCAAATAAATAAAAAGATTATTCATAAAACAATAATAATCAGTTCAGAATCATGCATGCAAACTGTGACAAAGATCAGATGCTAGAAAGAAATAAACTCACCATTACATTGTTTGGATATTTTAAAATAAAGTAAAAGACATTAAAAGAAAAAGTAATTTCATCCCATATGTACAAAAAACATATTTTTCTGCTGAATTCCATTCCTTCTTGTTTCAAACAAAAAATGCAACCGGCAAAACCACTCCCATTCCATTCCATATTTCTTTATATTCCAAGAAATGGAAAAGAGTGACAATTAAATCCAAAAAAAAAAACAAAAAAATATACCAATCTTGATAGAAGTAACTCGAAAGCCACAAGCCTGAAGGAGCACGCCAATACTGCTTGCAGTGACTCCTTTCCCGAGTCCACTCACAACACCACCTGTCACCAACACGTACTTCATTTTTTCTCTCTGAAACGAAACCCCTCTTTTGCTGTTTCTCCTACACCACATGCAAACACACACACGTCAGTACCCACAACACAAAAACAACGTCAGACTCAAACCCAACACAGTGCTATCGAATTAATCAACCATTTCTAAGATCCACCACTCAGCCAGAAAACTACCAAAACCAACGAAACCACCGCCACCACCAACAACAAAAACATTCCACGAAAATGCAAATACGAGATGACAGGACACACACACGGCAGTGACATTGCACAGAAATGACCCACATGCAGAACCAAACAACCACGAGAAAAATAACGAGAAAGACCGAAACTTTACACGAAAAGAGAAGATGGGTGTGCGTGAAAACCTTAGATGGCAATGAGGGTGGTAGCGAAAAGGGGTATTTTGTATCCTCCGGTGGGAGAAAAAGAAGAAGAAAAAAAGGGTATTGGTGAGAAAAGTTTGAAGGGTTGGAATCTGAATCAGGGATGGGAATGGAGAAGTGTTGAGAAGAAATGCAAGAGAGAGGAAAGAGAAAGAGAAGGTTTGAGCTTTGGAGTGGGAAGGAATGCGTGATGTGTGAATTGGTTGAACCCTTTTTCTTTCCCTCTCTGCAGCCACTCTTCTCGTTTTTCTTCAGGCGGCGGGTGAACAACCAGCCTCCCTCCCCCTCTTTTTCAATTTATATAGGAACCAAAACCCACAAAAATCAATTTAATTAAATACAAATAATAATAAAAATTACTTTTTTTTATTATTTTTTAAAAACTATGAAATAGTATTTGTTTTTTCTCACCAAAAGTTAAAGAAAAAAAAAATCATTTCTCTTTCTTAAATGTGGTTAAGAATGAGTTACAAAAACTTGGTTTAGTTTTGAATTTTTGTCTCATTATAGTTAATTATTAACCTTTTAATAGCTCAAAAAACTTCTTACCCTATTATTTGGGTTTGCTTTAGTAGAATAAAAGAATATTATATTTTTTTAAAAATTCTAGTTTCTGATTTTTCTTAAAATAGTTGTTAACTTTTCACTTTTACTTCTTTTATTTATTATATAAAATATTTCTTTGTTATTTTGTTTCTTTATTTACAATTAGGCATGATTTTATTATGTTTCGTTTTGTTTGTACAAGGTTAAAATCTCTTGTTTTGCTTTTTGGATATTAATAATGACAAAATAAATTTACTATTATTATTTTTATTTGAATATTTTTATGTCATATCATTCGTTTTGATTTTATATTATTTACAATATTCATTATACTTTACTAGAATGTTTTGATTTTATATTATTTACAATATTTATTATACTGTATCAGAATTATACTTTAACGCGCAATCTTGTTGATGATGGTAAATATATTTTTATTTTTGTTATGTTTAAGGTTTTTGGGACTACAGTGTGTATTTTAACTCTATATTTACTTATTTAAATATTTTATTTCTATTTTTAAAAAAATATTTTTAATTTGAATAAAAATGTTGTAAGAAATAGTATGAGATTAATATTAAATACACAATATATGAAAATATATAACAAGTAAAATCAAAATAATTAAAATAGTTTATCCGTGTGCAAATAGTTATGAAAATTTACAATTAGAAATACCTTCAAGATATATTTTATTAATTAAAAATTAAAATTTATATAAAAAAATATTATATTAACATATCTACTTCAGTCATATAAACTATTAACTTAATAAAAAAGTTAACAAAAATAAGTAAAATATTTTTTTAAAATTACATTAAATAAAACTTTACAATGTTAAATCTACAAAGTAAATTGTATTTTAATTTTTTTTTCCAAAAATATGTCAAAATTTGTGTTAGTTCCTACATTTTAATTTGTTTACACAGTCAACATCATTAATATATCTTTAATTGATTATTATAAAATTGGAACAGATCATGGGCAATGGTTGTGATTGAATGATTATGTAAAAATATTTTACATTATAGTGTACAGAGTATTTTTAAAATGTGAAAACTATACCTAATTTTTAATAATAAAAAAATTAAACGGTTTATTTATAAATAAAATGAACGTTAATGAATAAAAATGTATTTTATCTTATGCAGTTTGTTTATTTTTTACTTAAATATGTTTAAAGTCATAACGTATAAGTTTTAAATATTTTCTTCACTTTTATCTAATAATTAACTTTGCTTTAAGTTTATAAAAAAAAATAGTCTTTATTTATATTTTTTTATTATTATTATTTACATATATTTTTAGATTAGATTGTTGTTTTGGTCTCTCAAATTATATTTTATAATATATTAACATGTTGTGTCAATATGCATAATATAACAAATTTGATACATGTACTTTTAAACATTAAATATGTGTTTCAGTTTAACAAAAATATAAATAATAAAATTAAAAAAAATAATGTCATAAATTTAAAATTTATTAAATACCAAATTTTGAAAAATATATATTAAATATTCAAAAAAAAAAGTCATAGTCAAATTTAAAGTTCATTTAATTCTTAATTCTTTTATAGTTTTTTAATCGAGATTTGTAAGATTCATGGTGAAAAATTTAGGTAATTTTATAGGTTATAAATTAAATTCCTTTTCATAGTTATATATAGTATACTAAATAAATGTGTGTGTTTTTTTACATTCTTATGTTGAATAAAATCTGATGTTTTTCTTAAAATATTTAAATTGTTATACGAGAGATTGTTTTTCCCCTTTCATTCAAAAAAAAATAAAATATTGTTGCTATTTATAGTAGATATATATATTTAGAGATAAAAAAAAAAATTGTGTTAGTGGACGAATACATTTATTAGACTATTTAGCATGAACAAAACTTTATACGCTCAAAGATTATCATGTACCAAACATTGCTAGAATCAAATAAACAATTCAGGTTATTTTTGTTATCATTAAAATATAAACTTCACATATGATCTTCTAGTCATTAGGCCATCTAGTGGGTCATAAATCGTCGAGTATCTCAACAAACCGTTTATAGGCCGTCCAAGATCTCAACAAATCAAATGCATGTTATGTGAACTAGGTTTAGCTTTTCCGATAATTTTTGTTATCGTCAAAACAAAATAATATAAACTCCACATATGATATTTTGGTATTAGACCGTGTAATGGTTCAACAAATTGTCTAGGGAAGTGCATCTTAATTGTTAATTGTTCAAAGTAATTTGTCAACTTTGACATCTCCTAGAACACTCATATTAATCTCAACAGATACTAATACATAATCCATCAGAATCACTCGTTGGTAAACATTTACTTCAACTTTCCATGTCAGAGTGATTTCTTGTATTTTTTATAACAAGTGTTTAGAACTTCATTCAACTTCTCATCACCTAGTATCTTAATCTATGTAATCAAATAATTAATGAAGACAAAATATTTTATTTTTTTAATAAGTTTTATGTTGGTGAAAACAAGCAAAATACACAAGAAAAGAAAGTTGAATGGTGTATTTAAGCTTTTCAAAAACTATGACAAAGCAAAGTTTGATAAATATGGACAAACGAAGTTTAAAACTTTATAGACGCATTGTCAAAGAGTTTCTCATAAGATATGCATTTCACGAGACTTATTAGACGCAACTTCAAATTTAAAAAACGGACTGTTAAAATATTTTTTAAAATTTATTTTCGCCACACACATTCACCAATTACTTATAGATTAATAGAGTTGAAAAAATATTTACACAAAATATTTTTATACTGAAGATAATTCAGATTCTAGTTATCAACAAGACATTTTTATACTGTTTCATACTCCATCGTTATCAACTTTATTTGTATTCAAAACTATATTTATATCATCAAATCAAAATTTATCCCTTTGACTCAAAATCCCATCAACATTAATACTCAATATTTGTACTTCAACATACAATCTTACCTCAAAATCATTCAATCTCTAATTAATGCTCAATATTTGTAACTTTAAACAATTTTATTTTTTTTATAAGAGTTTGGGAAGAAACCTTGCAAAATGTACTCTTAAAATTATTTTATCATCATCATACTTTAAGAGCTACAAAATGAAACTAAACCTAATATTTTAAAATCATGCACTAAAAAAATGTAGAAAACCCTAGTATTTTTGCTTCCATGTCATCATTCTTGTTCCCAATGCATTCAGCATGGAATCATCATATAAAGTTGACATCACAAGAAGACGACAGCACGGATGCATCTCGAAGTGTGGAAATCAACATGCATTGGCTCAGTTATGAACAGATTCCTCAGCAAGGACCATTTCAAAGTTCTAGAAAATAGACACTTTTGTTTCACTTTTTACTAACCTTCAATGTCATTTTTTCATTACAGTAGATAAACCCTAAAAAGGTATGCATGGATGCCAAGTGTTACACCTGCAATGGAGGTTGATTCGGCACCGAACAGATTCCAAATTTGTTTCAACATGACAGAAGACTTTCTTTGGTCATGCTTCTGCAATGGCAATCACAGACAACTTTCTTGGTTCTGCAATGGCAACAGTTGCAGATGTGGTTGCTACACACTCCAATGGATGCATGTGAATTAGTGCATGCTGTTATTATATAGGGTTAATGTTTGTAATAACCTTAATATGTAGTTTTCTGTTTCTCTGGTTTCTTCACACTAACTCACCTTGTGTGAGCACTTATAAAACAAATAAAGAAAATGGGAAAGAGAAAATTTACTTCTTCACAAATTTAAAATAAAAAAAATTTAGATATGTTTGAACAAACTTCTTCAAAAAACCCTAGAAGAGAAAAGTAAGAAAATAAATAAATAAATGAGCTTATTCATAAATTAAAATTAACTTACATATAATCTCATTTGTGGAATCTCTTTCTTGTAGTTTTTTGAAATTTTCATTTTTAATTTGTCTATAAATTAGTTTTAAATTATAATAAAATGTATTTTATTTTTATTTGTTGATACTTCTTATGAAGAAGTTTATCTAAACATATATTCAGAAAGTTTATAAAAATAGTTTTTGAGTAAACTAATTTTAACCATTTTTCCTTTTAATTTTTCCTGTTTGAAAGGTGTTTCTTAATAAATTTGTTCCAACAAGTTTATTAAACATTTTGTGTTAATCAAATATACCCTTGAGTAATATTCACTAAATATAAAGAGAGTGAGAACATTATATGTGATTAAGTATTGCATTAAAAATAATATTTATTTTATAATAGATCAAAAGTATAATGGACTAAGCTTATTTTTACATTTAGTTTCCTAAATATTTTAAGAAAGCTTGCTTATAGTTTACTTTAAATATGGAAATTTTAAGCAAATTTAGATTATAAATTTAGTAGCAAAAACTTTTATTGTTAATTAGACACCAATATTTAGAAATCATTTAATAATAATAGAAACTAATTTAGAAACCAATTTTTTTTGTCACTAAAACGGTCTCTAATTTAGTCACTATAACAATTAATTATTTTTTTTATCTAAAAATTAGTTTCTATTTTATGATTTTCTTGAAATATTCATTATTCATTCATATTAGTTATAACAGCACACAATAAATCATTAATATAAGCATAAAAATATATACTTGAGAAATGATCTTATAATTGAAATTAGTTGTGACATTTTTTTTCTTCTTTAGTCATAACTCCACATAACTTTTAAGTTGTGTTGGCTTGTTCCTCTTAATGCTAAGTCATTACTTGTTCCCTTAAGTTGTGTACCATCATTAACCATTGATGTAAGAGTATTATTATTGTTTATGCCAATGTTTTTATCCTTGTAAGTGATGTTTTATTTTCTTGCAAACAACTTCTATACTTCTTTGACTATGTCACAATATTCTTTATTGGGAGATACATTGTATGTCATTGTAAGAATTTTAAATACCAACTTTTGATACCTCCATGTGTTTGAAAGTTTAAGATCATTTCAACTCCTCCAAAAATATGTATAATGATACAATAACCTTTTCTTGTCCACCTCTTAATAATGTATTTCTCACGAAAAAACTGACTATTTTGGAACACCTCCAATGCATAACAACAAAGTATGACAATTGTTTCAAATTTCCTACATCTTTAAGAATTAAACATTGTAACATAATCAAATAATACTTTCCAAAATCTTTCACGATTGATCCTTGTGATGATAATTCAAACAAGAGAAACATTTATTTTTTTATGATATGCAACAAACTAGAAAATAAAAGCTCTTGTTGGAACTTTTCGAAAATTACTTTCAAATAATGTATGGGTGTAAACTTCCCATATTTATATAAATATTTAAAATATCTCATATTGTTATGCAACTAGCCTATGATGAGTGACATACTCGCTAATTAGGTTGTTATAACACTTCTTCTCAACAACCTGTTCAGAGTTTTTTTATATATATAAATAAGGATAAGAAGGTACTTGTTGAAGATGGAGATGAAGAAGGAAAAATATTAAATACAAAAAGTAAGGCAAAGAAATAAAAATAATAACTTTATAATTGTAGTAATGAGCAACCAAATTTAGAATTCAAATAATTGGTAGTGTAGAATAAAAAATTATAATGTTTTATGATTGTCGGTTGAAGTAACTTTTTAATATTATTAAATTTGTGCAATATTTATCCCATTTTAATTATTTTTCAATGTAAAGCTTAATATTACTTAATATATATATATATATATATATATATATATAAAATTATCTATTATTTGTATTTTTAAATATTATTTTAAATTTAACTACAAGAAAATCATTACATAGAAATTAATTTTGGAGACAAAAAATAATTAGTTGCTATATTGACAAAATTAGATACTGAGACTAAAAAAATTATTGGTATCTAAATTAATTTCTATTATTGGTAAATAATTTATAAATTAGTATCTAATTAGATACCAACTTTAGAATCTAAATAATTATCTAAATAATTGCTAGTTAAAACTTAGGTAACTAATTAGATACAAATTTAAAAATTATTTATCAATAATAAAAACTAATTTAGATACCAATAATTTTTTTAGTCTATAAAATAATATCTAATTCAGTCACTTTGAAACTAATAATTTTTTGTCTCTAAAATTGTTTATATTTAATAATTTCCTAGTAGTGTTTGAATTAATATATTTAATTTACAGTTAAAATAAAAAATAATAATAAATTTAACTTCAACCCCTGATTTATAAAATCATTATTTTTATGAAATATATTTTGAATCAAGTAGTTTAAAAAAATAAAGTTTTGACTAATTATTAGTATAATACTCAATATTATTATTATTAAAGAATTGAACAATATAAAGTTACATATTAAACTAAAAAGAGTAATAGTTTGAAGAGTAAAATTAATAAATGATAATATTCGAATAGTAAAGAATGATATTAGGTTAGTTAATTTCTTTAATTAATATTTATTATGTATTGTCTTTAATTTGAATTAAAAATTTAGAATATATATTTAGATTATTTAGATTTTAAGATTCAAAGTCTTAGGTACTTAGAATAGGCATGTGGACCCACATTTCAAACTCATGTCAGAAACAAGAATCTATACCAGAAATACATCTTTGTTCAAAAGATTCAAAGATTCATTTGTTACTCCAAGTTCATGCATTTAATACAATAACATGTATAGCAAAATAATTTGGGAAACCATAGAAATAGCTAAAAAAAACCTCAAATATACCCAAATATTAATAACATGTCTCACCTAATTTGGAAACTTAAGTACCTCTTATTTTAAAACACATATTATTCTTGCTAGTGTTGTAACGTATTTTTTTAAAAATAATATAATATAGTAATTTATTTAACTTAATTGAAACTATTTAATTGAGCTTTTAAGAATAAAATAAAATTGTTTTATAAAATAAAATAAGGTTAGATTTATGGAGAGGAGAAACCAATTTGCACTAAGTTTGAGTTTGATTTTTTAATTTTAAATCTAGGTTATTTATGAGTTTATAAATAGGAGTTAAGTATTTTTCTTTTTCATTATATATTTATTCAAATTTTATTCTTAATAGAAATTTTAGGAGAAACAATATGTGATAAGAAAATAAGACTCTTAGATTATTGATTTGCATATCAAAGTGTTAAATATCATCACTCTAGGTAAGATGGAGAGTGAAAAATATCACGAGTATAAATGTTATGTGAATTGTGAATCTTAAAATTTGTAAGATTATATTATATTATAAATTTAAGTTTTATGAGCAATCAAAGTAATGACTTGTAATATAAATTAATTTTGATTTGATTATTGATTTATTATGTAAGTTATGTTTGTGGGTTGGTTACGAGGTTATTGTATATTCTGCACATTAGAATTTTAGGGTTTAAAAGTTAGTATCGAGATATATGTTTATATTAAAAATAAAGTTATAAGTTTGTAATAATAATTTTAACACGCACTCTATATATGTATTTAATACCACAAAATTATTAAATTAAAATCAATTTTAAAGATAAAAAAATAATTAGTTGTTATATTGACTAAAGTAGAGATATTTTAGAAATTATAAAACTTTTTTATTTCTAAATTAATTTATATTATTTTTAAATAGTTTATAAATTGATATTTAATTAGTTACAAAGATTTTAACTACCAATTATTTAAATTCTAAATTTTGTAGAAAAATCTTGATAGTTAATTAGATACTAATTTAAAAACTATTTAACAATAATAGAAATTAATTTAGAAATCAAATTTTTTTAGCCTCTAAAATAGTTTCTAATTTACTCAATATAACAACTAATTATTTTTTTCTATAAAATTAGTTTTTATTTAACAATTTTTTTTATAGTGATTGTGTAATGTACACAACAAAGAGAAATTGCAAAAGAGGTTGTTTATCTATACAGGTGTGGCTTTGAATGTTGGTGGAATAGAAGTTGGAGAATATATTTTACCTTTAAGAATTATGACCTATTTATGCATTATTTTAACTAATGACATTGGTTTAACTAAAAAAAAATATGTAGAACTCAAGTTATGATATTTTAACAAGAAAATATCAAATTGTCAAAATTAAAGTAAAAAAATATATTTTCCCTACATAATAAACAATTGAACTTTGGGATGAACATAAAAAGTTGTAGATGATTGTATTAGCTTTTGTAAGAAAAATTATAATTTTTTTTCTGTTGTTTGTTTAATAAATTTTCAGTTTTTTAAATAAAAAATATATTTAATTTTAAATAAGTATTTTTTATTAATTAATTTTCTTATTTATTTTAAGTTTAATCACAATAATCCGTTATTTATTTCTCTTTCTTCTCTACCGTTTCCATTCCAAAATATTTATGGATTTAAGTTTTTTTACAAGAATTAAAAATAACAATAAATACTTCATTATTAAATCATTTTATTAAAATAACTTCACACTCTCAATAAATACATTTTTATTTGTTGCAAACATATACATTAATGTAATTTATTGAAAAACAATTTAAAATATTACAAGAAACTAAAGTAGAGATCATTTTAAAAACTAAAAAATTTGATTTCTAAATTAGTTTCTATTATTATTAAATAGTTTTTAAATTGGTATCTAATTAGCTATCAAGATTTTTGCTACCAAATTTAGAATATAAATGATTGGTAGTTAAAACTTGGGTAACTAATTAGATACCAATTTAGAAACTATTTAACAATAATAGAAACTAATTTAGAAACAAAAAAATTATTTTAGACTCTAAAATGATCTCTAATTTAGTCACTATATAGTAACTAGTTATTTTTAGTTTCTAAAATTGATTTCTATTCAATGATTTTCTGGTAGTGATAGTAAATTTGAAATTTTTTTAAATATTAAAATTACAGTCAATTCAAAATAAAAGATAATAATTATTTGTTAATATGATCTTTCTCTTTTAATTAAGAATATTATGGTTTAATTATCATTAATGTTAGTGACATTATGAATTGTGCTTAAAAAAAAGTAATTGAATACTAAGTGTATTAGGAAAGAGAAACACTTTTAGTATCCAAATAAATAAAAAATTGTGTACTAAGAACTGATTTAATAATTGTTAAAAACAAATATTTTTTTTTAATTTGACTGTTAAATAATAAAATGGATACATTAATAATAACAATAGAAATAAGTGGGTGGAAAATTGAATGACCTAAATGAAGTTGTGAGTAAGTTGATCAACACCACATGATGAAGGGGTAGCATACTTGCATTCAATGATGGAGTGGCCATTGATAGGTTACTTATGGCCAAAGTGTGGGTAAAAGTAAAGCAATTGAAGTTGTTGTTATTGGTTGAACTATTCATTATTAATTGTTCATTATTTTATAAATTGTAACTAATTGTTAATTCAATATTAATTGAATAATTAGTATAATATAAATTATTATAAATTTGTCTTGAATTTTAATTATTTTAATCAAAGTTAGTTTTATCTTGAATTTTATTGATTAAACAATTAAAAATTTGTAAGTTTTAGAATTCTTTATGAATATGTATAGTTTATCTATGTATTGTTTTTGTTAACCTATAGGTTTTAGTCTAGTCCTTCGATATTTTTATTTTTTATTTTTTTTAATAATATTTTTTTCGTGTGATGACAAATGATTGTTGTTACTTGAGGTGTCAACATAACTGAGATATTAATTTGCATAGTAATGCCGAATATATCTTAAAAATAAGTAAAGAAAATAGATATTTACATATTAAACTAATAAATTCTTCTCTTATATATTTCACCACATAAATAAAATCAAGAAAACGTACCCTTAATGAAAAAAAAAAGTTATTAAATGAGTATAAAAAAGATTCTTAGGTTGGTTAAAGAAAAAAAAAAGTCTATGATGAGGATAATACTTCAAAAACACATTTGAAACTAAAATATTTAAATAAATTGAAATAAAATTAACAAAAGAATCTCTAAAAGTTTAGTGTTTTTTTTCTATCAATTTGGGACTTTCCCTTCATAAATAAATAGTATATAAGATTTATATTATTTTTTTAGGACATCTATCTAGTTCAGGTCAATTTTACTTAAATTTTTTATGATTATCTTAACTTTTCAATTCTATGACAGTTGGTGATAAATTTTAGTATAAAAGAAATTACAATACGCATAGAAATAATTGTTGTTGACATCTAAATTTTTTTTTGTTTTTTTAAATTATTTTAAATTTAATAATATTCAAAGATTGATTTTTGAGAATACATTATTACATTGTTAATATTTTTTTTTTTATCCACATCAATCTTTTAAGTTTGTTAATTACTGACAAAGACTCTTCTGATAAGTAAGAAAATGTAATAACCATTGACATCAATAATATTATAACCACCTACTTATCTTTATTTATTAAGAATATGAGAACGTTCATACTTTATTTATTAAATTGGTAGGATTAATGGAGATAAGTGATACTCTTAACTTGGTTAAAATAATACTAAAATTTGGTTATGTTTGAATATTTTGTTTTAAATTTTTAGATTTTGATTAGTTTTCTCATTTGAGTTGAAGCTTTCTTTAAAATAAGGAGATATAGGTAAGAGAAATTATTTATGTTTTGATAGAATCTTAGGACAAATAATTTGGATATGAAGATGATTTGGTCACAATATTTTGAGAATTTTATGTAGGATTATGTGTTGTTGAACATGATTTTTTAATATTTGAGTTTGAGATGAGACTTTTATAGTTTAAATGAATGAAATTTGTTGTGTATTATCATTTTTGTGTTATATTATTGTATTTGAGAGTTGTATTTATTAAATTGATTTTGGATAAAACCTTCAAAATAGGTTTGTTCTACTATAGAGGTTGATTCACTTATATTTTCGCTTAATCAAAAATAACATTGCAACTAAAACTTTTATTTGGCAAGATTTTCGCTCAAGCTAGCCAAATTTTGTTCAAACTAAAATATTTTTTCTCAAGCTGAATATTTTTGGTAAAATTGAACTAGTATAAAAGTTTTTGTATCTTTCTTCTCATCCTTGTCTTTCATTCTTTAGTCTTTGATATATTTCTTTCTTTAGTTTCTATACTCAAACGTTTTAAATTGATTGATCCAAGAAAGTTTTCAAAAGTATTGTGAAGATTAATTCAGTAAAATATTGATTAAACATCCTAGATTATCTCATGTAGTATATTGTCTGATAGTTCAATAATGTTTTATGGTACATAGTTCAATAATATTTTATGGTACAAGACCGTTTGGTAGTTCAAGAGCGTCTAATGGTGCATGATCATCTGTCTTGATCAAATTATCTATCTTCATAGCAACAAAGAGTATTAGATTGTCTATCGCACATCAATTATAACTTCATGATCTATTATCAGAGTTCGTTTGGTTTGACGTTTCGAGCTCAAAAGTGAAACATTATATTCACATATCTTTTCCAATCATTTAGGCATGATTTACAAAAGTTGTTTTTTATAGTTATTTTTCTATACAAATAGGATATTGTATGAACTACTGTAAAAAGACATAGAGTTGACAATTTATTGTGAGAGAAACCTTGAGTTGTAATATTTTCTATTAATGAACTACTAATTGTGGATGTAGACTGAAGTTAATTAACACTTTAATTGAACCACGTTAAATTTCTCTATGTGATTCTTCATTTACTCTTTCTATTTAACCATCTAACTATTCATATAAATACTTCTTTATCATCTTTTACTTGTTTGTGTGGTGAACGATCTGGTGAATTTGTGAACTATTTTATGAAAAACTAGTGCGATGAGCGTGGAGCGAGGAAACTCAAAATCATTATGACTTTCACAAAGTATGAGATTGAGAAATTCACTAACTTGAATGATTTTAGGTGATGACGGTTAAAGATGTGTGCTCTTTTGATTCAACATAGTCTCCTTGAAGCTTTGGAAGGTGAATCCAAACTTGATGTAACCGTGATTGAGAAGGACATGAAAACATAGTTGGAAAAAGCTCATTAGTCTCGAAAACAATGTATTAATGCAGATATCGAATGATAAGACTTCATCAGAACTATGGACGAAACTTGAAAGTTTGTACGTGACCAAGTCCTTAATGACTTTGTATTTTCACAAGTGTTGTACTCGTACAAAAATGAATAATAAAAAAGCAATTAGTGAACAACTAGAAAAATTTAATAATTCTTGATTTTGAAAATTTTGTCATTACTTAGTTGAAGATGAAAATGTTGTTATTAAATTTAAACAAAAAAAACCTCAATGATTATAATAAAATTTCTTAGGTTGATTTAAGAAAAAAAAACTTGAAAACCACTTTTGAAATGAATATATTTAAATAAATTAAAATAAAAATAACAAAAAAAAAATCTGAAACAAGTTTAAGATTTTTCTTACCAATTTGAAACTTTCCATTCACTATAAGATTTATATTACTTTTTACGATACCTATCTGAAAATGTTTATATTTCATTTAACCAATTTTGTAAACAAGCTTGTAGAATTGAAAAATATTTTCGTATAAATTAAAATTATTTTAAAAAAAAACTCATTGAAATTGTAACACTCCAAAAATACATATAGCTATTACAATACAAATCCTACATGTTTATATACAAGCTTAGAGTTTTTCAAAAATTTCCTAATACATGATTAGGACTTATAGAAATACAAATGTTTACAAAATAAGGTTCAAAAGAACATCCTAAAGCCCTTCAGAACCTCCGTTGTATGATCATCTGTTTATGTACATAGTACAATCATCGCAGTTCGCAACACAACAAGAAAAGCAATAGTAAGCTAATGAAAAGAAGTTCCATAACAAACTTAATTCATGCAAAAAGAACCATTCAGACTAATAATTTATAAACATTTTTTTAAATAATGTCATATATAATTTCAATACTAATTACATCGTTCATATAGACCACATATAGATTTATTTTCAATCATAATCATTGGATTTCATTTCAATCCATAACACTTTGATTTCATTTCAATCACACTGAATAGACATGAATCCATCATCTTCTGAAAGACTCATTAAGTATGCTCCTACTAGAGACTAACATCTGATCCAAAGATTATTATCAACGAATCAAAGAGAAAGGATCAATGTAAGTTCAAACATCCAATACCGATTGTCTACAGCAGAACCTGGTGAGTATGAACTCCCTCTCAACTTCTCACCACCTGATATCTTAGTTTATATGACTTTGATCATTAGGGAAGCTAGAGGATCTCTGTTAAAGATAGACTCTTCATACTTAATGTCATTAAATAACAACTCATATATTATCCCAAATGTATGACACCAATTTCATACAATTTTCATTATTCATATATAATACATATAATTCAATCACACAACATTTAAAAATTCATACCATTCAAGATTTTTTCCAACATAAAAAACAATAGTTAACTTTCAAAGTATCAAATTATAATATTTATACATGTTCACACAACATAAAATCAAACAATTTTATCAAATAACATCCCTACAAGAGAAATTGAAACTTGGGACCACGTGTCTTCCACATTCAGATCTTCTAACCTAGGGTACTATTGAAAGTTAAAGTTAGTTTCCCTTACCTTAATTGCTTGCTTTCCAAGCAACTTCTAGAATTTTACCCCCTCAGTCTGAATAAGCTTCAAGATTTAAGGGCCTAATGCAAGTTATCCAAACATAACAGAAATTCAATATATAGTAGAATAAGTTCAGAGGATTACTCTTCTCAACTAACTCCACCAAGATTGATGACCAAATCCTAAGGAAAAACAGAGAATAAATGATCTTTAGAGCAAAAATGATAAAATATGTTTTTCGTTTCTATGGTATAATGTAAAATTAATTTTTGTTTCTAGTCCAAATTTTAGACTTTCTGAACGCTTGTAGTAAGAAAACTATTTGAATAGGTCCTCACCAATATTTTTTCATCTTGAAATAAACAAATTTTTAATAGTTTTCTTACTATAAATATCTAGAAAGTCTAAAGTTTAAACTAAGAAAAAGAAATCAATTTTATAAAAATACAAGAAAAAAAAATTAATCCTAAAAATATTGCAAAGAGATAGATATCACCAACATACTTCAAATTACAACTATATGGTCACAAAAATAAAGCTGTTGATATGCCAAAGATACATAAACATAAGCTCTTGATATTCTTACTTTTAAAACTTTCCCAAAACAATTTTGATTGTACTAGGATTACTGCTCAATGATCTAAATTATTTGTGTGCCATCATTTCGTCATGATTTTACTTTGAATACTTTAAGTTATTAAGAAACGAAGAAATTCATATTTTATTATTCACATCAACTCATAAATCATAAGATTTTTAAGTACATTCAAACAATAACATTGTTATACACAAAAGAGACCAAATATATAAAGTATTTTTTCTAATAACGATTGCATTAACTATTTCGAGAATGTATTTCAAGTGATATAATCTTAATACATTAGACAAAATATTCTGTTAAATATACTCGATTTCAATAGAAAGACTCTCACATCAATTACAATGGTTTTTGTCTTTAGATAAACTTTTAAGAAACATTTATGAAAAAGAAAAAAATTAAAATAATTTATCCATGAGTTTAAATTATTTTTTTTGTAAATTATATGGAGAAAAAAAAACTAATTTCATTTCATTTTTTAAAAATGTTTATAAAGAAACTTATTAAAACATGTTTTAAGCCATTAAAGGATTTAGTTAAGGATAACCATAAACATAAGAAAAAAAAGAATATGCACACACACCTATTTAGTTTCATTAACATGAATTTCATATCTTCCATATTTTTTATCACAACTTTTACAATAATTTGGAGAGAAAAACAATTACACCATACTTGGCATATTTTTATAGTAAGTAATAACATGAGTGGTACACAAAGGGAGAGAAATGGAAGTGTCAAAGTGAAAAAATTCAGCACAAAAGCCCAGTTAAAGCCCAAACTTGAAGCCCAATAAGCAAAACATTTAACCTAAAAAATCTATTTTCTTTGCAGAATGCATCATTCTTCTGTGGGGTACTGGTTGTCTGGTTGCTTGAAGTATTTGCTCCAACTGCAGCTGCATCATAATCACACTTCCATTTATTAAAAAACCATTACTATTTGGACAAATTTCTTCTAAAATATTTTTAGATATTTTTTTTCTTAAAACTTAAAAATAAGTTAATTTGCAAAAAATACTTCTTTATTTATTTTTTAATCTGCATACAAATTAATTTAATTTATAAAGAAGTTTATTTAAACATGTTCTTGTTTAACTAGCAACCAAAGTTTGAAGTCAATTTCATTACCTGAAGAACTTGGTGCAGGACTTGTGCCATTTTTGCTAGAGCCTTTCTCCAATTGATAAAAAACTTGAGCCTCTTGTGATTTGGGATCCATGTGCAAGAGTTCTGCTTCCATTGAAACTTTACTATTAGATCAAGTTTTTAATTTGATAAAGAAGTATGAAACTAGCCCTTTGCTTCCTTTCTTTAAAGATAGTTACTACACACATTAATAAAATCACCAATTTAGTTCCCAAATACAATATTATTTTAACATGCATTTCTTAGTGAAAGAATATAAGTAGAGAAAAATAAAATAGATTTTATATAAGTTAAAAGATAGAATATTATTCTATAAAGTTTTCTTTTGTATTTTTTTTCACTGGTTTCATCTATTCTCTATGTTTATATACACTTTTTTTTTTCTATAGTAGGTTTAATGTAATGATATATAATTATGAAATTTAGGGTTTAGGGTTTAAGATTTAGAATTTAGAGTCTGAAAAGTTCGTCTAACTTAGAAATATGATTGATGAAATTTAAAATGTTCTTCTAACTGATATGTGATTGATAGAGTTTGAAGTGTTTGTAAGTGATAGAGTGTGTCGCTGATAATTACGTCGTGTTTGGATGGTGAGAACTCTCAACCACATGGATAGTTTAATGTGCTCATCGACGTCTAATCCTGAGATGTCTCAGATTTCGTAGTAATATCTAACCTAAATTTTATAAAAATAGTTAAAAGATAAGAAATTAGGGTTTTAGAGATAAAATGTTACCAGGGCACTTGGAAACATTGACAGGGGAATTGCAAGCAGTGGGGAGGTTCAAAGCCAAAGTGACATTAATCTGCAAACCACTCAAGTCAGGATCATTGCGATCTTTGATAATCACACACAAACACTTTTTGTTGTTCTTCAGCAGTTCCTTCAGACCACTGCAGCAATCTGGAGTTGGAGCATGTGCTTGACCTCCAACATAGGGCAAACATGTTGCTAGCCCTACCAATTGCTGTGTGCATTCCTCTTTCTCCTTCGATGAATCTCCCATTGCAATGCCAACCACCATTGTTGCTGCCAACAACAACTGTGCCATGGCTTTTCCTTTCTTCTGGTAGAACATTTTGTAGACTGTTGAGAGAGATCAGAAAGTCTTTAGTGAATGTAAGAGAATGGAAAAGTGCTTAAATATTCAGAAAGCAATATGTTGTTGGTGAAAGTATATGTATATAAACATAATAAAACATACATATATATATATATATATATATATATATATATGTGGTGCTTGAGTACTTTTTGGAACTTTACTAAAATGGGGTTTTGCTTTTTATATGATTTGATTATTCAGTTTGTCTAACTATATGTAGATTTTTAAATATATTTCTAAATTGTTTTTTGATTACATATTATATATTTTTGATTAAATTTTTTAAAAAAAATAAATTGACCCTGATAATTTGAAGTTAAAAATAAAGTCAAGAATATATATATTTTTTAATTTAAAGAGCCAATTGAAAGAAATTTTACTAGCCAGCATCCTAACTAGTCAAATATTAAAAAGAGAAAAAAAAAGCCATTAGAAATTATGAGAACTTATTTAAAAAAACTATAAAACAGAAAGCTTATCTTTATACATCCAAGAAATTCACTTTTAATTTCTTAATCAGTATGGTTGAGATGGTTAACATTATCTTTAAAAAAAATTAAAAATTTGTAAACAATTTGAAGACAAAGTAGTTCAATTCCTCCATTTCATAATCATTGTTGTCCTGATTTTTTTGTCATGTCAAGAAAATTAGTGTATGAACTTATTTTATAAAATTAATTGTTATCATTGAGCCGCTTCTAGTTTCTTTTGTTTGTTGTTATAAGATCAAGAGAAATATAAATAAGAAGTAATATGTTAAAAATAATGAAATTTTTTATTATGTGTGGTTTGTGTAATAAATTAAAATGTAATGAAAATACATTATGTTAAGATAAGATTAGCATTATGATTAAGATTGGACAAACAACAAAGAATAAGAAATGCTAGTTATAAATTAATGTTCCTTTTAATGTGTAAAAGCAAGAAAAAATGGTGTGAACAAAACCACAAAAGTGTATTAACTTAGTGGGTCACTTCAACAACCCACTATGGCAAATGATGAATAGAAACTATAGTGGCTTCTAGTGGCATGCGTGGATGACAAGTGGCAACAAAACATGATATCATATTCTCCTTTTGGTGACTTCATATTCATTATTACAACCCTTCTCTTCTTTCATTTTTAGGCTATAGAGAAAAATGTCTTCTACTCATTCAAAAGAAGATTCAAATCTTTTATATTTAAAAGCATACGAGTGTTTGAAGTATGAAATGAAAGTATGCTTTAAAAAGATTGTTTTTATTTCTCTCAATATTGGAAGATGACGTTGAGATAATTTAAGACTTCATTTCTTTTTGGAGGTAATGAGATAACTTCTTTTTTTATCATTGTTGACTATTTTAAGATAAAGAAAGATACCATAAAAAAAATTTAAGCAAAAGAGTTTTTGAAATTAAATCATTCTTTATTGAAAGATGATTTTTAGTTTTGCAACTTCTGCGTCAAAATAAGCATAAATGTTAGCGTGTGTCAAAATTATTTTTGGAGGTGTGAGTTAATTTTCATTCAAAAGTAGACATTCTTACAATTTTGTTAAATATGTCTTATGATATCTACATGTTTGTGATATTTACTAATTTGAAATGACATTTTATCTTTATAGCTTTTGTAGGTGATGAACCCTTCAGTGTATGGTATGCTTTAACCAGTAAGAAAACTTAATAACTAGACACTGTGACCAAGGATATAAGTTCTCTTTGTTTGAACAATACCTAAACTTTGGTTCATCGACCAATTGATTCAGGACTAGTAAATTGTAAATGATTTTTCAAATGCAAGGAAGTAATTTCAATAACTAATACGAAAAATTCATGGTGAGATTAGTAGCTATAGGTTTTGCTTCGAAGGGAAGGAATTAATTTCAATGATTTATTATCTCTTGTGATGAAACACAAATTCATTCAAATGTTGTTATTCATGGTTGTTGTACTTAATCTTGGGTTTGAACAAATGGATGTTAAGACAACATTTTGCATGTGGATTTAGAAGAGACCATCTACATTAAGCAACTAAAAAGATTAGAGGTAGAAGACAATAAACACTTTATTTGTGAGTTAAACATGTCCTTATACAATATGAAATAATTCCAAGACAATTGAATAAGAAGTTTAACAAGTATATTGCAAGCATTGACTGAGTGGAGTAAATACAATACATGTGTTTACTTTAAGATTCTAGTATTGTTAAGACGCTAGATGGTCTACTCACTACTAGACGATCTAATATCTACTAGACGGTCTCATGATGAGAGAGTGTATGAATTGTGATGATAAAAAAACATTATAAGATGTGTTAAAGATATAACAAAGTTCATTGATGTGCAGGTATCAAGTTTAACCTAATAAACAGTCTACAATATTAACATGTTAGATAATCTCACTGTGCATACGTGCTAGACAATCTTACTATGTTAAACATGTTAGATGATTTCTTCATATTAGACTTGCTAGATAGTCTTTGTGGTGCTCAACCTGCTAGACATTCTCAAAGAAAAAATGTGTTAGACGATCTCAAAGACATTAACACATTAGACAATCTATTCTTCTTCTATGTGATAGACAATCTATCATGGGAGGGAGTTTCTAAACTCAATATTCATGATCCAAAAATGCTTTCTATTTGTTCCTTAATCATTTGTGAAGCCTATAATGATTTTAATAAATCGTTTTGATTTAGAAAATGCTTCAACATTTTTATTAACTAATCTATAAAGTTTTTGTATTTCAAATGTGGATAGAGGTATTCGAAAACAAGATTTATTCGTATTCTTAATTCTATATTAATGAAATATATCTTCCAAATGGAAGAAACCTTGTTTAAGAGTTGGATATGCGTCAACATTCTAAAATTATATAAAGATAGAAGGTTTTTGAAAATGTAGTCTTAAACAAGAAAGTTTTTGAAAAGTAGAGACATATTTGATAATAGATTTGATACAATTTCGAGATACATTTTAAAAATTAAAATCCTAGTTACAGTTTGACACACTTCAACGTTTATAATTGATCCGGTTGGTCATCGGTAGTCAGTGACATCAGCAACAGATAGCCACGTGGACCGTTATTAGCGGAACACGTGGGCTAGGGAAGCAAATGAGTCATTGAGAAAGTCACCCAGGGTGGTGATCGGTGATCAGGGGGCAGTGGTCAGAGAGGATGCGCAATCAATGCCTAGATAAGCGCCTGGAAGCAGAAGGCGTGGCGCTATGGTGCACCAATCGGTCATCTGGTGTGAGCGATGATCATCGGGTTTTCGTGTTACACGCAGTTAAGCTGGAAACGAAGGGTGATCCCCAGGGAGAGCGTTGCATACGAGCTTGGCGTGGCAGAGTATCAGAGAAAGGAGAAGTTATGTGTTTTGTAGTGTCGTGCACGAGAGTGGCCCAAGAGAGCTAGTAAGCCAGTCGGTGGTTGGTGCTCTCTTAACCCATAACGTGCATGGTGCAAAGCAGGGGTGATCGTTCACACAGTAGGTAATGCCTGGTGCGTGCGCTTAGCTAAGCCACACTTGGTATTCACACTGAGGTTGCACGAGCCACCTAGTGGAAGAAACGCGCTAAGTTACTTCATGCACGGATAACTTAGGCGCGCAACAGAGTATATAAAGGGCATTCCGCGCTCATGCAAAGGGAGGTAATGTTCATTCTTGCAAGTTACCAGTTACACACACACAGCAAAAAGAGAGAGAATCACAGAGTGCACACGAGTCTCGCAGAGAGACAAGTTCTTAGTTCTTTGGTGGTTTTGTAAGGCTGACTTGAGCGTCGGAGTGCCACCGGCCGCTAGAGGCACCGTTTGGTGTGTTTCGCAGGTTTGCTTGGAGTTCTCGTGGAGTTCTTAGAGCGTTCTTGCACTTGTCACGGTTGCGGAGGTGGAAGATAGAGTGACGTTTGAATCCCCTACAAGATCAATAATTAATATAGACCAAGAAAGTTTTTGAATTTAAGTTATCAATAAGGTTCTGTTATAGAAGGTTTTCAAATTAAGATTTTGAATTAATTGTATATGATTATGATATTGCTCAATTGTTTTAATGAGAATTATTACTTTTAAATTGTTTCTAGAAAATATTTATAGCAATAAAGACACGTAGAAAGATAAAATCAAAAGTTTCCTTATACAAAGTTTAACGATAAAACAAATATGCTATAGTACGAATTTAGGCAAACTTTAAGTATTCCAATAACATCCTCTATAGATTTACCATCCATCATGGTGAGGAACATGTCAAGGTATGATAAATTAAGATATTTTCCCATTTTCAACTTCTTCCATGAGGCATGGATTTTCTAACTCTACGTCCGACATAGGATCGGAGCTTGTGTTAGAATAACCTCAAGTATTTTTTAGACGTTTCTTTTATCAATTTAGACCGTTTGTGCTTATGAGCCTTGATCATCTATATTCAAAGTGAAAGATCTTAAGATGATCTTCCTTCTTTTATATGTAGATCTCCAACTATCTTTATCCTTTTGTTTGTTTCCCCTACAAAAGAAATCACAAACTCTTTTGGTATCCATACTTTTTTAGGTCCTTTGTTGTTAGTTTTGAATAATTGTCTCTTTTGTTTTTGTCTAAAACTTTTTGTGTAAAGATTTACCACTATGAGGGAAAGCAACCTTGAAAAGTTCATGAGCTTGCATTCAGCCTCTTATGTCATAATCTAAACCAGACTCGTCTGATGTAGGCATAACATTTAAGGTGAGAACATTTACAGTTTCTAAGGTCTCTACCAAATTTTAAAAGTCATGCACATAATAACATGCACCCTTTCCTCTATATTTTTAAATTTCAAAATATTATAAGCATTGGTTTGTTCAAGACATGACATCTTCTTATTAGATGTAGCTAGATTGAATGAGTCTTTCAATCTTTGAATTTTTTGTCTTAAACTAAAATACTGCTTAAAGATCTTATTGTAGTTATTAAGAAGATCACTACATGATAGATCATCTTCATCAAACCACGAATATGATGAGTCTGAATATGTTTCAAAACAAGATGAGTTAGGATTGAATTGTACCTCATTGTGTAGTTTAATTACATATGATATTCCATGCTTGTAGTGTTGGATCTTTTCCTTTAGCTGTTATCAAGTGCTCAAAGTTCCTTTATAGGCAAACTCAGATACCAACTATGAAAAATATAAAAAAAAATACAAGAAGAAAGAGTTGAATTGTGTTTTAATTAATTTAAAATCTTTTAATAAATATCATATTATGATGATTATTCATATGATAGTTTTGTATGTCAATTAATCAGTCATAGGCTTTTGCATCTAATGGAGTATGACAAACGCAACTTTTTATCTTAATTGAATTAATTGACTAATGTATTTTAAACATGTATTTTCGAAAGGAATTTTCCTTCTTCAATTAGTACAAATGATAATAACATGCAATATAATGGAGACAATGAAAAGATAAAATACACAAAAACATTTTATACTAGTTTTTCTGTCGCAACAAACTACATATAGTTCTCAATCATAAATTGATTTCACTAAGTAAACTAATGTTGGGAAGTACACTTTCGAGTATCTTTGGGCTTGTAGCCTCTCTTGGCTAATCCTTTGAGTATTATTTGAACTTGCTGCCACTCCTATATAAGCCATTGAGTATTCTTTCCACAAATCACTCTTAACTTAACTAGTATTTTTTTGGCTTCCAGTCACTCTTGATTGATTCCATTGAGTATTTTTTTCCCGTCACTCCTTGTTCAATTGAGTATTATTTTGCAAACTACTCTTAGCTCAATTGGGTATTCTTTCCCAAGCTACTCACGACTCAACTGAGTATTCTTTCTCAATACCGACTTTTGGCTAAGATATGAAATTTACGTGAGATTATGATCATCAGATCATAAGTCTTGCTCTTTAGGAAGGAATTGCATCTATTGGTGAAAACAATTTTTAAGAACTCTCTCCTAGTTACTTACATGAATACTCATAGTGTTTTCTTTGAAGCATTTTTGAATTGAGAGATGTGGCAGAGTTTTTGCTTTATGTACGAGTGATCTCTTATCTTCTTCTTCTTCTTGAAAGTTGGTTTTATTTAGGAACTGAAGAATATATTGTTGAAAGACTATTTCTAGTTGTTAAGAAACTTCAAACTTGAATGTCCTTTTTACATCTAATAAGTTTGAATATGGATGTTGCATTAAATGTACTTCATACAACTTTAATTACTCTTCTTTTGTACACAACATCCTTCATCATTGACAATACTCATTTCTCTAGGTAGCATAATCTTTTGTACCAACACATGTTA
Organism: Phaseolus vulgaris; assembly: GCF_000499845.2. Classification (NCBI taxonomy): domain Eukaryota; kingdom Viridiplantae; phylum Streptophyta; class Magnoliopsida; order Fabales; family Fabaceae; genus Phaseolus; species Phaseolus vulgaris. The sequence goes on from NC_023749.2 coordinate 49,333,188, forward strand.
AAAGTGCACATCGAACATGATAGAGAGCTAAACCAAAGTTAAAATGTTCTTTGTGTCAAGAAGTTGTTGAAAAAGTACCTTTAGTTTTTTTATCCAAGAGACCACCTCATATTACTTTTAATAATTTATTTTATATTTTTATTATTATTTTCACCATTTTTTATAAAAAAATTAATCATTATATTTTGAATAATATCTTTATTTATAAAGACTTAATATGGTAATGATAAATCATCTCTCATAAAAGGTAAAATATCTCTAAAAGTAATATTTATTTTCTTTATCAAGAACTTATAACATTATACATGGTGAAAAGAAATTATATTGATACTTATATAGAAGAATACTATAAATACTACTTACACTATTATTAACTTATAAAAAAAAGTTTTTTTTATCAGAAATACTTATAAAATACTTATAAAGAAGGTCTTTATTTAAAAATATTTTTTTTTTGTTACTAAAACACCTGTCCGTACAAAAATTTCACAATCTTCCTTACTCAAACTGAGTCCATAGATTTTCATAAAAAATCAAGTGCTGACGACGCAGAATCGAATGGTCACAGTTTCCCAACGGTTTCCAATTGCAACAAAATATTAATTGGAACATTTTTAATCATAATATTCATAATTAGAATTTTAACACAAAAAATGCATTAAAATATAAAATTCAGGTATTTTAAAAGTAAAAAAATAAATAATTTTAGCATGATAGTCCAAATAATTTATAAAGTATAAAAATATAAATTTGATAAAACATTTTTTAGAGCAAAATTTATAAAAAATAATATAATAAAATAGAATCCACTTATAATAAAATAAAATTTATAAAATATTGTATTAAATAGTTCGCTGTTGGAAAGAGGAGTAACAAACATTGAGTGAGAAAGTGAGAGAAATCAGAATGGGCGTGGTGATAATCGACGGCACCACCGTGCGCGACTTCGTCAACGACGCCGCCGCGTTCACGAAGAGCGTGGACGAGCAGTTCACGGCGCTGGACCTCAACAAAGACGGCGTCCTGTCGCGGTCGGAGCTTCGCACGGCGTTCGAGTCCATGCGACTCATCGAGACGCACTTCGGCATCGACGTGGCCACTCCGCCGGAGAATCTCGCGACGTTCTACGACTCCATCTTCGACAAGTTCGACGGCGACCGGAGCGGTGCCGTGGACCGCCACGAGTTCCGAGAGGAGATGAAGAAGATCATGCTCGCCATCGCCGACGGCCTCGGCTCCTTCCCTATCCGCATGGTCCTCGAAGACGACCCCAATAGTCTCCTCCAGAAAGCCGCGGATCTCGAAGCTTCCAAGATCTGAATGGAAACGGTGACGTTTCGTAGCTTCCAACACGTGGACAGAGACGGCAATGGAAACGGCGGCGTTTTTTAGATTTCGTAACTGTATTTGACCGTAGGCCTTCGTGTGTTGACTTTGGTTTTCTTTTTTAATAAATGGTTTATGCTGAGAGGTGTGAGTGAATAAAAAAGGAATTTAGTTTTTTTTAATCAATTCTTGTGATGATATAAAATCGTTATTAAATATTAAATTTAAAGATATCAATATTATATATCATATGGATTTAATTTAAACACCGTTAATAAATATTAAATTTAGATATGAAAATGATTACAATCACATCATTTTTAAAGTTATTGAATTTATGATTTTAGAAATATAAAATTCGAAGACCAATTTTAAAAGTAAACACAGAAAGCAATTAGTGTAATCAAAAATCAAAAATTAATTAACAATGAGATCTTTTAGAGAAAATATAATTAAATAAAGTTAAAATAGTAAAAATATTTATTAAGCTTAGCCGCTTTTTTTTTAAAATACCATACTTTATTCTTTTCTCTCTTGAATGTTTTCTCTAATTTTATTTTGGCAATTTCTTTCTCTTACAAACTTTTTTTTACTTCAATTTTTTTTTTAAAAAAATTCTTTCCCTAACACCTCAAAACTTTGGATGATATATGTTCAGTATCAATATATTATCTAAATATTGCAAATATCAAATAGGATTTTAAAATGCAAAACAATAAAATATAGATATACAAAATCTGAGGAAGATGATTGACTTCCTTCACTTCCAAATCACCTACTTTTATATCATAATACAATTATAACAAAATCATAATATCAAATCATAAAATAATTAAACTATTATTGATGGAAATATTTCTAAAATAGGAGAGGAGATGTTAACAAATTGATTAGAATTATTAATGGTATATATAAATAATTTATCAGTTATAATCAAATGATTAAATATTAAAATTTGTCAATGTTAAAAGAAAGTTTGATAATGATAAAGTTATTAATAATGAATCTAGTAAATTTTGATATTGATGTAATGCATCAAATGCAATCACATGGCATTGGAAAATAAGTAGTGAAAAAATGGTTAATACTTTTGTCAAAGTATGAAATGAGAAGATGTTTCACTTATTGATAAGGGAAAGTGTTATATGAAGACGTGGAATGGTTAAAGGTGAATGTAAGACGTGTCATTTCGTTACTTTCTATAAGTATTCTCTTTTCAAATAAATAAAAATTGCAATTTTTGTTTCTCTTGTTATTATCTACTTCATTCGTAAACTTCACTTATCATTGTGCTCTGATATTGTTCATTGTCATCCTTTTGCAGATAAATGTGCAAACTCCTATATTAATGCACAAAGATCCACTCTCACATTACACAAGGTATTATGTTGTAATATTGTGCATTGTTAGCCTTCTACACATTGACGCAAAATATTGATGAGAGCACTACCTAAAAAACAATGGTCCAGATCAAATTTATTTTTGCACACGTGATTCACTCCTACAGTGAACAACTCATTTTACACCAGTATTGTTCGTCATTAGGCTTCTACACAACGATGCAGAGCATTGAGTAGAGAGTCACCTCAAAATCAATGGTCTAAATAGAATCCATCCTCATTAATGTACAAGATTCACTCCCACATTGCACGTGGTACTATGTAGTATCCACTACGCCATTTTTGACATTAGACAACACCTAAAAAGCGTTGCCTATAGTAGGAAAAGTGTTGCCTTAACTTTACGCAACGCTTTGACAATGTTTTTTCAGGCATGGAATATGCAGTCGTGGGCTTAAGTTTAGGCAACACTTTTTTGCATCTGTTACCTTATAATGGTATAATAGGCAACATTTTTTGGATAAAAAAAATTTAAGCAACGTTTTTTCTCATGATGTTTAGGCAACACATTTTCAGTGCTGCCTATTGTTTAGGCAACACTTTTTTAAATGTTGTTATTGGTAAATGCAATACTTATTTATATGTTGTTTGTCTTTTTAGGCAACACTTATTTACATGTATATCTTTTTAGGCAATACTTATTTACATATTGTCTGTTTTTTAGGCAACTCATTTTAAGTGTTGCATATTGATAGAATAGGCAATGCTTTTTTTTCATAATGTTTAGACAACGCTTATTTACTTATTGTCTGTCTTTTTAGACAACTTATTTTTAGACAACACTTTTTTAACGTGAAAAATTATGAAATACATCTTAATTTATAAAATTACGCAATAGATAACATTTTCAATCTGCTTTAAAACGTAATTGCACATTTAGACCATATATATAATTTTACATTTAGACCACATTTATAATTTAATTAAGAAAATGTATATAATATTAGTATTTCAAATGTGCAAGTTGCATATTCCATTGTATACCAAAATTGTAGAAGATGTAATCATTATAACTAATTAGAGTTAGGAAATCTCTAAAAAATTTCTACATTTCTTCAATCGATCATAAATCTTTTTCATGTCCGGTATCAATATTATCTTGACATCCATCCTGGAACAATTAAACAAAATGTACAAACTTTTTAAAATATTATCAAGTTTATAAATAAAATAAGATAAATACAAATTGAATGTAAATTATATGTCTATACCTGGTCCAAATAAGTCAACCTTTAATTCTTCAAGCCTCTTTACTCTTTGCACTTTAGATTGAGGGGTTATACCCTCTGAAGTAGATACTTGAACCAACCTCCAATTCTTTAAGCCTTCCCATTCTTTGTGCATGAAGTTGGAGGGTTATATGCCTCCCGGGTAACTCAAGTTGACCTCATTGACCTCTGGTTACATCATATTCTCTTTATGCATGTATTCTCTTTTACAAAACTGTGAGGTTAAAACAAGTTCGGTATCTTATAATTATCCAAAAAAAATAGAAGATTTTTATCTATATGTTACTATTATAATTATAGAAATAAACAACATATCCTATATAATAAAAAAAATTCTAGATTATATATGTATTTTTAGAACTGTTTTTATTTATTTCCTTATCATTTCTTTATTGTTAAAGGAAATCAAATCTTTTCTGTTTATTGTATTGATTTCATTTTCTCAATAAAAATCAAGTATCCATGTTGTCTTAGAAGTACACATGCCTAACTCAATGTCTCTCTCTTCCCAATAGTTTAATAATTTACAATGAAAAACTAGTGCTTGGAAAAGCCATAATATCTTTCAACAAACCATTAGAACAATAAACTAAAGGGTCACCATAAGCTAAGGGAATTTAGATGACCGAAAACCACCAAGCCATAGGAAACACCTCTCAGCTAGTGTTTTCCACATGCCAGACAACAAATGGAAGACATCAACCTTAGTTGCATTGCCCTTCAACTTAAATATCTCATCATAATGTGCAAATTTACAGTTGCGTGAGAATTTATAGTTGCTCTTAGCTCATTAATTTTTCGATTTTGCTCTTCCACCCACCTTTCCTATTCTATTTCAAATGCCATGGCCCCTGTAAAAAAACATACTTACGGATTATCTCATGTAACAAATGAGAAATTTAAATATTCCTGAAATAGTTTGGTACAACATAAGACACAAATTATGGACATTTTGATATTAAAACTTGTAGAATGAATAACATATTTTAGAAATAAGGATACCATTTCCACTCATTGAATGTGCTTGATCACCTGAACTTGATATAAAGACTCCTTCAAGAAAAATAAACAAGAGATTTAAGTTTGAATTTAAATTGAATATGAGCATAGGTTGACAAAGTTTTCAATAAAAAGGAAAACATAAACTAATTCCAAGGAATAATTGCACCCTACCTGCTGCCTTGCTCGCTGAAGTTCTTACTCTAGTTGGGTTAGCTTTAACGACTGCTTTCCAGATGTTGAACATAAGCCTTGCATTTTAATGGCCAAGTGGGGTGATGCAAACATAATTATTTCTAAAATCTATCAAAGAGATTAAACAAATAAAAATGATACAAGTATCACAGGGTTCCACTACAATCCATACACATTACAAATAACTAATTACTATTCCAAAACACTTTATTCTATAAAGGTTGAACATCCATATTTATCATTTTACAAGTTCCCTTCCAAGTGAGTAAAGAAGAAACATCCAGATAACTGCAATAGATATAACATTACAGAGGGTATTGAATGTAGTAATCACAATATTTAGTAACCAAAATATGTGTTTAGAGCTCAAAGAAAGTTGTACACATTTTGTGTGTATTTTCTCACCATAAAAGGAAGTAAACTTCAACTGCATTGTTGAGAAGCTAGTGGGAGAATTAAGCACAAACAACCAAGAACAGTTTTGCTGAATTCTTGATTATTTCATATTCCTTGTTTTACCTACAATTTTCCGTTTTGGAGGATGTCTTATTATACCTCTAGTTGTTCTTTCCACCTTTCCCGTTGACAAATTGATTTTTATATTAAAAAATATATTATACTATCACTTGAACGTAATCCATGACACTATTTAAGATGGATCACTATTTAGTAACCGCTTTGGTGGAAATTTGGAATCCTAAGATTCATAAATTTCATCTACCATTGAAAAATGCACCATAACACTTGAAGATGTTACACTTTAACTTGGACTAATAGCTGATGGGCCCCTATCATTAGTCCAACAATGTCCGTCTGGGAAGAAATGTGTAAAACATATTTGGGTATTGTGTTTGTCAAATGAGAGTCACTACTTAATGGTAAGGAAAAAACTGAAATGACTAAGAGAGAACATGTTACCACTGCAAGTAACAATTCGAGGAACAACTTCATGCCCATTGTAAGACATACATTTTAGGTTTAAATGGAGGTGTGCTAACAAAACAGATAACAAAGTACACCTCATATACTTGACAATTTTAACTAATCTGCACGAATGCAATGTTACAACTAGGGTTCTACATGTTTAGCTATTTTGTATAGGAAATTGTGTAATACCACAAATGTAAGGGTAAATATAATGGGTAGTCGTGCATCACTATTACAATCATGAGAATGACATCATATCCATTTCCAACCTTCAACCAATTAACCCATTCGTATGCAAATGGAGTGCACACATAGTACTAAACTTTCAGAATATGTCTCACAATGATCTAGTTGGGTATAAAGTAAGGATATATCACATTCTAGGAGATCAAGTACAAAATACAACAAAATAACATCACACATTTTTTTAATTTTTTCTTTAATTATCTTTTGTTATGTTTTTCATAATAAATAACACTTTATTGCATTTTTATGGACTATTTATTGGGATTAACATAGACCGAAACTTATAGGGATGCACAATTGTACTTGTCGTGCATTGCGATAATTTACTTTGCAGTTCTTGAATGCAATAATCAGACAGGGTGAAGTTACAATTCAGTTTGTTACAAGAAATCCATTTATCACCCAACAATTTGGACAAGCTACATAAAGTTGACATTAGATGATAAATTGATGAGAATTAGGTCACAAAAATATGTGCAATGGATCAATGTGTGAGCAACAGACGTGAACTAAGATTGTGTGATAATAGATGCATGGACTATTGTTCCACACGCGAGAATGCATGAAATGATACTTAGCCAATTCCATCTATGTCTTGTTTATGCTACAACTACTTCAATATCCAAGAAACCAACATAATAGGAAAACCCTACTGCCTACATTCAAAATGGGTACCTCCTCCACTTAGTCTTATCTAATTCTTGAAGAACATCTACACCTAACTTTTGAGTACATGATGTCTCCATCATAGTTGACAATGAATAAAAGACAAGATTTTTTTGCATTAAGTTATGATGATCTGACGTCAAACTTATTTACAATAGATGTTAGAACACCAACTTCATCTCATGCTTACATACAATCCCTTTACTGGGGAATTTCAAATTGAAATCATTAGTCCTAGTGCTCAATTTTCAAATTATGAAGCATACCAACATATGAGTACGCAAAATCCATTTGAGCTTTTACGTGCTATTATCCAACAACAAGACCTACCTAAAGAATAACCCCCTTCATAAAAAACCACCGTGAAAAAATCCAATACGTAATACTCGTTGTCCTGATTATGGACTTGGACACCTCTATAAAGACTAAAATGTAATATGATGTTTATGTACTCAAATATAAAAATTATTTTATTTAATCAAAATCTTAATTAAAATCCATTAAAATTATTACTATTTTATTTTATATCTATAGTATATTTTCATATCAAGTAAGAATGTATAAAGTAACCAAATATATACATTTATAATAATAACGATTTAAACATTATACTACTAAAAAAATCATAATAATATTTTAAATATTAAAATTTATTTTAAAATATTAAATTAAAAATGTTCATGAAAATAATTATATAATAAATGAAAAATTTGATAATTGTTATTAATTTATATTATACTTACATTTTCAATACTAATAATTAATTTTAATAATTTAAATATACGTGAGTATAAATTTAAATTAGATTAAATTATAAATTTAAAAATTAGATTTATTACTAATAAATTTAATAATCTATATAAACTATTAAACTAGTAATTTCTTAATAACTAATATAAAATAAAGTGACATTAAATATTATTATTAATATTAGCATATGCTTGAATAAATATTAATAATAATTTAATTTTATAATATTTTTAATAATACTAAAAGTTTTAAATTAAATTCTTTTAGTATTATTTATAAATTTAAAGTATTAAAAATAATTTCTAATAATTTTAAACTTTTTCATATTTTTTTAATTAGGAAAAATATATTAATAATATTTATGTTTTAATATTATAAATATTTTATTAATTGAATATTTATAATTTTATTTAATTTACTAAATATAAAAAATAAAAAGCCCTATAGGGAAATTAGCTTACATTGGGAATGTTACAAATGAAAAGGTAAGAAATCAATTTGGGGGAAGAGAGTGCTAATATGTATACACTAATTGGTATCATCTATATCATCCTTATGTAAAAAAAAAATTATTACATGCCAACTTTTTTCTATGTCATTTTTTAATAAAGAAAAAATAATTTATTTCTTTAATGAAATAAATTCTCATTATTTCAAAATAATTAACTAAATTCTCTTTTCAAAATAATGGGCAATATACTTTTTTTAACACCACTTTTATAAAATTATATATATTTTAAATTATAAATGTTTTTTTTACTTTTAATTAATTATAATTATGTTATATTAACTTGTTTTTTTAAGGTGGTGATACAAGAAATATATTGAATTTTTCTTTTCCAAAAAAATTTAAAATTAATAAAATAGAATTGAAAATATAAAAAAAAATAGTGAGACAGTGTATTTTTCTTTGGATTTGAAAAGACAAGGTTTTACTAGAGGATGCAGGTGTAGTGTAGGTATCGTGTACCCTTCCACATACAATACAACAAAGAGAGAAGGTTCCTTTCTTTCTTTTTCATTCTTGCACAAACAACAATCCGGGGAATCCAAATCCTGCCGCAGAGAGGAGGACACGCCGCCGCCGCCACCACCGAGTCCGCCGTCGACCAGGTACGCTATTTGCAGACCCTTTTGTCTGTTTCTGATTTTGGTTCTTTATGCTTCGTTTTTTGGGGTTCAGGAGGTTGTGAAGAAGGGGTTCACTTTTTTTAGATGAAAACAGTGATGAAACTACAGCCCCAAGAGCATAAACCTCTTCTTCTTCGCTTTTCTTTTCCGTTTTCTCTCGCAGCTCCCTCTATGAAATGTTGTGAAATGTTTCAGTTCTCTTCACCCTCAGTTTTTATTTTGCCTCCCCCATGTAGCTGCCCCTCTCAGCTTTTTATAACCTTTTAGATCTCTGTTTGGTTTTGTTTTGTAACATGAAATGAGTTATCAAGTTTTTCTCATATTGCATTTCATAAATTACATAAATTATGAATTATTCAGAAATATTTACATCTAAACTAAGTGATAGAAGAAATAATATCATGTGGTTTTTCTTTTCTTAACCACTGGAAAAAAACTTATCACAGCTACATAGTTTGATTGAAATACTATTCAGAAATACATAGGAATATCAATACACTCTATTCAAATATCAATATACTGATATTCGATACTTAACTTAAGGCCATTTTTCAATTTTTTGGAAGCTGTTAGTCATTCAATTTTGTTACAGTCTTGGCTTTGTTTGTGTTGGCAGAGCTTAAAAGAGATGGGATTACCAAATACTTTTGAGGACTTGTCATCTGAGATGGAGGTTGATGCCTTCAGACGCCTTTTTCCACTTCGTTATTTTGAGCGTCATCTTGCTGAATCAATAAGGCCTGATGGTAGACCACTTGGAAAAGCTAGAGAAACAAGTATTTTTCTTGGTTAGTTATTTTTTCTCTGTTCTAATCTACAATCTTCAAACCCTTTGGTATGTTGTATTATTCACACTTGAAGCAAGACTCAGATGATTAACTGGTTTGATTAGGTGCTGTTTCGACTGCTCATGGGTCGGCTCTAGTGAAGATTGGATCCACTGTTAGTCACTCTTGCTGTGTTTTTTTTGTTAAATCTTGTGTGAATGTGGGGTTATTAATTTTTATTATCGGGTGGATTTAATGATTTCATAATTGATGTCTTCCCAGACTATGTTGGCTGCTGTTAAAATGGAGGTTATGAGTCCCTCCTTGGAGTCACCTGATGAGGGCTGTCTAGGTTGGTATTACCTGCTGTGATGCGACACTTGTGTTAGTTATTCAGTCTTCTGCTCACGTGACATGAAATTAAGGTGTTAATATCTGTTGTTTCAGCTGTTGATTTCTTCATGCCTCCAATTTGTTCTCCTATTGTTAGGCCTGGCAGGCCTGCTGAAGCATCACCAGTGGTGTCAAAGCAATTGTCTGACACCATTTCAAGGCAAGTTTTTGTTAGGTTCGATTATTTCAGATGATGAAAGAAACTAATTTATCAAAGTCACTCCAACTAGCTTTTTATCCATCGCAACAGAAAAGGAACCATAAGAAAACGAAGGAATTAAAAACGGAATGCTTGTAATTTATTTTTTGAATTCTACCAAAGCTACTTCACCCTTCTCTCCCTATAGTATGATTTATGTTCAATACAAATGTCCCCTTTCTGAAAGAGGATTTGCAGAAGTAATTGTGCCTACCCCTTGATACATCTTTGGATATATTCTTACTGGAAAGTGCATAGATTTTGAATGTTAAATGTGATCCCGAGAGTTTATAAGCATTTAGCTGAAAGTATGCTGGTTGAAGTTGTGAGTTGATCAGACACAATTTCCCTCCTCAATTCATCATTTCTATGGTTTACCCCACCTGCTGTATGATTTCGTGGTACGTTCAGGACATGATTTTTTAGGGAAAAGCAAGGAAGGGTAAACTTTTCTTTTGAAGTAAATACTCTCTATTATAATTTTCTTTAGAATAATAGATTATCATGAAACCTTCTAATAAAAAATTGAAGACTACCCCTCCCTTTCCCTCAAAAGCCCCTCCATCCAAACATATATATGTCAACCATCATGGTGATCAATAATTTGTATTGTTTGTTTGATGTGTCAAATAGTAAATTAACTATCTTCCTCTTTTCCACCTGCACTTTTATTCTGCAGTTCTAAAATGATTGATTTGAAAGAATTGTCTTTGGTTAGTGGAAAAGCTGCGTGGATGACTTACCTGGTAAGCTTTTATATTGATTTGCGATTACCAAATTTCACATATCAACCATAGAAAGTTATAGGAACATGGTATTAAGTCGCACAATGAATAAAATGTGATGCTCAGTGGAGTATGTAAATGTTTGGATGCTTATCAATTGGTATAAAAATTGGTTGTTAGTCTCTTGGTGTTAGAGATTTGGGAATATTATGTCAACGATACGTTTTTTTTCGAAGTAGAAAGAAAAATACTTGGTTGAAACTGCTCGTACCTTATTGCTTGGTGCAAACATGCATGTTTCCTTATTAATAGATTGTCTTCTTCTCCACTTAACAATCATATTTCTCCACGTGTTTTTGGTTGTGTTCCATGACACGTCTCCAAGTTTAGATAAACTCTTAGCTAGAGCCATCAAATGTGTCTTCTTTGGCTATTTTTGACTTAAAAAAGGATATCGATGTTACTCTCCTAAAACCAATAAGTACTATATGTTTGCCAATGTCACCTTTTTGAACCAACTCCTTTCTTCCCTCCTCCTTCTACACATGATATTAATTTGTCCAACATGTCCCACCTATGCCTTTAGTTGATTTTTTTGTCAAAGTTTGTTGAGCTTATTGTGTCACTTGCTTTCGGGTTCCTTCCTAGTCTCATGCTTGAGATCCAATCCTCGGCATAAGAGGGTGTGTTGAAGAATGTGTATTAACTAGATGTAAGTCCAAATTATAGTATATAAGTGGGTTCAAACCTCACCTTACAAGATGATTTTGTAGGGTTGAGTTAGACTTAAATTCGACTTTCTTAAGAAATACAATAAATAGAGAAGATTTGATATCCTCTAATAACAAAGATATGCTATGGGAGTAAATAAAAACATTCCTAATAATTTGTATATAATTTAGATATTCTTGATTATATAGGATCAATTCTTATTTCTATAGTTCAGAGGAGATACTTTCCCTCTAAGGTAGAAAATATTAGTTGACATGAAAACAAAAGACACAATATGTTACAACAACTTAAAACCTGGACTAAGTTCAAAAAAGGATGAAGTGCCCTGCGAACTAGAAAGAATGAAATAGAATTTATTTATGGTTAATGGGTGTATCTTAAGGTTCAACGTTACTGCTTGAAATCTTTAACTTGAGTGGAAAGAGAAGTTATTTCCACGTTACTATCCCCCCTATAAAATCCTCCATGGAATTGATTTGGTGGATACCAGCTAGAGTTTCTATAGAGAATGGTTACATCAACCATGGATTCCATGTATGCCTACTGAAGTAGGCACTGGCTATAGCATCAGTGATACAACCTCTACCATCAGTAATAACTGAGGAATGTGTTAACTGTTAGGAGTGGGGGATCAAGTAGCGGCAAAAGTCTCTGTAGAGCATCTTCCTTCTGAGGATTCGTGGGAACAATTTGCAAGTTAATGGGAGACTGTTAAGAACACTTTTTAAAATTATAAAGTTGTGAGTGAACCAGATCTTGAAATATCTAATAATGTGTATCATTCTGATAGGGAGATATTTCCTATTGTTCGATAAAGCTTTAAATTTCTTGCTCTTTGTGTCAAGAGTTCTATTAGAAAGAATGTGTAACACACCACATCCAATGAGGTGCACTGTCTTTGTTTGCCCTGATTGTGTTATGAATTGATTGAATGACAGAATAATGGCTTTTTTTATCATGCAGGATATCTATTGTTTGGATGCTGATGGTTCTCTTTATGATGCTGCATTACTTTCTGCAGTTGCTGCTTTATCTCATTGTAAGTAGTTCATCTTCACTGTAATTTTGTCATATTATGCATCTGTTAGACCCCTTTTTCGTAATAATAGGCTGCACACATTTGAAAACTGTACACCATGCAATTTAGGAACAAAGAGAAGATAGACTTTTCTAATACTTAAAGAGGATTTGTTTTTCTGTTGGTGTTCTTAATGTGATGCCTTTCCTTTCGACACCGTTGTGGTATTATATTACATTGAATTTGTCTGAATTTCTGCCTTGACAGTGCAAATTCCTGCTGTTGCCATGAATGATGATGGCAAGATAGTACTTGTGTCTGATGAAGACGGACAAAAGCGAGCACAGGAGCCAGTCAATAAGGAAAAGAGGAAGCTTACATTAAGAAGCATTCCGTTCTCATTAACATGCATACTTCACAAGAATTACATCTTGGCAGATCCTACTGCAGAAGAAGAATCCATTGTGGAAACCCATTTGACAATAGTTTTGGACACATCTGGCCAACTAATATCTCTTTACAAGCCTGGTGGGCAGGTTCTTGCCTACACTTCTGCTATCCAGGTTAGTTTAAACATTCTTTTACAGAACTAACAAGGTAGTGATGCCTTAGTATTCTCATTTCCATTAAAAAGATATGGTAGTTCTAGTATTGACATGAATGCATTGTAAGTGATCAATTTAAAAAAAAGATTGAATATTACTAAATATCATCTTACACTGTTTAGTTTTTCTAAAAAATAAGTTTTTCCAAAAATCATCTTCCAAATTTTTTTTTTAGAAAAACTAAGCAGTGAAACATGGATAATATTCAATCTTTTCCTCAGTATTCGTCCATTCTACAGTTTGAGTCTGAGTATTATATTTAAAGCGTGAAATTGTGACAAAATTGGTTGAAGGAAATTTAGTTAGTGTACATCAACATTCCTGAATCAAAATTTAGTACTCTGATATGAAGTGTTTACCACACAGCTTGAAATAATACTGCCTTATGATGTTTGCATGAAATTAGAGTTATATAATGATACTGTGGTTTCAGGACTGTGTGGCGTTAACCCGGCAAAGAGTAAAGGAACTAAAAAGCCTCTTAGACAAAGAAAATTCTGCTATGGAGGTTTGAGTTCTTAGCATTCTGAATACTGAGGCATTTCATTGTAAAAACGGTTCTCTTCACGAATGTTATACCATCTATTAGGACATTATTTTGTCATTCCGGCATATTTGTTTCTAATTTTGTTTTAGAAATTTCTTCCTCTTCCAAACTTTTTTTTCCTTCAATTATTTTGTTTGAATTCTTTCCCTAACACCTCAAAAACTTGGATGATATATGTTCGGTATCTGCATATATCTAAACATTGCAAATATCAAATATGCATTTTCAAAAGCAAAACTATAAAATATGGATATACAAAATCTTAGGAAGATGATTGATTTCCTTCACTTGCAAAATCATCTACTCTTGTGTCTGAATACAATTATAACAAAATTCAATATCAAACTATTTTGCTCATAAAAAAATCAAACTATTATTGCTGGAATTTTTTGGTAAAAGAGAGGAAATGTTAACAAATTGATTAGAATTACTAGTGGTGTATAGTAAATAATTTGACTTATTATATAAATCAATACATTTTAAATCAAATGGTTAAATATTAAAGAGTTTCAAGGATGGAAGAAAAAAATAAAATTTATCAGTAAATTTATTTTTTATTATATGAAGTTATAAAAAAAAAGAATAAAAGAATATTTGGTTATAAAAGACTATTTTCTCAAAAAAAAAAAAGCTATAAAAAAAGCTATAGTCGGTTAAGTAGACTCTAAGTTAGAAATAGAATAAAAGAATTAAAAAAAAATGCTTAAGTTAGTGTTACCATATTTAATTTAATATTTATACTTATTTAAGTTAATATTAATTTAGTTGACATTAATATAATTTTTTTAATATTTAATTTAATTTAATTTGTTCCACTTTATAAAAGGGTCGACATAATAGAGTCAGAAAGTCTTTTAACATCCATAATTTCAGAATCAATTGTATGTATAATGTAAATTCGATGTTATTTGCGAGATTTTTATCATTTAGTGTCTTTTTAACTAATATTTTGTTTAATGTTAACACCTAAAAAACATGGATAATATGAATTCAATATCTAAATATTGCACATGAGGCATACATTTTTAAATCCAAACATAAAATATGGATATATAAAGTTTTAAAAAGATTATTAACTTCTTTCACTTGAAAAATCATCAATCATCTTCGAAAAATCATCTTCTCTTGCATTAAAAAATAATTGTAACAAAATCACAATATCAAACTATTTTTCTCATTAGAAAAATCAAAACAATTAATGATAAAAAGTTTTCATAAAAAAAGAGAGAGGAAATGTTAACAAAATTGATTAGAATATAGATACATAATTTATAACTTATAATTCGATACATTTTAAATCAAATGACTAAATATTAAAAATTGTCAATGTTGAAAGAAAATTTGATGGTGATAAAAGATGAATTATCATTGAAGAGGAATATAGTAAATTTGATATTGATGTAGTGTATAAAATACAATCACATGACATAAGAAAAGAAGTCTCGAAAAGATGATTAATACCTTTGTTAAAATGTGGAAGGAAGGATAAAAGAGTTA
The DNA here is from genome assembly GCF_000499845.2 of Phaseolus vulgaris. Classification (NCBI taxonomy): domain Eukaryota; kingdom Viridiplantae; phylum Streptophyta; class Magnoliopsida; order Fabales; family Fabaceae; genus Phaseolus; species Phaseolus vulgaris. The sequence goes on from NC_023749.2 coordinate 49,348,540, forward strand.
TTTTCAAGTATATAAAAAAAATATGTTTTGTATAAGTAAATATAATTGATGTTAATTGGTCAAATAGTTTTGTTTATATATTATTTGTTATTTTTAAAAATAGAGGTATCAAGAACTATATTGTATTCAAATTCTGTAACATCGAAACTGAAAAAATGAAAAAGAGAATATCCGGCTTGTGTCTTTGATCACTAGTTTTTATAAATTTTTGTTTGATTCTTGTTTTACTCTTGGTAATTGTCCCTTTACAATGAAGTGCTAGTGGGTAGCAGGTAGCGGGTAACGGGTAGCAAGTATCAGATTATAGGTTGTAGGTAGTAGGTTGCAGGTTGCAAGTAGCAGGTTGTAGCTTGTAGGTAGCAAGTAACATGTAATAGGTTGCAGGTTGAAGATAGTAGGTTGCAGGTTGCAAGTAGCAGGTCGCAGGTTGCAGGTAACAGGTTGCAAGTTGTAGGTAGCAGGTAGCAGGTTGCCAGTTGCAGGTAACGGATAACAGGTAGCAGGTACATGTTGCAAGTAGCAGGTAGCAGGTTGGAGATTGCAGATTGCAGGTTGCAAGTAGCAGGTAACAGGTACCAGGTAGCAGGTTGCAAGTGGGAAATTGCAGGTTGCAGGTAGTAGGTAAAAGGTAACGGAGAACATGTAGCAGGTTGCTGGTAATAGGTAGCAGGTAACAGGTTGCAGGTTGCAGATAGCGGGTAGAAGGTAGCAGGTAGAAGGTTGCAGGTTACAATTTACAGGTAGCAGGTTACAGGTTACAGATAGTAGGTAGCAGGTAAAAGGTAGCAGGTAGTAGGTAAAAGGTACAGGTAGCAAGTTGCAAGTGTTAGGTTGCAGGTTGCAGGTAGCAGGTAGCAGGTTGCAGGTTGCAAGTAGCAGATAGCAGGTTGCAGGTAGCAGGTTGCAGGTAGCATGTAGCAGGTAGTAGGTTGCAGGTTACATGTAGCAGGTTGCAGGTAGTAGGTAGCAGGTAGCACGCTGCAGGTAGCATGTTGCAGGTTACTGGTAGCAGGTTGCAGTTACAGGTAGCAGGTAGCAGGTAAAAGGTAGCAAGTAACAGGTAAAAGGTAGCAGGTAACAGGTAGCAGGTTGCAGGTGTCAGGTTGCAGGTAGCAAGTTGTAGGTAGCAGGTAGCAGGTAGCAGGTTGTAAGTAGGTGGTTGCAGGTAGCAGGTAGCAGGTAGCAGGTTGCAAGTAGGTGGTTGCAGGTAGCAGGTAGCAGGTAGCAAGTTGCAGGTTAGAGGTTGTAGGTAGCAGGTAGCATGTTGTAGGTTACAGGTAGCAGGTTGCAGGTAGCAGGTAGTAGGTAGCAGGTAGTAGGTTGCAGGTAGCAGGTAGCAGGTAGCAGGTAGCAGGTAGCAATGTAATAGGTTGCAAGTAGTAGGTTGCAGGTAGTAGGTAGCAGGTTGCAAGTTGCAGGTAGCAGGTTGCAGGTAGCAGGTAACATGTAGCAGGTTGCAGGTAGCAGGTTGCAGGTTACAGGTTGCAGGTAGCAGGTAGCAGGTTGCAGGTAGCAGGTTATAGGTAACAGGTAGCAAGTAGCACGTTGCAGGTAACAGGTAGCAGGTTGCCGGTTGCCGATTGCAGGTAGCAGGTAGGAAGTTGTAGCTTGCAGGTTACAGATAGCGGGTAGTAGGTTTCAGGTAGCAGGTTGCACGTTTTGATTGAATATTAAATTATCCAAAATGACATAAGAACATTAGTGAGTAAAATTTTATAAATTCTCTTATATTAAGTAGTTATTTTTTGTTTTGATTTTAGTGAGTTTTTTTTGTTATTTTTTATTGTTTCAAATTTTGAAATATTATTATGAGTTTTACAAGTTTAGGTATCCTACTTTAGAAGGAGTCTTTTAGTTAGTTACATTTTACAATAAAGTTTGTGTACACTATTGAAAGATATTTTAATGCATATTTTAGCTTATAAGTTGTTTTGCAGGCTAAACAAACATAATTTTATCTTTCTTATTTTGTTTTCTTTTCCCTACCATATTAGAATATTTGGTTAGTATGTATACAATTTTCAAAAGTGATTGAAATTAAATTATTTGAGTAAAATTAAAAGTAATATACTAAAAAAAAATGTGCTCTCAAATCACCACACTTGTGTTTGATTATGTAACATTGGAAAAAAGTTTTTTTTTTCTGATATTTTTTTTGGAAAAAAGGTAAATGACAAATTTATCTATTTGCTTGTGTGTTTCAATTTATTAGTAAGCATTAGACAATTAAATAAATAATAAATAAAACGCATTGTACAGTTTATGTTGAGTCGGTTTTCAACTCCTAAACTATGAAAAGAAGCAAACGATATAATTTAAGAAAAAATAAAATAAAAGCAATTATAAGTTGATCAAGTTCAATTTTCATAATTTGTGATTTTTTCAACTTGATTTTAAATTGAATTTATTTTTTTTAAATAATCTAACTCTCTCTATATATAATACAAACATTTATTAATTTTAAATACTTATTTTTATCATTTAATTTTTCTTACTACATGACTTATTTATTAATAATTAATAAATAGCGTCTTTGGTCCCGTGCGTAATTACACTATTTAATTAATCATCAAAAAATTAGCCCATGTTATCATATCATATTATATTAATAAGTAATAAATCTGCACAAAAAATAGCAAAGGAATAAATGAGATGATGTGGTAAAAAAATTAAATTCTATGAATTTTTTTCTTAAATTTTCTGTTTTGGTCACCATATGTAAAATGAAAATATTTTTTCAAAATGATTATGAAGAAATCCGTTAAAACATAATAACCACCGTCATAACATTGTTATTAATTACATAATAATGCAACCTAATTAATCTTTATGGCTTTCAAATTATTGTGCAATTACAAAACATTTACTTAAACATAAATAGAAACTTGTTTGTCTCAAAACATTATTTAACTCTCCAAAATTATTTAAACAATATTAAAATTAAGTTATTTATTTTTCCTTTTTAATAAAGGCATTACTAAATTCACACTTACTTACATAATAACATCAACGAACGTGTAAACTTTACGAACCAATCCCTCTATGCGTTCTTAGTTTCTAACACCGTTACAAAAATTTTGGCTACGTGTCCAGATTCTATTGGCTGTTCACGTTCTATAGAAACCTAGTCTCGCACGAGAACTATGCATGATGGCAGTAGGGGCATTAAGGTATTTTCACCTAGAATCGTAATCATCACAGTGCGTGCATCGAAAATGCTTCTGCTAATCCGTTCACACGCATAACAAATTTTCTCTCCACAAATTTTCCCTCCAACCATATATATATATATAGCTATAGCTGTTTGTTTACTTGTTTTTTCGCGAAACAAACACTGAAGAAAATGTTCTTCAGTTTCAGCCAAAAACCATAACCTCACTGAAGAACGCTAATGCTCCAATTCTCATCGATTGTTCTTCGCGTTCTCTAATTTTTTTTTTCTGCTTCAATTATTCATTGATCTTCTTCTCGGATCGCGCCGAGCATCGTTTTCGCTTTGCTGTTTTTCAACTCCGGAGCGTAGGAAGATGACGATCGAACGAGTGAGTAGATTCAGTGAAAAAAAAAAAAATGCTGAATCGCTGCATTGATTGTCGGTTTTTTGATTTCGCGAGAAGAATCGTGTTTCTAGTTAGTTCGTTTTCAAATGCTGAATGCGACGACGGTGAATGTTGATCATCGTCAACATTCTTTGATCGCTGATTGTTTTGATTTCGCAAGAGAAAACGAAGTGAATCGTGTTTTTGTTAGTTCGATTTCAAAATTGAAACGCGTAGATTAATCGGAGTTAATTTTCCGACACATTTAATGCGTTTTCGAGATTTTAGTGAACTGTTGTTTATTCGTTTTGCTGCTTCAGAACGATCAGTGTACGAACTTAGCATTTTGCTAGCGGTTGTTGATGATTCAGATTCAGTAGCATTTTGCTGGTGCTTGTTGATGATTGAGATTCAGTACGTTCCAGTTCATTAATTGAATTGCATGTTGTTCTATGAAGCAGCAAATCGACATTCACTGTTCAAACACTGAGAAACTTATCTTTTGCATTAATTTCGCTTCATGATTGGTCTGTGTTCCTTATTTAATTCTTTACCGTATTAAGAACTGTTTGATTGATAGTTTCACGTTCATCATATTAATTCACTTAGCATAATTGGTACTTTTATTTTGTTTTCTCTAGTACAAATGATTGATTTTGTAAGCGCATGTGTCTGTTAATTTGTTTTTTTAAGCTTTCCTTATTCTTAATTTTGTTCCAAGGTTTGTCTTAGCCTAATTGCTGATGCTTTGTTTTATTTATTTTATGAGGTGAAATTAATTGTTAAATATTAGTTACTGTTAATAATGTTGTTGCTGTGTACTGTGCAGATTGTGGAGCAAAGTCCGCGTGGTTTCGTTGCTGCTGGAACAGATGAAGAGATGGTCTCTTTCTTTCTTAGCCATTTCACGGTCAAAAATTATAACACGCGCGCGCATTTTTCTGTTAAATATATGCTCATATAAGTCTCTTTCCAACGCTACGCGATCCTTATGGGATCCTGTGTGCTTAACGAACAATATCGCCGCATGCACGCACGCAATGCAGCGTTGTTAAAGATAAATGATTACATTTGCTTTTTTGCAAGCACGTACATTTTCTCTCTCCTGCAAATATTTATTATTTTATTTTGAAAACGTTGATAATTGTTCATCTGCGTAACGTGAAATAAAGATTGGCTGGAATTATATATCTAATAATTTCTCATAATATTGAAGAACATTATTTAAATTTATTCTGTTACTATGTGACAATTTTGATTATATGACATGGTTCTTATGGATTTTAGACATTATAGTTTATTATTTATATGGTTTTGTAGAAGAGTTCGTACTTGAAGAGGCAGGAAAAGAGGGATGTCCAAGTCGACGAAGGGAGAAGCAAAAGGAGCCCATGTTTGGACAAACATGTTCTGCTGTTTCCACCTGCCTCTGAATCAACTAGCGCTATAGGTAACATCCCTTTTTTGGTACAAACAAGTAACACATACTTGAGTGGCCATATTATAAACCTTTTGGTAACATTTAAATTGGAAGAGAATTATTTTTCTCTTCTAGTTTTTTGTTTTCAATGGTCTTCAATTTGTTATCAAAGATAAGAAATAAATGAAACAGAAATAGCCGTTTGTTTTTCTTTTTTATTCTATTGTTATCTAAATATACCCATTTGCTCCTTTCATCTATATATTTTCCAATGTCACTATAGTAAGAACTGTCGGTATTGCAGGGGCTTGGGAGCATTTTAAAGTGGGTCTATTTCATGAAATTGATCACTCCAGGCTCTCACCAATATCCCCAGTGCAACTAAAATCTGTTCTCATTGTAATGGTATTGCTATATTACTATATGTACCTGTATGAAAAGAGAGTTCCTTTTGAACATTGAATTGATATTAAAAAACATTCTTTTTGGTTTGATGGATAATGCGTTCATTCATTAGGTCAGTGATATAGGGGAGCATCTGGTGTCGCTAAGGTACCCAAGCCTCCAATCCCTCAGGATGTACTTCAGCGACCAAAACTTTGGGAAACCAGACGGGAAGACGATCCCTGCACTCGACGAGAAGTACGTCATGGGGATGGACTTCGCCATCAAAGCGCTTTCCAGGAGCATCCCAACTGAGGAATTTGCACAAAGAAGAAACTCTTGGAGCTTCTGGGTCTCTCCTTCTAAAGAAAACACTCAAGACTCCGAAAATCTAACTCTCAATGATGCCGCAAGCAGCCTCATTTCCAAGCAGGGTTCTTGCTGGACTCAGCTAAAGTTCACAGGGATGATGCAGTGGGGCAAACGCCGGCAAGTTCGGTTTTTGGGCCGCCATGAAGAGCCAAAGGTTGAATCTTTACCGGAACTGTGTAAGGGAAAAATGGTCAGCGTTGAACTCAGAGAAGGAACTAGTGAGAAGAAAAGGAAGAAAGGCGAAGAGGAAGTGGAGGCTACTAAGGAAGAGTCTTTCGGGGATATGAGGATAACGCGTCTATGTAGGCAAAATCATCAAAACGTGGGTAGCAGTGGAGATAAAAAATCTAAGAAAGCAAAGAATGACCCCAAGAAGCAGCAACTCGTGCTTTACAACAAAAACAAGCGGAAAATATCTATTGGAAGATGGTCTGCTGAGAGGTATATAATTATTTCTATCTAAATGATAATATGGTAACCTTAAAGCTAGTATAGTATTCAGTTCAATGTTTTCTTGCATGGCTCAATAATTATAAATTGCTTTTTGTTACCTCGCATATGTGAAGGTATGTACTGGCAGAGGAGAACATGTTAAAGGTTATGAAAGAAAAAAGAGCGGTGTATGGGAACCCAATATTGAGGCCAGATTTGAGATCAGAAGCACGAAAGTATATTGGTGATACGGGTCTGCTTGATCATTTGCTGAAGCACATGGCTGGAAAAGTGGCTCCCGGAGGAGTTGAGAGATTCCGACGGCGTCACAATGCTGAGGGCGCAATGGAATACTGGTTAGAGAGTGCTGATCTTGTTGAAATGAGGAAGGAAGCAGGGGTACAAGACCCATACTGGACTCCTTCCCCTGGATGGAAGCTTGGGGACAGCATTTCACAAGATTACGTTACTGGTAGTGAACTCAGAGAGATCAAAGAAGAAATACTCAAGTTGAAACAGTAAAGCCAATTTCTTTATTCTTCGTTGTTAAATACTTTCAAGCTTATTCTTCCGATTGAGTCATTACTGGTTACTCTTCTTAATGTACAGAGATATGCGAGAGCTCGCATCGAAGAAGGGAGAGGAAGTATTGGCCATTGAGAATACTCCTAGCTCATGTTTGTCTAGTTTGAATTCGGAGGACTATGGTTTCTTGGCTCCAAAGGAGGTGAAGCCCAGTAGTAGTAATATGGTTAACTAATTGCTAATGTGAATAGAAATAGGCCCAGTTGTAATTTAATGTTATATCGCAGGAGATTTATGCGGAGTTGGTGACTAAGAAGGCTAAAATAGAGGAACAATTGAAGGAAATTTCACGGACGCTGAGTTGCATGGAGGTAATGTAATCATTACTCTCTGTATCTTATTTAGAGTCCATGGTTGATTGATTTTGATATCAAGTAATGTTACTAATGATTGGTTTCTTTTCCTCAAAAATCTGTTGGTTGTCTTTTGAGTATCATAGACTGACAACAAAAGTGTTTGTTAGTTTGTTATTAATTTTTCCCCTAATTTCCTTTTCGTCTTCACCCGGACTAATTATTGAGAAATGATAACCAAGGAATTATATACTTGCCAGATAAAAGGGAATACAATATGGAGAACTGATAAATGATGGAATCCTTGATGCAGGAGAAACTTAAAATGCTAAAACCAACAATGGTGGTGGAGCAAATAATGTCAGAATCGGAAACACCCCAAGCCTTTTTTCCCGGACCAACATCAGTAAACATAGGAGGGGAGACAAGGAAGGAAAAGAAAAGCTACAAGAACAAAGCGGATACACAGATGCAGAAAAACAACATTGCAGCAGAGGACAAGACAGCAAAGATTGAAAGGCTGAAAAGTGGTTTCCAAATTTGCAAGCCTCAGGGAACCTTTGTGTGGCCAAAGATAGGTATGTCTCCCCATGTTGTAGCCAACCATGATGACCACACACTGGTCCCTACACCACCATCAGCTTCTTCTTCTACCACCTCAGGCCCAAACCTCATTTTCAAACCCCAGCCTCAGCACCTACCATTACAGATCCTAACCCATCCTTCTTCCCCTGTGAAGCCAGTTGCAGAGAGACGCCCTGTGAGCACAGCTACTCTGACCCATGTTACTGGCCCATTCTCCCCAAGCCTTTCTCCTCCATCAGGGACTCCAATATCCAAAATCACCACTACCATCACTATTAACCTCAATGAAGCCCCTCTCACCCTAGAGTAGTGCTGGCTACATACTTTATATATATATTTTAGAGAAACCACACCATTTTGAGTCTATTGTTGGTATAAATAGTTTGAGCCCAAGACTAGGCCATTTTTCACTGTATTCACACTAGTTTGGAAGTGGAAACTCTTGCTGGGATTATACTATGTATAATTGCAGTTAGATTTTGCAAATATGCTATTCACATTAAAATTACCCAACTCAAATGCTGATCATTTCTGCATAATTTTTGGAGTAATGTATCTTGCATAAATTTTTCTCAAGTTTTGTACAACGGTTCCACGGTTATTTCTCTATTTTTTTTTAAGTATACTTACACTGTTGTAGATCAGCTAAATTTTAGCATTATTATCTTAGAGATAGTACCAATAGATATTTATGATTCAATAATAATATACTGAATTACACACTATTTAACTCTTTTGCCTAAAAATGACTTGAAATAGCAAAGTTTTTCTTAGCTTAAACTACTTGGTTCAGAGACTAAAATGTGCATTATTTATAAAGTAAGTTGAATGTTTGGACACAAGCAAAAAATTCAGTAAATTCATTAACGACAAAATAGGTTTTTTTTTCATTCATTTTTAACATTTATAGTTTTTTTTTATTACTTTTCGACATTTTTTTTTCTTACAGTTTCATACATATTTTTCACGTAAAAGATGATTTTTTTATACATCTAAAAGAAATTTAATTTTCTAAAAATTAATTTTTTATCACATCTATAAGAAATTGATTTTCCAAAAATTATTTTTATATCAAACTTATTCAAGTAGACATTAATTAGGATAATAATAAAATTATATTCACAATTAGTTATTGAAGTTATTTAAAATTTTCAGTTATCCCAAACCCACCCTTAATCTCAATACATTTGTGTCCTTTATTACCAGGGAAACTAAAAAAAAAAGAAGATAGCTAAGACAAAAATTGAATGCGGCTAATTATGTTAATTAATTTTCCTATATCGCGATAAATTAGTTAATTGGATATTATAATTATGGTTTAGAGTACAATTTTAAAATTCTGATTGTACAGTTAAATATAAAACATAGAAAAACTAAATATATAAATTCTAATTAACTTTATATAGAGATAGTTAATTTGACGATTTCGTTATTAAAATTACTATTAGAAAACATTAAATTAGTTTTGAAATAATAATAATAATAGTCTGTCAAAACGTAACATTATTAAAGTTGATTAAATCAATTATACTCTGATTCAATTTTATATTAAAAGTTAAAAATATAAAATTATTTTTGTATTATATAAAATATATATATGTCAATTAACTAATAATTTTTAAAGTGGGAATAATATCACAACGCTCTTTTTGAAAATTTTTATATTTCGCTTTTTCCCCATTTTGAAAGAGATGATTTATGATTTGTTGTATAACAAATTTTTCATTGTTTTTAAGGTGAAAGGTATTCTATTACATTTTGTAACAATCTTTATGCCAATTTCGCAACACTCTTGATTTAGTTGATGAACTTGTGTAGGCAAATCTGCTTCAAATGCATCCACATAATTCAAAATATTCTTTAGGTCTCCAATTGATAGACTTCCCTCAAAGTTGAGCTCTCCTAGTTGTTGCACACTGAACTCCCTGCCATGACCAACATTAAAAGAATTCATTACTACTTTAAGATTTTTCAATTTTTCTGGCACCTTTCTTACTTTAGTCTGTAAAAGTTTAAGGCGACACAAATTGGTGAGTAAATACAAATTTGAGGGCAACTCCTCCAAATATTCACAGTCGTTCAACTTCAGTATCTGCAAGTGGGAGTAAACATATATTTTCAGCTAGTTTTTTTTATTGTAGTACTAGAGAGATCTAAGGAACGGAGATGCTCAAGATTGCAAATAGAGTTAGGTAACTTTTCAAGGCCAGGACAATCAGACAGAGATAAGATACGTATGACCTTAAACTTGGAGAACAATTCATCTATCGACATTTTGATACCTAAACCTCGGAAATAATTCCAGTTAGTAACTTTTAGCATACATAACCTCTCTATATTTCACAAAGTTCCAAACTTATCAAAACCATTTCTACGAAGTCCAACTGAGATATGACGAGTTACCTTTTGTATCTTTTCAAGTTGATCATCTTCACACCTAAAGTATAAGCCTCCACCGACATATTTTGCCAAATCATGTAGAAGGTCATGCATGACAAATACTTATTTCTTTTCATCTAATTGTTGGAAGAAGGACTTTGATAGTAGATCATTGAAGTATTGTTGGCAAACTTCTTCTGGAGTCCTCATATGTTGACGATGGGCGAAATTTCCAATCATCCACAACTGAATCAAATCCTCCTTTTAAACTGATAATGCTTACAGAATAGGACACAAGAAGCAAAACATACCTTCATATGGGAAGGAAGATGGATATAACTCAATGCTAAAGTAGGGATAATATTACAACTCTCTTTTGAAAATTCCCATATTCCGTTTTGTAACATAGTTTTCCATTTTGAAACAAATGATTTGTCATATAACATACTTCCCATTGTGTTCAAGGCGAAAGGTAGTCCTTTGCATTTTTTTAACAATCTTCATGTGAATCTCCCTGCACTCTAGATTTAGTTGAGTATCATAATCTCGAAATGCATGTTTCGCAAAAAATGTCCAACAATCATCTTCTTGTAATTGCTCTGGGGAGTGTTCTTCTGACCACATGGTAGAAGCAACTTCCTTACTACGTGTGGTCACAAGAATCCTACTTCCTTGGGCTCCTAAAACAAGGGGCTTCTGCACTTCCACCCACTTAGTTTGATTTTCGTTCCAAACATCATCCAAAACAAGAAGAAATTTCTTCCCCGTCAATTTTTCTCTCAATTTTTTGTGAACCATCTCCAGATCTCTACTATCATCAGTTGATTTAGTAATTGCCTCAAGAATTGCTCTTGATATCTTGAAAACATCAAATTCATCTGAAACACAAATTCAGGCTTTGACAACAAATTTAGCCTCATCCACCTTTGGGTCATCGAATACATGTTGAGCAAGAGTGGTCTTACCCACACCCCTTCCATTCCCTCAATTGAAGGTATTGATGGTTGGTTACGATCGTTGATGTCAGATGTCAGCGAGTCAATGATCACTCTTTTATCATGATCTCTGCCATAGATATCAGTTCCAACAACCAACGATGTTGTTGAAATTGTTCTGCTTCTTGTGTTTATCCTTTGCAGATGAACATGACACAAATCTAAAACCAATATAATAAACTCTTCACATAAATCTAAAACCAATCTATTGATCTGAATCCAGTAGGTGTTTTACAGAAAACATTGAAAAATGTAAAACCCACAACAATAGTGAATCTACACAAAGTTGTCCTTGTTTTCTAATCTACTATGATGACAAAACTGCTTCCATCATTTCCAAATCTTTATTGTCTTCTTAAGCACGATTTCTACTACTAAGAAATAATGTTGTTTAACGTCATATATTTGTTGCACAAATTTAATAGAGAATAGTGAGCAAGACACGTGTTTTTCAACTAATCAAGAAAAACAACAATTTCTAAACAGACGCAGTAAAAAAAATCCAAACATACAAAATTTAAAATTCTATTGTGCTAAGCTGCCAGTTCCAACATGCAAAAGGTCCACTAAGTGAATACAAACCACAAAAATCCACCTTCACATGTTCAAAATTCAAACAATCACAAAATTTAATCAAAGTAATCTATATAAAAGAGTGTGTAATTAATCATGAACAACTTTACATAAATTTTAAAAAATTTATTAGGTACTCAAATAAAAATGTCATATATTAAGCATCTAAAATTTATTTAACCTTCTTTATTATTTTATATTTATACATCATTGAATAGAAAAATTATATCCTAGAAAATTACTTAAATAAGGAGATAAGAAAAGTGGATGACAAATTTCAATTTCAACATCTTTATGTTGGTAATTTCTCCCTGCACCATATCAATTTTACCCAATCTGCTATTGAAAATGACAAAAGTAACCCTTCTAAAAAAGAAAATAACTTTACATAAAAAGAAAAAAAATACCCCCTCCTAATGTAAAAAGGTGTAAATAAAAATTACTTTTAAAATCTTTTATCCGGAAATATTATGGATTTCCATAACACATTTTTAAATTTGGAAATTTTTATCTAAAATGCATTTTTAAGTTTGTGTTCTGGATTTTTTTTTCCAAAATATTTTTTTTTTATTTTTGAATTTTATTTACTATTTTGGATTTTCATATCCGAAAGAAATAATTTTGGAAATTTGAAAAAGTGATAGGATACTGCTTAAAACTGATATGTGCAGGAAGAAATTGTCCTTTGTTAGTAATTGTAATGTTAAAAAGAAAAGGAAAAGGTGTGGCAGGACTAGCACCAAAAGAGAAAGAGGAAAGTATTATATATATATTGACTTAGTAATATATTTGTTTTATAAAATGATATATTTTTAATAGTTTTATAGAGAAAATTAATTTCATATAATTATCGTTATGAAATTTTATTAAATAATTTGACTTAGTTTTAAGATATTTACTCTTGGTGGTACTTTAGATTTAATAAATTAAAAATAAATAGTCTATGAAAATGAAGAATAATTCTTAAAGTCAATTTATTCTTACTTTCTCTTTCTACATATATCTTAAAATCTCAGTGTTGTTCCTATTTATTTTAATCTCTTCAACGATTGATGACAGTGACTTAAGCATCAACACTCTTCACATTCGTTCATGGTCTTTGCTTTGCATGCTCACAAAGTGAAAAGACATAAAACATAAAACGCGTTTACTTAGAGGATGTGGGACCCTTTCTGATAAAGAAGCTAAGCCAAGACTTTTTACATGACAACAACTTCTCCTCTCATAGAGTTTCAACATTTTGATCTCATTTATTTCTATGCATTATGCAATTCTTGTCTAGTTATTATGTGCAGGAATCCCAGAAGCTCTTGCGTTCAAGAGAAGAATCTGCATTTTCTGTTCCAACAAGTTGGACTTCATCTCTGATCAGGTATTTCTCTCCATTTCCAGTTACAAATTATACAAGTTAAAGGAATATGGCTGATTTAAATTTCTTATTGTTTTCCATGAGAGTATTTTGCTTTCAATTTCCACAGTGTTTCTCTTAGCAATCGTCAATATTCTTTAACAGCTGCATGTCTTGAATATACTGCATAGTTTTCTATCAGTAGCTTCTGTCTGACAGTGAGCTATGTTTTTTCTTTGTCTGAATCTGAATTTTGTGATTCTAGGATTCTATGTGCCCTGATATAGTGTAATATCCATCATGTTATTAGTCTTTTTTTTTTGTATCAAATCGTTTACTTAGCTTCTGATCTGCCGAAATGGACCATTAGGGGTTCAAGTAATTAACTCTAAATCATGATGATCTGGTGTATGTCGTTAGTATTGTTAGGAGGTTCATGACAGATCTAGGGAATGTTGATACCAGAAAGTATCATTTTGGGTATGTTTTTACATGATTTGGAACTGCAGATTGTTGGAAAACCAATTTGCAATCAATGGTAGTTTTATCTACTATCCAAATAGAGTATATGGCTCTCACAGAAGGGGGGTAAAGGAGGATTTGTAGTTGAAGGGGATAATAAAAGAGATGGGTTTTATTAGGATTCTCTGACTATTCATTATGATAGTCAAAATGACATACATCTACCAAACACAAAGACGTTAGATTACACTTCATGAGAAATGTTGTTGAGTCTAAGGATGTTAGAATTGAGAAGATAGCCTCGGAGAAAAATTACGTAGATGTGTTTACAAATTCCTTACCAAGATGGAGAATCAAGCAGTGTCTCAGAGTGAATTAATTTTTTATTTGAGGATAAAAGAAGGTGATGATGTGTAAGCTCTCCTATTTTGGAGTCAAGGTGAAAAATTGTGATGATTTACTTTAAACCATAATGGTCTGGTGAAGAGCGCAAAAGACTGTATGCTAAGGGAGCGTCTAGTAGTATTAAGTCTGGTCAAACCCCCAAATGTATGTATTAAATGTTTAGACTTAATTGTCTTAATAAGTTTCTACTATTCTGTTTCTTAGTTTTATATAGAGACCACTTTATATGTATAAATGACACGGTATCTAGTGAGAATTTTGTGTTTAAAACCTTCTGGTGAATAAAAGTGTTTTCTTCTAATCTTGTTCTAGTGTTTTTTTTGTTTGTTATTGTTGCAAAAACCCAACAAAATACAAGACATTAATAAGGAAAAGTTATTTTCCAAGGTTTTCAAAACACCTCAAAAATCACATTAGCAATTTGGTAAACATGTTTATTTATTCTTTTGTAAGTGAGCAGAACTTTGAAGTTTGAACTTGTTGATCCCATGTTAGAAATATTTATACATTCCAAGCAATAATATTAAAGACATGGTCAAGAACACATTGAAACGTAAAAGCTCCTTTTATTTCTTCAAGTGCGTTGTTATAATCATTGCAGGTACAACCGTAGGAATTCATAATGGCTGAGCAACCAATGATGAGTGATGTTGCTTCTTCCTCAAACTCTTCTTCTATGGCGTCTTGTAAAAAATATGATGTTTTTCTAAGCTTTCGAGGTGAGGACACTCGCATGAACTTCACCAGCCATCTTCATGAGGCTTTGAAGCAAAAAAAAGTAAAAACATATATTGACTACCAGCTTGAGAAGGGAGATGAAATCTCACAAGGACTCATCAAAGCAATCGAAGATTCTCATGTATCGATTGTGATCATGTCAGAGAACTATGCTTCCTCAAAGTGGTGCCTAGAAGAACTGAGCAAGATTCTTGAATGCCAGAAAAACCAAGGACAAATTGTGATTCCAGTGTTTTACAACATAGACCCATCTCATGTGAGGAAGCAGACTGGGAGCTATGAACAAGCCTTTGTAAAGCATCAGGAAGACCTCAGGTGCAACAAATGGAGAGCTGCTCTCACTGAAGTAGCCAATTTATCTGGGTGGGATTCTCGAAACAGGTAAATAAAATGATTTGAGAGGGAGAAATTTTTTGAAAGAAAAAATATGATAACCTTTTTTGTTTTATTTGCAGTTGCCAAATCAGATTGTATATGCAATAGAAAGATAAGAATAGTATAAGCATCACACAGATATCAAATTATAGTTGAATCAAAGTAGCCAAATCATGATATCAGATTATATATGCAAGTGAATAGTGGCAAATATAGTCTTGTTCATTTCTTTCTGTGTGCTTGTTCAATGCAATTACAATTTCAAATGTGTATCCTATTCCTTACTCCTTGATTATCCCTTGATTTATCTTATACATTTTGGAATTTGTATCCTATCTATACTATTATACTGGGCATATTGATTCGACATTATGGACAATTATGTTTTAGTTTTGGTTAGACTTACAACACATGATTTACTTTTTGTTCCCCATTTTCATATGGTAGGACTGAATCTAAACTCCTTATGGACATTGTTGGAGACATTTTACGAAAACTGACTGCTAGATACCCAAATCAACTTAAAGGGCTGGTTGGAATTGAAGAAAATTATGAACAAATTGAATCATTACTAAGAATTGGGTCAAGAGAAGTTAGAATGCTTGGAATATGGGGCATGGGTGGCATAGGAAAGACTACCCTTGCTACTGCTTTGTATGCACAACTTTCTCCTGAGTTCGAAGGTGGTTGCTTCCTCACAAATGTAAGGGAAAATTCAAGTAGGCATGGTGGACTTGAAGCTTTACACAAAAAACTTTATACTGAGTTGTTAGATAATGAAAGTCATTGTTTTGATGCACCCCTTTTAGTACCCCAGTTTGTCATGCATAGGCTTGGACATAAAAAAGTCTTCATTGTATTGGATGATGTGGCTACCTATGAGCAATTGGAACATCTTATTGAAGATTATGGTTTGTTGGGACCAGGAAGCAGAGTCATTGTTACAACTAGAGACAAACAAATTTTTAGACCAAATGATGAGATATACGAGGTGAAGAAATTGAGTTTTCATCGGTCTCTCGAACTTTTCAGTTTGACTGTTTTTGAAGAAAAAACACCTAAACATGGACATGAAGATTTATCAAGAAGGGCAGTTTCCTATTGCAAAGGTATTCCTTTGGCTTTGAAAGTTCTAGGTGCAAGTTTACGTCGAAGAAGTAAAGAAGCATGGGAAAGTGAACTGAGAAAACTCAAAAAGATCTCAAATAAGGAAATCAATAATGTATTAAAATTAAGTTATGATGGCTTAGATCGTTCACAAAAGGACATCTTTCTAGATATTGCATGCTTCTTTAAAGGAAAAGATAGAGATTGGGTCACAAATCTATTGGAAGCTTGTGATTTCTTTGCAGCATCTGGAATAGAAGTTCTTTTAGATAAAGCTCTAGTAACAATTTCAGATTGCAATAGTATAGAAATGCACGATTTAATACAAGAAATGGGTCGAGAAATTGTTGATCAAGAATCTATTAAAGAGCCTGGAAGGCGAAGTCGATTGTGGAGACCGGAGGAAGTGCATGAAGTATTGAAACATAACTTGGTATAACTGCTAGATTCATAATTGTTTCTTTTTCGTTTCATTTTAGGATGTTGCTAGTATGATAATTCTACCATTCTAAATTTTGTTTCTCAGGGAACTGAAGTTGTTGAATGCATAACTTTAGATACGTGTAATCTAAACAGGGATCTAAATTTGAGCTCTAATTGCTTCGCAAAGATGGTTAGCTTGAGATTTCTTGACATACATTGTTCATTGTCGTCAACCCGATTTCATGTGTACCTTCCTAGTGGTCTGGAGTCACTTTCTGATAAACTGAGGTACTTTTATTGGGATGGATTTTGTCATGAGTCTTTGCCGTCTAACTTTCATGCAGAAGATCTTGTTGAGATTTACATGTGTCGTAGCAAGCTTAAAAAGCTTTGGGATGGTGTTCAGGTATGAATGTGGCTATAAGTACTAAGTTTTTCTCCAATTTGTTTAGGTTTCTGTTTTAGTCAAAGCTCGTGGTTATGAATTTAACGATTTTTGAACAACATGATGCATTTTGTTACAGAACCTTGTGAACTTGGAGAAAATTTACCTTGAATCCTCTGGGAATCTGGTTGAGATTCCTGACTTATCTAAGGCCGAAAAACTTAGATCAATTGATCTCTCTTATTGTAAAAGCTTGCGTAAGCTCCACCCTTCCTTATCATCTCTCCCTAAGCTTACAATGTTGGAATTGAGTGGCTGTACAGAGATTGAAAACCTGAATGTTCATTCAAAATATCTGCAGAGGTTGTACCTCAAAGGTTGTTCATCTCTCAAGGAGTTCTCAGTGACATCACATGAAATGACGATTTTGGAGTTATCTTATACTGCTATATGTGCATTGCCATCATCAATTAAATATAATAGGAAACTTACTCAACTTTTGCTATATGGTTGTAACAATTTTGACTGCACTCAAGACAACACGAATCTATCATTGGTACAATCAGTCCCTAACATCATTGGCCACTTGTTCTGTTTAGAATATTTAGACTTAAGTGGAACTATTGTGGAGAATTTGCCTGAAAGCATAAAAAACCTTTCAATGATGACACTATTGAGGTTAAATGATTGCAGGAAACTGGTGTCTCTATCAGAGCTTCCACCATCCTTGAAAATTCTGACAGCCTATAACTGCACTTCTTTAGTCTTCAGTCAATTACTTGTTTTTGAACACATGTTACAGAATTGCACGCCCAGCTTATCCAAACAATATTACCCTAAGCAATTTGAGGGTGGATGTGTCGTTTTCCCTGGAGACCATATCAGGAATGACTGTGGATTTCATACTAGAGATAGTTCAATAACTATTCCTTATCTCTCACTACCTGAATTGTGTGGTTTCATCTGTTGTGTCATTGTTTCTGAGGGATCAGTAGAGGGACATTTTTCGTGTTCTATCTATCAAGATAGCAAACAAGTGGGAATGGACGAAGGCCAATTATTGCACACAACTTTAATATCAGATCACGTGGCATTTTTGTTTGTTGAAACATGTGACCATCTTAGTGAAATACCTTTTAAGTTTGAATTTAATTACAGTCAGAAAACTGAAAAAGTTATAATCAAAGAGTGTGGGGTCTTCCCAGTGTATGCCTCAGAATCAGGGTTGAAGTTGTTTGAATTGGAATCTATTACTCAAATCTTCAATGAGTCACAATCCAGAGCAATTGGAGATGGAGTTAGATGCTCTAATGCTGAAAATGGATTAGAATCCTTTGTTGAAGTATCTAATAATGAGTCACAGCTCACAGAGATTGGAGTTGATGGATCCAATAATGAAAATGGAAATGAAAATGAGTGGGAAGAACTTCTTCATGTGATTACTTCATCGGTATGAAACTTCACCCACTCCTTGATATAAGTTCCTTATTTTTATTTCTTCAATGAAACTAGTACTTCAAATATAGAATTTTTTAGTTGGAATACTCTTGGTTCTAAAAAATCATGCCTAGTTATTGCAATAACAATGTTTTATACTTCAATTTTTGCAGGTTTTCTTTTGAAACACTTGTGGAGAAATTCATGGGACATGAGAGCTAGCTAGCTTCGTGGAAGAGTCTGAGTTGTACTCAAAATTGTTTGGTGATGAATTTATTTGATAGTATCCTTCTGAGACAATTGGTGAATGATATCAAATTGTTAACGTAATGGATTGATGATTTTGTATGATGTTGTAAAAGTTTGAAATGTTGGCCTTTCATTTCTTTTATAATAGTTAACTATGTAAGCATGACGAAAATTTGGATAGAGATCTCTTGGAGTGCTGGAACATCCACTCATCCAGTTACTACCCGATCCTGAAACCTAAACTCTAAACTCTAAATTCGACCCGATCTTCATTAGCCTTTCTCAAACTTAGAACATGGCTGCGGGTTGTAAGATCTTCTAAGTCCTCAATCACTTGTTCCATCCTTCTTCCAATTTAATGAAACTAGTACTCAGTGGCTTGTTTCATCCTTGATTCAATTTCAGCTGCCATGAATGGAAATGAGTGATCTGAATGAGTGAGTGCAGCATGCAGGAGAGTTGTTGAAAGTTGAATCTTAGTATTATATATTGGCCACACACCTTGCATTAGTGTAACTATCTGAAACAAACAAGGACAATTTTTCATATCATTTCACTAAGCCTCTGTTATTCAACTTAAATTATTTCTCCTAAAGTCAAGCTAAAGAAACCAAAATTTGCATTCCTCCAAACAGATTGCTACACTCCACCATAAATATCTCTTTCCTTTTCCTTCTAAACTCCATCCATTCTCACTTACCAACATCAAAACTCATTTTTCTATTTTTCTAAAATACTAAAAGTGGTACTAAAGTTACGTTGGGTGATCTAATAATAATATCCTACTATCTCCAAATATTGTAACTATATTGATCATTAAAAAAAAAAAATCTTAACCCAAGACTACTCTTAGTCCTTCTTCACATATTCCTGTATTTGTGCATCTGCCTTGTGTTGTCCAAGGGGTTTCATCTGATGTGAGCTTTTGAAAAGTTCACCAGCTCTAGGAAACGTCTGAGGTAATCTTTCAACGACCTTTCGTCTGATGCATTCACTTCTTAAACAAGGATTTGTCTTATATGTTCTTTGTTTGGCAAAGCAAATTTTAGCTATTGATCATACTTGTGTCTAAGTCCTATAACTTGCCTTAAGTCAATAGGATACCACCGTTGCGGTTTTGTAATTATAGAGTACTTGCAACAAAAAATTATAGACCCTCTTCTGCAGAATACTTCATGGCTATTTCGTTATTTCTAGAACTGTTATGGCTAACTTCTATCCAAGAAAATACACATTTCTTGGCTTTTGTCTTCAGGTGGAAGGTTTTTCGTTACATCTGTTAAGAAAATTCAGAATTTAATTTTCCCTCTTTAGTGTAGATACAAGATGGACACTTACGGAAGCAATAAGCAAATAATAGAAAATAGAGCAAAAATAGAATAATGAGACAAATAATTTTTAACGTGGGAAAATCTTCTCAACTTGAGAAATAAAAACCTACGGGACCTAGTCCAGAAAATGTCTCCACTATGAAAGTAGGATTACAATATTTGTTTCTTTCACTATGTGAGGATAACACTCAATCTCACCCAACAAGGATGAAATACAATGTTTCTCTAGTCTCTCAGTAGGATTTTTAATCTCACACTAGGATGGTCTAAATTCTCGTTTAGATTTGATTGAGATGAACAAACGAGGTGAGTTGGCACCAATACAAATGGGTAAGCGTACATATTTGCCCCCAACCTGTTACACCATGTCAAAAGATGAAAAAAATTAAGTTTTTGTCAATGTCTAAAGGGTATAAAAGTGCCACAAGGACATTCCTCAAATGTGAAGAGCGTGATATCAATGCAAGATTTGAAGCTAATTGGATTGAAGTCTCAAATTGTCACATCTTGATGCAACAGTTGTTGTCGGTAGCTATTATCAGGATCTTACCAAAAAATCTTAGACATACCCTAACCCGTTTATGCTCATTCTTCTCTTCCATTTGTTGTAAAGTCATTGATTCAGTAAAGTTAGATGAACTTGAAGATGAAATTGTTGTTATCTTGTGTGAATTGGAGATGTTTTTTCCTCCATCCTTTTTTGATATCATGGTTCATCTAGTTGTGCATCTAGTAAGAGAGGTTAGATTGTGTGGACTAGTGTACTTAAGATGGATGTATCCTGTTGAACGATATATGAAAATTTTGAAAGGGTATGTCAAAAATCATTATCTTTCAAGATTCTTTGGTTGAGCAAAACTTCCAAGGTAATTTTGTACCTCAAGGTCGTGAAGATATCCCACTTGAAGCTATTGGATGACCTGAGCACCCTAGTCGTGTACGTGCAACTTGAAAAAGGGTTGGAATTCGAAAATATTTCGGAGTTGCACCATGAAATTCATCGTCCTCCTCTGCCACAGAGACCAAAACAGAAATGGTGTTTAAGATACGACAAAAATTAATGAAGGATTTAAGTCAAAAGATGAAATAGGAGACTGAGCACATGCGGCTAGTGTGTTGAGCCGCTTGTTGCTCCCACTCTCAGGAACACAAAGGGGAGTTGTGCAGCTCCTACAACATCATGGGATGTCATTGGCCAGATAAGCCAATGTGAGTTACTTATAGAGGGCGATATCTTTTCTCAGGTGGTGGCCATTAGAAAAGTCTTTGAAGATGCGACTACCTTACATAGGCTCTCCCCCTTGATGTTGTGAAGATGACGGTGGAAAAAGTATGATTTGTTGATGCTCATGTTCCACTACCTACAAATGAGATAACTACTGTGGTTGAGGCAATTCAAACATTGAATAGTCTGACTTAGACACCTCGTTTGAATTATTCCAGAACCCTCGGTAAGAATTTAATTTCATTATATTAATTTAGATTTATATATTACATGTAATTTAATACAAATGTTCTTTATTTTGTAGAAACCTCTTCAGAAACCAAGTCTGCAAAAGAAGCTTCCAGTTCCCATTGAAGATCAAATAGCTTCTTTATTATTAGCGGCTAAGGATATTGGTACAAACCCACTCGAGGTTCCGTTGATGATACTTTTTTTGGAAGAAACACTGACATCCCCCTATACATATACATGCCAGATGTGTTAGAATTTGCAGTTGGAAACCAGGAGCTTAATATAACTATAGTTCATATTGTTATGATGGAAGTATCTTTCACCTATATTTCAATTTACATTATGTTAAATTATTATTAATTATGATTTAACTAATAACTTGTAGGTATTTTTCTGGAGCTTTTATTAATGACATGAATCAAGATGTCCATGGATTCTTGGATCCCTATTTGATTAATCCAATTGGAGCAAAAAAAGCTAAAACCCAGTCTACATCATCAACATTATGAGTGAAGAGGGAAAACAAATATATTTTTGCCCTTATATTAATGAGTAAGTTCAATTATAAGTATTTCATGTTTTAAATATTTACTAACTTTTTCATGGATGATATAGGAGTCACTGACAGTTACTTGTGTTATCCATAGTTGATAAAGTGTTATGTGGTTTTGTTCATTGTACAAGAAGTCATCCACACATCTGAAGCAAATAGGTTCTGTGTGATTACTTTATAAACTTAATTGTGTATAATACTTAAACGTTCACTAACAAGGCGTGGCGTGGATATAACATATGCAAAGGTTGACCAAGTGCAAATTATCAAAAGCTGACATGGTTGAACCTAAAGGTTTTTAATTTTTGTCTTCCTCTTTTCATTGTTTATAAAAATATCAATATTAATTTTTAATTTATATTGAATTCTAGTGTAATAAACAACCGGAAGGCTATGAGTGTGGCTATTACGTTATGCAATGGATGGTTACCATTATAAGACTAGGCATTCAAAAAGATTGGGAGCAGATAATAATATTTATTTATTCTTTATAATTCTTTAAAGTATATGTATCTTAACGTTAATTTAAACCTTATTTTATAATTTTATGGATGACCAACCACTACCTTTGGTTGCCCTAAATTATGTGAGAAATGTTTGGGCCACGTATTTCCTTAATTACTATAACTCTAGGATAACTAATGAATAATATAGGAATATTATTAGTGTTTGTAATACATTATATATATGTGTGTATATATATATATATATATAATTTGCTTCATTGAATGAATGTGTCTAAATTTATGTATCTGGTTGTTAGGTTTTTAACTAAACAGGTTAATTAAGAAGGGAAAACACGCATAAAAAAGAATGAACTAAAAAGTACCCATAATAGACGGCGGTTATGATTATAATCACCATTTATACCTCGAACCATGCACACTTTTTGAGCAGTTCCAAGGAAGAGTATAAATGACGGTTATGGTCATAACCGCCATCTATACACTTTTTCCTGGCACTCTGTATACCCACATTTGATTTTCGTTATACACATCGGTTGTTAAATGAACCGCCGTCTAGATGTGACTTATAATAGATGGTTGGAGAATTATTGTCTATACCCAAATAGTATAGACTAGGTGCTAATACACAACAGTTTCAAAATCGCGTTCTAATAACTAAAATAACTGTTGTCATTAACTTTTTCTACTCTAGTGTTTACCTCTTTTTACCCTTTGCATTCTTTTTTTGATTAAACAATTTTTTAATTTCCATACACTCTTAATTATGAATAAAAGATAAAAGTGTTTTTATTATATAATTATGACAACTAATAAAAAAATATTATTTTATGCATACTTTATAACTGTTTTTATTATCTTTGGTATCCTATTTTTTTTTCTTGAATTAAGTTTTTAGTTTTCATAGGAAAATACCTAAGAGTAGTTGCAATAAAAACTTGAAAGCATTTGTGCTTACGATGAAACTTTGCACTACTAATTGTAGTGTTAAAAGGAAAAGGAATGAATTGTTAAAAGGAGTCACATGAATACCACCAAAAGAGGAAGAGGAAAGTAGTTGGTACACATTGTAAACAAAAACAAAATAATAGTAACCCACCAAATGCATCATATTCACTATCCATACAAGAAAATCATGAAATAGAAACCAAATTTTAGATACCAAAATAATTAGTTACAATAGAAACTAAAATAGAGACCATTTTGGAAACTAAAAAAAAAATTTGGTTTCTAATATTTTCTATTATTGTTAAATAGTTTCTAAATTAGTACCTAATTAGTAACTAAGGTTTTAACTACCAATTATTTAGTTTCTAAATTTATTAGAAAAACCTTAGTTATTTAGATACCAATTTAGAAACTATTTTAGCAAAAAATTATTAATATAATAATCATATTTCATAAATAATTATACCAATATTTCTTTTCCGTGTAACTTTGTATTTCTTTCCCATGCCCTAGTTGTAAACAAAAACAAATAATAGTAACCCACCAAATGCATCATTATTGACTATCATAAACATCCTCTATATACAGTTCCTGAATGTGAGCAATCTTTTCCCAGTCTTCGCCTCTTTCTCTCTGGCAACGCTGTTCCAGCAAAGGACAACCACGAATATTAAGATATGAAATTGATTTGGGAAGACCCTCCTCCGGTAAGCGTTGGAGGTTGAGGCAATTTTCAAGTTTCAAATTCTGAAGGGATGAGAGTTGATGTAAACCCTTGTAGTCCAGTTTTTCTAGATTTGGACAATCAGAGATGGTTAGAGAAGTAAGAAAGAGTGGAAGCAAACCTTCATCTGGAAAACATTCTCCATCTACTTTTCCAATTTGCAAGCTTTTCAAAGAAGAACTATCTGTGAAAGCTCCTTTCAGTGAGCCAACAAGTGTAGAGCAATTACTGATTCTCAGATACTTCAGTTTTGATGGTAAACCTCTATCAGGGAACCACTCAAGTCTTCGACACTCTTCTATTGTTAGTTTTTCTAGATTTGATGGCAAACCTCCTTCAGGAAACGACTCTAGTCTTGGGCAGTCTTTTATCCATAACCTCCTCAGAGATGGAAGTAGCATATGCATGCTTCCAGGCAATGATTCTAATTTAGGACAATTCTTGAGTGTCAGCTTTTCTAGATGATTGTGGATGAGACTCTGTGAAATCATCTCTAGATTACCAAACCCACTGAGATCAAGCTTCCCAAGTGTTGGGAAGAAATCCAATGGAAAGGTACATATAGAGACACAATCATCACTGATTGACTCCAAGGGTGAATCAATCATCAAGTGTTCAAGAGAGTCAGACGAACCAACAATTTCCATCAATGATGTTTCCATTATGATCCTTTTCATTGTACCCCAATCTAATTGCAGCTTTCCACAATGACGTAGTTGTAATTCTAGAGCCCTTGGAGTGGAAGCCTCAAGTTGTTGACAGTCTCCAATTTCTAGTATTTCCAAAGGATTAAGTAGCTCTGGCAGCTGTCCTTTCAGCTTTGGACAGTTTGTTATGGAAAGGTGTTGTAAACGTGTAAAAGCATTTGTCACAGCTTGGCAGTCCCACTTTTCCCATCGAGTCATATAGGAGAACTCCAATGTTTCAAGGGATTTAAATGAAGAAGAGTTTTTACCATGAAAATCACCATCAATGTTCACTATCCCACCAAGTTTTATAATCTTCAAGACCTTGAGAAATGGCAAAAGTCCAAGGGGAGGTAAACCTTGGCAAGATTCACATTCCACCAACTCTAAGGACACCATATTCCACAGTGAATTATCTAGTAACCAATTTGGAAATCGTTTCCCACTATACCTAATGATTGACAACTCCTTTAAGTTTTTGGAAGGTTGCAGATTCTCAATTACCTCCTCTTCTTTTTTTGAATCAATAGGGTTCTCATTCCATCCCCATCCCAAGGTCAGCGCCACCAAGTTTGCTTTATTCTTCAAATCCGCTTCTAATGCATCCATGGAATTCCAAATATTCCTTAGGTTCCAAATTAATAGACTTCCCTCAAGGTTGAGCTCTCCCAGCTGTTGAACACCCAACTCCCTGCCATGGCCAACATTAAAGGAACTTAATACTACTTTAAGATTCTTCAGTTTTCCCAAATAGGGTGGCACCCTTTTCACTTTAGTCAACATAAATTCAAGGCAACACAAATTGGTGAGTAAATACAAATTTGAGGGCAACTCCTCCAAATCTCTACAGTAGTTCAACTTCAGTATTTGCAAGTGGGAGAGTGAACATATCTTTTCAGTTAGTTTTTTTATTGCAGTACGAGAGAGGTCTAAGAAACGAAGATGCTCAAGATTGGCAATAGAGTCAGGTAACTCTTGAAGGTCAGAATATTGAGACAAAGATAAGATACGTATGAACTTAAACTTGGAGAACAATTCATGTATCGACATATAGTACTTCCAACCATAACCAAAATCATTCACTCTCGTACTTGTTGCAATAAATGTGCGTAACCTTTTTGCATCGCATGAAGTTCCAAACCCATCAAAATATCGATAGAGACCAAGTAGAATTGAAAAATGACGAGTTACATTTTGTATATGTTTTTCTTGGTCAACTTCCAACCTGAAATACATGTCCCCACCAACATATTTTGCCAAATCATTTAGAAGGTCATGCATGACAAATACTTCTTTGTTTTCACTTGATTGTTGAAAGAAGGATCTTGATAGTAGATCATTAAAGTATTGTTGGCAAATTTCTTCTGCAGTCCTACTATGTTGACGACAGTGTGGGAAATTAGTCATCCACAACTGAATTAAACACTCCTTTTTAAACTCATAATCCTTGGGAAATAGGGCACAATAAGCAAAGCATACCTTAAGATGGGAAGGAAGGTGGATATAGCTTAATGCTAAAGCAGGCATAATATTACAACGCTCTTTTGAAAATTCCCATATCTCACTTTGAAACACAGTTGTCCATTCTGAAACAGATGCTTTGTTGTATAACAGGCTTCCCATTGTTTTCAACGCGAGAGGTAGTCCTTTACATTTTTTAACAATCTTCATGCCAATCTTCGTACACTCTGGATTTGGTTGAGTATCATCATCACGGAATGCATGTTTAGCAAACAACTTCCAACAATCATTTTCTTGTAATTGCTTTAGGGAGTGTTCTTTTGACCGCATGGTAGAAGCAACTTCCTTACTACGTGTAGTCACAAGAATCCTACTCCCTTGGACTCCAAGAATAAGGGGCTTTTGCACTTCTTCCCACTTAGTTTGGTTTTCATTCCAAACATCATCCAAGACAAGAAGAAATTTCTTCCCCGTCAATTTTTCTCCCAATCTTCTGTGAACCATCTCCAGATCTCTACTATCATCAGTTGATTTAGTAACTGCCTCAAGAATGGCTCTTGATATCTTGAAAACATCAAATTCATCTGAAACACAAACCCAGGCTTTGACATCAAATTTAGCCTCATCCACCCTTGGGTCATTGAATACATGTTGAGCAAGAGTGGTCTTACCCACTCCACCCATTCCCACAACAGAAAGTATTGATGGTTGGTTACCATTGTTGATGTCAGAAGTCAGCCAGTCAATGATCAGTCTTTTATCATTAT
Organism: Phaseolus vulgaris; assembly: GCF_000499845.2. NCBI lineage: Eukaryota > Viridiplantae > Streptophyta > Magnoliopsida > Fabales > Fabaceae > Phaseolus > Phaseolus vulgaris. The sequence goes on from NC_023749.2 coordinate 49,375,416, forward strand.
CTCTGCCATAGATATCAGTTCCAACAACCAAAGATGTTGTTTGTGATTTCTGTGGCAGTTTATTACTCGACCCAGATCCTACACTGGTAGCTGTTTTCAATCCTAGATCACCCCTTTGGCTTGAGAGAAATTCTAAATCGTCAAGGATTTGTTCCATCTTACACTCAATTTCCTTGTTAAGGGAACTAATAGTAATAGGAGAAGATTTAAAGAAATTGAGTACCTTGCAAGTACAGTCTGAACAGGTTTGAGATTCAGATTCAGCATCTTGTCTTTTGGAGAGCTTTTGTATATCATCCAAGAGATCCTCTGCATCAAGGACAACATCTTTGACCTTAAGCAGCCAGTTTCTGACATGAGGATCCATGAACTGCTTTCGCTCTGCATCATCAGCCAGAGAATGGATGGAGTGCATCTTGGTTTCCAACTTGTTGAGCAGCTTTTGATCAAGCTCTCTTGTATGAAAGAAATCAAGAATTTGAGGAGAAGCAAGCTTCTGGAATGCAACCTGAAGGAAAGCAGAAAGAAGAGCACCACCAACAAGTTCTAAGGCCATGGTAGGATAAAGATGAATGGATTCCACTGCTGCTAGCTTTTGCCAATTACTCAGATAATGAAGTCATGAAACTCATATTAATAAGATATTTAATCAACATTTTTCTTCTTCAATAGTTAGTCAAACTGCAACATCTGTATTGCATTTATGAATGAGTGGCTATTATTAAACTATTAACTTTATCTTAACAGCAATAGTGTAACAGTGTAAGGGAATTGTTTAAATTAATAGATATATTAAAAAGCGTGTTAAAATCCAATATTTTATTAGTTGATATATTAACTTTTAATGTGATTATTTTAGCTCTGCAGGGGATTTGTTTTCATGATTTAAAAATAATATCTATAGTAATCATATATATTTTGGTATAATTTACACATTTAAGATAACAGAGAGCATGTTTACTTGTAATATCTATTAATTTAAGATGACACTCAATAATATCTCCTTGTTTATTGGTTACTTATTTATATTTTGGCATCAGATTCAATCATTGTTGTGATAAATGAGTTTGTTTTTCCATTTGGAAAGTGAGTTTCATATATATACATACTAGTTTGTATCACACTTTAATTAGAAAATGTAAACTAAACCTTTGTAATATATTAAGTATTTGATTGAAGAAAATAATTTATTAAATACAAAAGAAAAAATAAATAATATATTGAAAACTCAAAACTAGGCTTGTAATTATTATATTTTATATTCCATAACTTAATTGAATACTTTAAATCTACAAAGTGTAAATATATTTGGTATACCATAATATATTCTAAACATAATTACTTCGAACTTATTTACTAATTAAAGTTAATCTATAACCATTAATAGGGATTTCTAACTGTGTTTTTTCTTAATATTCTTTTACCTCTTTCTACCTTTTGCTTTTGCTTAAACAATTTTTTAGTTTCCATACATTAATCATGAATAAAATTTAAAAATGTTTTTATTATATAATTATGACAATTCATAAAAAAATTATTTTATGCATATTTTATAACTGTTTTTTTTTCAACACATTTTTATTATCTTTGGTATCCTCATTTTTTCTTTTAGTTTCATGATACAGGAAACTACCTAGGAGTAGTTGCAATAAAAAGTAGTTGCACTAGTGATTATAGTGTTAAAAGGAAAATGAATGAATTGTCAAAAGGTATTTGCAGGACTAGCACCACCGAAAGAGGAAAGTAGTTGATTCACATTCTAAACAAAAACAAAACAAGGAACCCAACAAATACATCACTATTCAACATAAACAACATCATCATGATATATATCGTTCTTGAATGTGTGCAATCTTTTCCCAATCTTCATCTCCTTCTTTCTGGCAACGCAGTGCTGGAGATCCCACATCGACTAAAGATTAGAGTTTTTATTGTATATAAGTGGGTGCAAACCTCAACCCTATGAGCCGGTTTTATGGGGTTGAGTTAGGCTTAAAGTCCACTTCGTAATATGATATCAGAGCCATTTCGAGCCTATCCTAGCGAGTATTTGTTGGGCTTATCAGGCCATCTGCTATCGGGCCGTTATCGGACCACCCATAATATATAGTCCCACGCACGAGTTGGCAGTCTCGGTGTGAGGGGGGTAATGTGTTGGAGATTAGCAAAGGACAATCACGAATTCTAAGTTTTGAAATTGATTTTGGAAGACCCTCCTCGGGTAAGCTTTGGAGGTTGAGGCAACTTATAAGATACAAATTCTGAAGGGATGAGAGTTGATGGAGACCCTTGCAGTCCAGTTTTTCTAGATTTGGACAGTTAGAGATGATTAGAGAAGGAAGAGAGAGTGGAAGCAAACCTTCATCTGGAAAACATTCTACATCCGGTTCTATAATCCACAAGGTTTCCAAAGAAGAATTATCTGTGAGAGCTCCTTTCAGTGAGCCAACAAGTCTAGAGCAATTAATGATTTTCAGAACCTTGAGACTTGATGGGAAACCTTTGTCAGGGAATGACTCAAGTATTGAACAACCTTGTATGCATAAGCTCCTCAGAGATGGAAGCAGCATATGCATGCTTCCAGGCAATGATTCAAATTTAAGACAATAACTGAGTGTTAGCTCTTCTAGATGTGTTGGAGATCTCACATCGACTAGAGATAAGGACATTTCATTGTATATAAGTGGGTGCAAACCTCAACCCTATGAGCCGGTTTTATGGGGTTGAGTTAGGCTTAAAGTCCACTTCGTAACATGGTATCAAAGCCATTTCGAGCTTATCTTAGTGAATGTTTGTGTTGGGCCTATCGTGCCACCCGTTATCGGGCCGTTATTGGACCACCCAAAATATAATATAGTGTCTAGATTACCAAACCCATGGAGACCAAGCTTCCTGAGTGTTGGGAACAAATCCAGTGGAAAGCTTCGTAGAGAGACACAATCATGGTTGGTTGACTCCAGGGGTGAATCAATCTCCAAGAGTGTCAGACGACCCAACAGTTTCCAGCAATGATCTTATCATTGTGAGGCTTTTCGTTCTACCCCACTCTAACTGCAGCTTTCCACATTCACGTAGTTGTAAATCTAGAGCCCTAGGAGAGGAAGCCTCAAGTTGTTGGCAACCTTGAATTTGTAGTGTTTCCAAAGGAATAAGTTGCTCTGGCAGCTAACCTTTCAACTTCGGACAATGTATTATGGAAAGATGTCTTAGACGTGGAAAAGCATCTGTCACAGCTTGACAGTCCCACTTTTCCCATCGACTTAGAGATAAGAACTCCAATGCTTTAAGGGATGTAAATGAAGAAGAGTTGTTCCCATGAAAATCAGCATCAATAATCACTATCCCATTGAGTTTTCTAATCTTCAATACCTTGATAAACGGCAAAAGTCCAAGGGGAGGTAAACATTGGCAAGATTCACATTCATCCAATACTAAGGATGTCATATTCCACAATGAATTTTCTAGTAACCATTTTGGAAATTGTTTCCCACCATAGCCAAAGATTGACAACTTCTTTAAGTTTTTGGAAGGTTGCAGATTCTCAATTACGTCCTCTTCTTTCTTTGAATCAATAGAGTTCCGATTCCCCTCCCATCGCAACTTCAGCGTCACAAGGTGTGTTTTATTCTTCAAATCTGCTTCTAATGCATCTAGCGAATTCTCAACATTTTGTAGCTTCTCAATTGATAGACTTCCCACAAGGTTAAGCTCTCCTAGGTGTTGAATACCCAACTCCTTGTTATGGCCAATATCAAAAGAATTCATTACTACTTTAAGATTCTGCAGTTTTCCCAAATGCGGTGGCATCTTACTCACATTTGTCTTTTTAAATTCAAGGCGACACAAATTGGTGAGTAAATGCAAATTTGAGGGCAACTCCCACAAATCTCTACAGTAGTTCAACTTCAGTATTTGCAAGTGGGAGAGTAAACATATTTTTTCAGTTACTCTGTTTATTGCAGTACGGGAGAGGTCTAAGGAACGAAGATGCTCAAGATTGCCAACAGAGTTAGGTAACTCTTGAAGGTCAGAATAATGAGACAGAGATAAGATACGTAAGAACTTAAACTTGGATAACAATTCATGTATTGACATTTTCATTTCCCATCTCCAGAAAGAAATCATTGTGCTCCTAGCTTTTGGCATAAATGTACGTAAGCTTTTTGTGTTACATAAAGTTCCAAACCCATCAAAATATTCATTGTGACCAATTTCAAATGAAAAATGACGAGTTACTTTTTGTATCTTTTCTGTTTGATCAAGTTCGCACCTGAAGTATATGCCTCCACCGACATATTTTGCCAAATCATGTAGAAGGTTATGCATGAAAAATACTTCTTTCTTTTCATCTGATTGTTGGAAGAAAGATCTTGATAGTAGATCATTGAAGTATTGTTGGCAAACTTCTTCTGGAGTCCTACTATGTTGACGACAATGGCCGAAATTTTCTGTCATCCACAACTGAATCAAATTCTCCTTTTTAAACTCATAATCCTTGGGGAATAGGGCACAATAAACAAAGCATACCTTCAGATGGGAAGGAAGGTGGATATAGCTCAATGCTAAAGCAGGTATAATATTACAACGCTCTTTCGAAAATTCCCATATTTCGCTTTGGAACACAGTTTCCCATTCTGAAACAGATGATTTGTTGTATAACATACTTCCCATTGTTTTCAACGCGAGAGGTAGTCCTTTACATTTTTTAACAATCTCCATGCCAATCTTCTTGCACTCTGGATCTGGTTGAGTATCATCATCTCGAAATGCATGTGTAGCAAACAACTTCCAACAATCATCTTCCTGTAATTGCTTTAGGAAGTGATATTTGATCGCATGATAGAAGCAACTTCCTTATTACGTGTGGTAACAAGAATTCTACTCCCTTGGGCCCCAAAAACAAGAGGCTTCCGCACTTCCTCCCATTTAGGTTGGTTTTCGTTCCAAACATCATCCAAAACAAGAAGAAATTTCTTTCCCTTCAATTCTTCCTTCAATCTTCTGTGAACCCTAAACACAAACCCAGGCTTTGACAACAAATTTAGCCTCATCCACCTTTGGGTCACTGAATACATGTTGAGCAAGAGTGATCTTACCCTCCACCCATTCCTACAATAGAAAGTATTGATGGCTGGTTACGATTGTTGATGTCAGAAGTCAGCCATTCAAAGATCAGTAATTTATCATCATCTCTACCATAGATATCAGTTCCATCAACCAGCGATGTTGTTTGTGATTTCTGTGGCAGTTCATTACTCAACCCAGATCCAACACCGCTAGCTGTTTTTAATCCTAGATCACCCTTTTGGCTTGAAAGAAATTCTAAGCCGTCAAGGATTTGTTCCATCCTACACTCAATTTCCTTGTTAAGGGAACTAATAGGAGAGGATTTGAAGAAATTGAGTACCTTGCAAGTACAGCCTGAACAGGTTTGAGATTCAGATTCAGTATCAACTTGGCTTGTGTAGAGTTTTTGTATATCATCTAAGAGATCCTCTGCATCAAGGACAACATCTTTGACCTTAAGCAGCCAGTTTCTGACATGTGTATCCATGAACTGCTTTCGCTCTGCATCATCAGCCAGAGAATGGATGGAGTGCAGCTTGGTTTCCAACTTGTTGAGCAGCTTTTGATCAAGCTCTCTTGCATGAAAGAAATCGAGAATTTGAGAAGAAGCAAGCTTCTCGAATGCAACCTGAAGGAAAGCAGAAAGAAGAGCACCACTAACAAGTTCTAATGCCATGGTAGGATAAAGATGAATAGGTTCACTAGCTTTTGCCAATGACTGAGTGCAATGCAGGGTTAATGTAGACGCAATAATAAGATATTTTATCAACATTTTTCTTCTTCGTTAGTTTGTCAACCAATAATTTTTTAGTCTTTCTCACATCACAAACTGAGTAGCTATTATTATACTTTTAACTAATTAAGAGATATACTGAAAACCATGTTAAAATCTACTATTTTATTAGTTGATACATTAGTTGCCTTCTTTTCCACGAAATATGTTTCTGAAACGAGAAGCCAAATTGTGAATAAACCATTTAACACAAGAGCAGCAGTAATGAATGCAGCAGGCATGATAGAAAATGGAGTGTATGAAAGGAAATGTGTAATCTGAATGAGTGAGTGCAGAGATATCAGTGATGATAAGATTAGATATCACATGGCCAAACACAACAACATCTTTAGGAATATTGATGACTTTGTCAAAGTTAAAATTGATTGCTCAATGGTTTTCACATTTCTTCTATTTACGTCTTTGCTTTGCCGGCTGTCAGATATATATTAAAGCCAGTTTAATGAATATAGTCATATTTGGTGGCTAACTAATCAATAAACAAACCCAAACAACCATGAAATACTTACCAATGAACTTTGGAGAATAATAGCCCATTGCCACTTTGGAGAATAATATTATATTTCCATTTCTGGTTTGAATTTGTAGCCCATTTGCATAACCATCGCTGTTGAAGCCAATAGCTAATGATATATGAGGAAAGGGGAAATAAACAAAAAGAAAGACTGATTTTTATTATTTGTACAAAATGCTATTCATTCATTTGAGTCCTTACTATTATCAACTTCCACTTTGTGCTTCTGCTTGTAAATTGATTGCAAACAAAGAGTTGAGTAATCAATTACTAGAAAATATCAACTACTGCAACAATCAGCTTGCATGCGAGGCTACATACACAAGAGAATTTTGATCTGATTACCACTTTTTTGCTGACTATATGGTGACTGAGCAACCTCTATGATTTTAAATCACTATCCAACTAATAGAGAAAAGATAATCCTTGAAGTCTATTTTCATAGAATAATGATATTCTGTTTAGTGTTCAACATGTGAAGATTAGAATGTAGCAAATTGCCTTTCAAAATGGGAATGTACATATTCACTGACTAAAAACAAACAACTATTTGATTAGCACAAAAGAAGACCTTCATTCAACCAAGTACAATAGTTTCTATATCAGTTGGCCTTCAAATATAATCAAAGAGTGTGGGGTCTTCCCAGTGTATGCCTCAGAATCAGGGTTGAAGTTGTTTGAATTGGAATCTATTACTCAAATCTTCAATGAGTCACAATCCAGAGCAATTGGAGTTGGAGTTAGATGCTCTAATGCTGAAAATGGATTAGAATCCTTTGTTGAAGTATCTAATAATGAGTCACAGCTCACAGAGATTGGAGTTGATGGATCAAATAATGAAAATGGAAATGAAAATGACTGGAAAGAACTTCTTCATGTGAATACTTCATCGGTACTTCCTTCATTTAGAATAAAAAGGGAGAATGTATTTATGCTCAAGAGTTTTATACATCATAATGTTTTAAAAGTTGAAATTTTGGCCTTTCATTTATTTTATATTAGTTATGTAAGCATGATGAAAATTTGGATAGTTAAAAGGTATGACAGGACTACCACTGAAATAGGAAAATAGTTGATACACATTCTAAACAAAAGAAAATTAGTAACCCATCAAATGCATCACTATTCAAAACAAACAACATCACTACCATATACACAGGGCTTCAATGTGTGCAATCTTTTCCCAGTCTTCGCCTCCTTCTTTCTGGAAACTCTGTTTCACCAAAGGACAACCATTTATTTGAAGACTTGAAATTGATTTGGGAAGACCCTCCTCTGGTAAGCGTTGAAGGTTGGGGCAATCAAAAAGTGTCAGTGATTGAAGGGATGAGAGTTGATGGAGACCCTTGTAGTCCAGTTTCTCTAGATTTGGACAACTACGGATGGTCAAAGAAGCAAGAGAGAGTGGAAGCAAACCTTCATGTGGAAAACATTCAGAATCCACCTTTTCAATACACAACTTCTGGAGATTTGATGGGAAACCTCCATCAGGGATTGCCTCAAGTCTTGGACAGTCTTGTATGCATAGATACTTGAGAGATGGAAGCAGCATATGCATGTTTCCAGGCAATGATTCAAATTTAGGACAACTACTGATTTCCAAACACTCCAAATGATTATGGATGAGACACTGTGAAATCATTTGTAGATTAACAAACCCATGAAGATGAAGCATCCTGAGTGTTGGGAAGAAATCCAGTGGAAAGGTCCACAGAGAGACACAATCATCATGGATTAACCTTAGGGGTGAATAAATCTTCAAGTGTTCAAGAGTCTTAGACCCAACAATTTCCAGCAAAGATGCTTCCATGTTGGGACCACCCATTGTGAGTTTTTTCATTGTACCCCAATCCAACTGCAGCTTTCCACACTCAGATAGCTCTAAATCTAAAGCCTTGGGAGCAGAAGCCTCAAGTTGTTGGCATTTTGTAATGTGTAGTGTTTCCAGAGGAACAACTTGCTCTAACAGCTCTCCTTTCAGCTTGGGACAATTTTTTATGGAAAGATTTTGAAGAACTAGAAAAGAACCTGTCACAGCTTGGCAGTCCCACTTTTCCCATTGACTCATATGGGAGAACTCCAATGTTTCAAGGGACTTAAACGAAGATGAATTGTTCCCATGAAAATCAGCATCTATACTCACTATCCCATCAAGTTTTATAATCTTCAAGACCTTGAGAAATGGCAGAAGTCCAAGGGGAGGTAAACATTGACAAGATTCACATCCATCCAACATTAAGGACACCATATTCGACAATAAACTTTCATGTAACCAATTTGGAAATCGTTTTCCACCATATCTAATGATTGACAACTTCTTTATGTTTTTGGAAGGTTGCAGATTCTTAATTACGTCCTCTTCTTTTTTTGAATCTATAGAGTTCCGATTCCATCCCCATCCCAAGGTCAACGCCACAAGGTGTGTTTTATTCTTCAAATCTACTTCTAATGCAAGCATGGAATTCTCAATATTCTGCAGCTCCCCAATTGATAGACTTCCATCAAGGTTGAGCTCTCGTAGCTGTTGAATACCCAACTCCCTGCTATGGCCAACATTAAAGGAATTCAATACTACTTTAAGATTCTTCAGTTTTCCCATATGTGGGGGCACCTTTCTCACTTTAGTATGTATAAGTTCCAAGCGACACAAATTGGTGAGTAAATACAAATTTGAGGGCAACTCCCCCAAATGTCTACAATAGTTCAAATTCAGTATTTGCAAGTGGGAGAGTGAACATATCTTTTCATTTAGTATTTTTATTGCAGTATGAGAAAGGTCTAAGGAACGAAGATACTCAAGATTGCCAACAAGGTCAGGTAACTCTTGAAGGTCAGAACAATGAGACAAAGACAAGATACGTAAGAACTTAAACTTGGAGAACAATTCATGTATCGACATTTTGATACCCCACCTCCAGAAATAATTTAGGCTCCTAGATTTTGGCATAAATGTACGTAACCTTTTTGTATTACAGAAAGTTCCAAACTCATCAAAATGTTGATTGCGACCAAGTTCAACTGAAAAATGACGAGTTAGCTTTTGCATCTTTTCTCGTTGACCAACTTCGCACCTGAAGTATATGCCTCCACCGACATATTTTGCCAAATCATGTAGAAGGTCATGCATGACAAAAAGTTCTTTCTTTTCACCTAACTGTTGGAAGAAGGACCTTGATAGTAAATCATTGAAGTATTGTTGGCAAACATCTTCAGGAGTCCTACTATGTTGAGGACAATGTAGGAATTTTTCAGTTATCCACAACTGAATTAAGCACTCCTTTTTAAACTTATAATTCTTGGGGAATAGAGCACAAAAAGCAAAACATGCCTTGAGATGGGAAGGAAGGTGGATATAGCTCAGTGCTAAAGAAGGAATAATATCAGAACGCTCTTTCGAAAATTCCCATACTTCGCTTTGAAACACAATTTCCCATTCTGAAACAAGTGATTTGTTGTATAAGAGACTTCCCATTGTTTTCAAGGCAAGAGGTAGTCTATTACATTTTTTAACAATCTTCATGCCAATCTCTCTGCACTCTGCATGTGGTTGAGTATCATCATCCCGAAATGCATGTTTAGAAAACAACTTCCAACAATCATCTTCTTGTAATTGTTTTAGGGAGTGTTCTTCTGACCGCATGATAGAAGCAACTTCCTTACTACGTGTAGTCACAAGAATCCTACTCCCTTGGGCTCCGAAAACAAGGGGCTTTTGCAGTTCTTCCCATTTAGATTGGTTTTCATTCCAAACATCATCCAAAATAAGAAGAAATTTTTTCCCCGTCAATTTTTCTTTTAATCTTCTGTGAACCATCTCTATACCTCTACTGTCATCGGTAGATGTAGTAACATCCTCCAGAATTGCTCTTGATACCTTGAAAACATCAAATTCATCTGAAACACAAACCCAAACTTTGACATCAAATTTAGCCTCATCCATCCTTGGGTCATTGAATACATGTTGGGCAAGAGTGGTCTTACCCACCCCTCCCATTCCCACAATAGAAAGTACAGATAAGTTGTTGTGAGTGTGAGACGTGAGCCACTTAAAGACAAATTGTTTGTCATCTTCTCTGCCATAGATATCACTTTCTTTTGGCAAATAGGTTGATGATAATTTACTATCCCATCCTGATCTGACCCCAACATCATCAGCCTTTTTCAAACCTAGAACATGGCTGCGGGTTGCAAGATCTTCTAAGTCCTCAATGACTTGTTCAATCCTTGTTTCAATTTGATTTTCAAAGAAACTGACAAAAGATTTGAGAGAACTCCACACCTTTTTAGCAGCACTTTGAAACTGAGCTTCCAGTTGGGTTTTGGAGAGTGCACAATCTATTTCATCCAAGAGATCCTCTGCATCAAACACAACATCTTTGGCTTGGAGAAGCCAATCTCTCACATGTGGATTTGTGAACTGTTTCTGTTCTGCATCATCAGCCACAACATGAACAGCTAGCAGCTTCACCTTCAAGTTGCTTAGCTGCGTCTTGTTGGCTTTTTTCCCACGAAATATGTCCCCAAAATGAGAAGCCAAATTGTCAATAGTCCTCTCAACGAAGGTGGACACAAGAGCACCACTAATCAATTCAGCACTCATGGTAATGGAAATTAGTGATCTGAATGAGTGCTTATGAGATAAAGGACAATTTTTCATATCATTTCCACTGTGCTCTCTTATTTCTCCTAAAGTCAAGCTAAAGAAATCAATATTGCATTCCTCCATAAATATCTCTTTCCTTTTCCTTCTAAAGTCCATCCATTCTCACTTAACAACATCAAAACTCATTTTTCTATTTTCCTAGAGAAAAACATTTCTTTGACACTCTACAGCATATACTTAACACTATATTATAATAAAATAATAATATTTAAAGTTAAAAAATAAACTAAATATAATTAAAATATTATTTTATTGATTTGTCTAAGTGAATGTTTTTTACTCTTTATTTATGGTATTAACATATTACCACCCCTAAACTTACGTTGGTGATCTAATAATAATACCCTACTATCTCCAAAAATTGTAACTATATTCATTCAGAAAAAAAAAAATCTTAAATTCTTCACCTGTACCAGCCGGTCACTGACGACTGAGTCAAATGACACACAATATAACAAAGTTTCGGATAGACAAATTCAAAACTAATATATCACTTCTGAATTTCATCATCCAGAAGCTTACCTGAACAACATAAATGACCTTTCGGATGTCAAAATCCGTAAGCAAACATAAATGAGTTATGAATCTCAATTCTCAGCACCATTTACAGCACATCATTCCGGATATGAAAATCTGAAACTCATAACTCAGTTCTGGATATGACCATTCGGAAGCTTAAATGAAATATAAAAATAACCTTCCAGATTTTGAAATCCGGAATGTATAAAACTCACTTCCAGATTTGGGCATCCATAAGCAAAAATAAAATCAAGGACAATGTTGGATTTTAAATTTTGCGTTGGGTGCATGTCATAAATGATATGGTGTAGGAAGCAATTGCCATTGAAATTTTAAAGTTGTGTTGTGGCCCACATGGAAACAGGCTAAAGAGACCAGTATGTACCCTTGAGCCTATATGCCTAACTCTAGTGTTCTAAACATATAAAAGGCTCTTTTCTTCTCACACCCCATTATCATTTTTTACCATTCATAAAGGTAACTTCTAGATTACTTGTTTCAAAAAAAATTCCAAATAAGCTTTTTCAGAATTTCCAGAACATTATTTCTAGAAAAAAGATTTTCATAATAGAATTTTTTAAATACGATTTTCCCAAAAGCTTTATGAAATACATTTTAAAAAACTATGATAAATAATAATCTATCTGGAACATATAATATGTTTTATGGAATGAGGTTTCTAGAACAAATTTTATAGAATAATTTTTAGAAACTTTTTGAAAGATATGATATGTGTTTCGGAACATGATTTCCAAAAAAATATTTTTATTTATAATATTTTTTGGAATGAATTATTTTTCTTCTAGAACACTCTCTCCTTCTTCTTCCTCTAAAAAGTACAATAAAAAAAGAGGTCCAACGACATCAGTGGCAATAGTAATGACATGGTGTAGAGAGAAAATATCTTTTAAATGTTAGTGTGTGCTGCAATTAGTAATCATTGGGTGTATAAAGAAACAAAAATACCATATTAAACCATTTAAGAATTAACCCAAATAAATCTAGCAAACATAATGAAACGAAAATAAATGAAGAAAAAAAAAAAATATATATATATATATGATTTTTATCATTATATACATAAATAATTTTCTTAGTTATTATAATAAAAATACAACTATTATAAAAGTGAATAAAATATAACTATGTGGATGAGCATAGTTATTGTTATTTTTATATTGTAGTATGCAGATGAGCATGAATATTGTTGTAGTTTATCCTTTTCCACTGTGTAATGTAATCTTTTGCATATTGGCATTGAAACTTGTGAACAGTATGAACTCAAATCACATATTCTTCCCTGTGCTGGTTGAATCTTACAGTTGAAAGTTCTTTACTTTTTTTATTAGAAATTTCAATAAATATATATATATATATAATAAAAATTATTAAATAGTAATCGAATTAATAATAAATAGTTATTAATTAGATTAGATATTATTTTAAAAATTAAAATTATTGATATTTAAAGTGATTTTTATTATTAATAAATAATAATTTTAAATGTATTTAAAATTTTAATAACTAAAAATTAAATATTAATTTAAAAAATATTTTATAAATTTTTTAAATAAAAACTTTTATGTTAGGCATCACTATGCAACTTGACATCTCAGCTATGCTGACACCTCAAGTAACAACAATCATTTGTCATCATATGAAAAAAATATTATTAAAAAAAAATACAAAAATATGGGGAGACTAGAACCAAAACTCATATGTTAACAAAAAGGATACATAAGTAGACTATACCTATTCATAAATATAACAAGAGCAGACTATACCAAACCATACTATTTTTTTCCAAACATCGTTTAGATTTTCTTATTAATTGTAATTAAACTTAGCGCTGCAGGAGGAGATATTTGAAGAAGATTTACTTGAACAATAGAAAAAAGATTTGGTTTGCTTTTGATGTGTTTAACATTGGATTTTTTATTTCAAAAATTTGAAAGAATAACCCTATAGAAGGTTTCCTTCCAATTTTGTTTATGAGATAATGCAGATTTAATTATCTAATTCTTTAACTTCAACTTCTTTCTCTTTAAACTCAGAGTTGTCAAAGTCCTTCAAAGTTGACATGAGCACCCTTTTAATATCCTTTTTATAGAGTCTTTGTGTTTCTTGATTGTTTGTGAAAAATAGGAAAATCATAAAAATGGATGGTTGAATTGTGATTTAGTTAATTTCCAAACTTTTTTCGCAAGCATGATCCCATTGTGCATCATCAAACAACATTTACTCTTAAGATAACAAATGATAAGATGAGCTTACTTGGATGCAAGTTTAAACTAATTTTATTTGTTGAAACAGATTGGTGTTTTCATAAACATTTTCTCAACAAGTTACATCTAATGAAATAAGGAAGATGTACCCCAACACTTCATAACATATTTAGTCCAACACGCATATTAAAAACTTATTTTAAACTCAGTTTCTTCGTGTGATAGATCAAGACAAATACCAATTGTGCAACTCATTTGAATCACTTGATTAATGATTCACAAGTTACTATATCATGGTTTACCATAAGGTCAAACAACATAAGTACATATTAAATACTTAATTAGAAGAAGTTTTGTGACAATAACATAAAACAGGGATAGAAAATTCATCTAATAATATATAAAGATGACAAGTCTACTATCTATTTTTCTAAAATTATGCTATACCTTTAACAATTTTCTCTTTCTATCATATTTATTTTTTATCTAAAAAGTTTGGATTTGATAATGAGCTTGTACCAATTTGTTTATATGCATATAACTTCCTTGTTTATTATGGAGCTATTGATTGATCCATTATTGAATTGAAATCCAACCATTAATTAAAAGAGATACTTAACAAAAAAATGCATTAATTAAAAAATAAATAAAAGGACAAAAGCAGTAGTACTGCAGAATGTGACACTTTCCATGAAGATTGAAGAAGAATACTCAAGTTGTTGATAGATGGGATAAGTATGTTTATAAATGTATTATTCTTTTCTCCTTTCTTTGCACTCTCATTCTCTTTCAAACTAATGATTGTCAATTACCCATGTATTGCACCAAGTCAACAAAAGTAGTTTCAGGATTCTCCACTTTATAATAATAGGTTAACAATACTTATATAAATTCCAATCTTTATTATTAGATGCAGGTTTTTTTTGTTACAAAAATATGCACTTCTAACAAAATTTACAAATTCATGAGTCTATTTCCTATTTTAAAATGTATTATGTACTAATATTAATTTTATGTTATTATTTAACAAAAAGAGATTTGTTTTCTTTAACCAGAGTTTAAAATTTTAATCAACACACGCACTACAAGAAAATTTTGTATAATTACTTACATCAGAAATTTGTAAGTAATACAAAAATCTATAGACAAAACAACATTATTTATGAATAAATTTGTAGGTAATTACCTATTCAAATTCTTGGAGTTTAACCTTATGACACATCCTTTAACCATTATATTTTAATCATGATTATTATTATTTTTATAATTATAATGATTATTCTTATAATAATAATAATTATTATTAATATAATTATTTTTATGATTATTCTTATTATTATTAATAGGAATAATATATTGATAACAATAATATTAACAGTATTAATAATAAAATTTATAATAAGAATATTATCAGATATTATTATTAATATTAATAATATTATTGATTATGTTAATAATAATATAAATGATATTAATAAAATTAAAAATTAAATTTATCATAATAATATAAATAATATTAATAATATGAATATTGTTAAGAGTAATAATAATATTCATAAAAATATTAATACTATTAATATTTATAATAATAATAATATTAATATATTAATACTAATAATATAATTAATAATTTTAATAATATTAATAATAATATCATTGTTACTATTATTATTATTAATAATTGCAATATTAATAATAATAACATTAATAATATTATTAATAATATTAATAACAATATTAGTAATAATTTTAATAATATTAATAAAATTCAAAATAGTAATACTAATATTAATATTTTTATTAATAATATTAATAAAATACACAATAATATTAATAAAATAAATAATAATATTAATAATATCAATGTAATTGAATTTGTAGGTAAATTATCCACTGATAAAAATTTATAAGTAATATTTGGAGATAAAAATTGATAGGTAACGCTAAACTACTTCATTATTATATACGAAAAATTTGTAGATAATCAAATTTTACCTAAAAAAAATCTATAGATTAAATTTATATGTAAATTCTAAATTTATCTAGAGATCCAAATCTATAGATAATATAATAATAAATTCTGGTACATAAATCTTTTATCCACCAAACAAATTTTAATTTTTAAAATAAAAACAATTTCACTTGAATTTCTATTTTTATAAATGAATTATTTTTTATGAGATAAATTAGGCTTCTGGTTAAAGTATTTTTATTTTACTTATATTAGAGGTTTTTAACAATTATTTTAATTTAGGGTTTCATCCAACAAGAACCCGTTAAGTTATCTACATCAAAGATTGAAGATAATGGTCAAGGAGATTGTAAATAAAATCCTAAAACTAAACATATGAAAACATAACCCTAAAATTTATGTTAATTTTTTTTACCAGCAAAAGAATAAAGAAATATAAAATATTTTAAGAATATCTCAATTCTATTATAACTAGTTCTTCACACATAAAATTAACTAGTTAGTCAAATTTTAGAGCAATTGTTTTGAAATAAAAATAGTCGATGGCATAACAATACCTATATTTTTCTTAGTTATTTAACTTAAACTTTGTTCACGGATTGATTCAAATAAGATTTAGAAAGAAATGAAATATAAACCAATCAAAATTTCATCGGTTGGCAGAAAAATTTGCACGACAAGAATCAAAATAATAATCTGATTACGAATAGATTGGTTCAGTTTGAATACTTCCTTATTATACAAAAATTAAAATTATATTTTGATAAAGAAAACAAAATGGTTTTGCCAAAAGAAATCACCATATATCTTTAGTAAAATAACATATATTTTATTATAATAAGTTACACAAACTAAATAATAGGAAAAAATAATTAAAATAAACTGCATATATTTTTAGTTTGATTAGGGGTGTTCACTGAATTGAAAATGTACCAACCAACATTCCTACTTATTTATCCTCGTTCGTAATTATTAAAAATAAAAGAAAAATGATTTTTTTTATTAGCAAGAAAAGATAAAAAAAATTTCGGGATAGTCAAATCCTTATATAGAAAAATTACCCTTAGTCTCTCCCGAAGAGATCAATATCATCCAACAATGACGGGACCTAGGAAAATCACCTATAATGCTAACTACCTAAAATAATGCATCAAAAAACCAACTTCATACAAACCAAATCACCCTGAAGTGATTCTCATTTATTTATTTTTTATTGCCGATAAAAAAAATAAACCAAATAATCAAGACACCAGTCAGAATAAGAAAAATACGTTGATGGTGACTTGGAAGTAATCCACGACCAAACATTTAATTGAACTAAGGCAAACACTTCTACAACATCAACCATGTTCCCTTTAAAAATTATGTTGTTCATGTGCTTCCATATCTCACTTACTACTACAGTCCAAATCGTTGTCCACATGCCATTTACAGAATCAGTAGTGTTACATAACCTAAACTAAAAAAAAATTAACAGTGAATCATTGTGAGACACGGACAACACTCCAAGCTAGGCAAAACATTGACTCCAAACTAGCTATGCAAATTTGCACTCAAAGAATAAATGACGACAAGACTCCTCATCCACCCCCACATAAACTACACAAAGGACTTTCAACCGTAATCCCACGCCTTTTCAAATTGACTCTAGTGACAAACTTATTTTCCAGTACCCTCCAAACAGTAACAAATGTAGAAGATAAAGTTCTACACCTCCAAAATTGTTTATACATTGAGACATTCTCCTCTTCTCGACCCCCCTTAAACGATTATAGGCAGATTTAACCGTATAAGATAAAGTCTCTCCATCCTTCCAAATCCAACTATCCTCCTTTTCCCAAGTCAAATCTCAACCCTTGAACCACCTAAAAAAATTGACTCATCAATTACTTTTTCCATTAAAAAAAACTCCTTCTTCAAGTTAATTTCCAATCACACACCGTTAAAAGAGAAATAAATTAAACTTAAGATAAGTATGTAAAGTTATTAACTATAATATTGAAAGTTTAAATAATATAAACATAATCTGGTGCCATAATTGTACACAAGACTGAAATATATTCTCTTTTCTAGTTATGCTAATTCACACAAGTGATTGATGTTCAAGTAATTGAGACTATTTCTCTTTTATGACTCCTTTTGTTTTGCTTTTTAAAGAAAAGTAAGGAAGCTAGGGTTTGATGTGGCAGCTTAAGAACGAAAGCTGGTGTAATTAAAAAAAAGAAAACCCTAGATTATTAAAAACTTCTAGATAATGCCAAAATTACATAATGATATTCTGCATGCATTTGCTTCATATACACTTTTAGGGATGTCAAATATTCTATATATAAATAAAAAAATAAAATAAAAAATAATTAGAAGAAAAAGGTGTTGGTGAAAATAGGATAAGTTCTTAAGCAGCTCCAAACCACTAACGAAACGTGGACCAAGAATTAAAGCTAAGTGCTTTGGATCACGTGAGATGACATGCAAAAGATGAGCCATGAGGGCCACCATTGTTGAATAGCTTGTGCTAGCCAATCCTTTTCTCTTTGACAAGAATAACTACACTCTTTTGCTTATGTGTTGCAATTTTTAGAACCCCATAGCCCTTTTTGACCACTTTTATGCCGATTACTCTTCAATCTAAAATAAGTGATTTTATATCTAACTTAATTTTACAAAACTTATTTGTAAGATGAGATTGATCATATATATATACTATAATTTGACTTTATCTTTTGTTGATGTAAAATCTCTAACATAATCTTTTATATTGTAAGACGAGACTGATCATTTATATACTATAATTTGATTTTTATCTTTGGTTGAAATTATTATCTTTTTATTAGGTTAGTTAATGGTTTATGTTATTTTGATGGTTTGTTGGATCCAAGAGTTTTATAATATAAGTTTTTTATTATATAGATTTTATAATGTATGCGTAAAATATCCAACTATTTCTTTACATTATATTTATCAAAAAAGAATTATAAAAACTTTCATGTTAGGCATTACTATGAAACTTGACATCTTAGTTAGGCTAACACCTCAAGTAACAACAATCATCTGTCATCACATGAAAAAAAAATAAAAAAATATGGAGGGACTAGACAAAAAAACTCATATGTTAACAAAAATGATACATAGATAAACTATACCTATTCATAAAGAATTCTAAGAATATATTAGATTGAAGCATATTATACCAATGAAATGATTATCTATGAATAAATTCTAAATTAGCCAACTTATTAGTATATGCATTTCCTTCACGAAAAATATGAGTAACCCTAAACCTGATTTTCCCACAGTAATTAAGACAAGTATTTCATTTATTACAAAGCATCCACGGAACATTAGTCTTAACAATAAACTCAGCACAAACCAAGGTAGAATCACATTTAAGCTATACATTAGTAAGTCCCATCTTTTGGGTTTCCTCCATAGCATGTATAACTCCGTAAAACTCAGCAACCATAACAGTCTGAACTTCAAGAAACACAGAGAAAGCACCAATAAACTCGCACATACTCCCACGAAAAATACTTCCACAAGTAGCAAGACCAGGATACCCCTAGCAGTCCCATCAATGTTAATTTTAACTCAACCTAGTGAAAGAAACTCCCATTTAACAAGAAGACGAAAAAATTATTATATTATTATTTATAACTATATATAAATAAGATTGTGTTTTTGTAATATATATATATATATATATATATATTATTTTTATCATTATATACATAAATAATTTTCTTAGTTATTATAATAAAAATACAATTATTATAAAAGTGAATAAAATATAACTATTATATGTGTATGCTTTTTATATTTAATGATTATATTTTGGAAAATGAATGTCATTTTTTAAAAAATAGAAAATAAAAGATGAATAATAATAATAGAGAGAGATATATTAAACTACTTCTAGATGATTAAAAACAAATAAGTTATTTGAAGTTTAATCCTTAGTAAATACACCATACTAATAAGTTTATTATCTTAAAAAAAATATCAATATGTTTAATTTGTGTAAAATGTATTTATATTGACAACAAAAATTCAATCTTTAATTTTGCTAACATATATTTTGTTTTTATATTGTGGTATGCGGATGAGCATGAATATTTTTGTAGTTTATTCTTTTCCACTGTGTCATGTAATCTTTTGTATATTGGCATTGAAATTTGATAACAACTTAATTTGGGTGGAAAATCATTTAAATTAAGAAATAAATAATTAATTATTATATTAATTAAATTAAATACTGTTTTAATAAATTAAATAATTTGTTTTCTGATAAGAAAAAAAATTCTGATCTGTCAATAGTATCAATAAGAGAAGAAAAATATTTGTATATAAAATAATTCTTATTATTAATAAAAAAAAATTATAAAATGTTTAGATTGGTATCTAGTTATCAAAAATTATAACTATTAATTACTTTATATTCTAAATTAAATTTTAATTATAAATTAGTGATTAATTTAGAATTTAAAATATTTAATAATTAAAATCTTGGTAGTTAATATTAAATATCAATTTAAAAATAATTTTATAATTTTTTTATTAATAATATAAACTACTTTATATACTAATAAATTTTAAATTTATAAATTAGTATTCAAATTAATCAATATAAATTAATTATTTTTTTCTTTAAAATTAGTTGTTATTTAAGAATTTATTGAAGTGCATACATTCAAATATTCTTCTTAAACAATATTAAATTTACTTATCTAGCTCTAATAGTTGAAAACTGTATCTTTTAGTTTATGTACTTAAAAATAATCCATTTTATTGTAATACTTGTCATTTTTAGTTTTTACGAGTTTAGGTGTAGAAACCAAGAGATTAAAAATGATATCTATATTAGTATTAAAGGTGATTATAATGATATATGTGGGGACTAAAAATAAGTATGTTTTAAGTATTAAGTATGTTATATAAAGATTAAAAAAAAAAAAAAAGAGGTATATTTAGAAAAATTAAGGGTGGAAAACATAAAGAGATAATAAGAAGAATGATACTATAAAAGTAGTAACAGGGGCAAGTGGAGAAAGGAACCTTTGTCTGGTTGCAAACAGTATAATTCACTCTATCAGGCATATCATTATATTTCCATATTTCCTTAGTGGATAAAGCATTTGATTTTTTAACTTAATTGATGTTACTTTCAATTAAGAAATTAAATTGGTATTTCTTTTCCTTATTGGAAGAATAAACTGATGTAGATATTTTATGGTTAAGAAAGTTTATGTTAACTTTTGTTGTAAAGAAATATTATAAGTAATGCCTTTTTTCCTTTAAAAAGAAATTAAACCATTACCACCTTTTTGTATTTGTTTTGAAGTAATGTGACTGAAATATTTTTAATTAGAGTTTTTTTATTAAAAAAATATAAAATAGAAACTAATTTTAAAGATTAAAATAATTAATTATTTTTATATATAAAAGAGATATAATGAATAAAATAATCATAGTTAAATAGAAAAAATGGTCCAATATTTTTTTATCAACGGCCAATTTTTACAGTAAAAGAGAAGGTTCCATTGGAATATTTATTTATTTTTATTTAAGTACACTGAGTGTTTTTGTTTTATTTAAAAAAAATTGATTTAGTTTCTACTTGAAAATAAAAAAGGTGTGTGGACACAAATATGAATATAAAAAGATATTGAAAGATATTAATTAAATTATAAATTATTTTATGAACTAAAAAAATTATTGATATTTTTCTATTATTAATTAAATTTTTTTTACTATGTTTTAGTTACTAATTATTTTATATTTTAAATTAATTTTTATTAATTTATTAAAGATTAATTTAAAATTAAAATTAAAATATTGATAGTTCAAACTTTTTTACTAAATATTTTGTAATGGACCTTGAATTGTATCGGACACTTTTTTTGTTGTTGTTATTTTATGTATAATGGTGATTTTTTTTTTACATTTAAGTTGAGTGATTCATTAGCCTGAAAATATAAAAGGTCATATTAAACCTAAAAATTACTATTGTAATCCCGTAAAACAACACTATAGTTCCTCTTCACTTTTTTTCATTTTTCCTCTCTTTCACTTTTTTCTCTCTTCTTTCACTTTTCTTTTTTCATTTTCTCTCTCATGTTTCATCTATTTCAAAATCTGATCACACTATGTTATAGCTGAGGAGTCCGGTACATTTCTATTTGATCAAATTTTCAAATAGAATAAGTTCTTTTTTACACTAAAGATAATTTATTCTCTGTTTTTCTTTAGGATTTAACCATCAGTATTGATGGGACAGTAGAGAAAAGTGTTTCTCTCAACTATTTTTACCGCATACTGAATTTTTGTGTCGTTTGGATAATATGCTTTAGCTCCCTAAATTCTGGAGTAGTTTCCCTGTTGGAGTTGAAGTTTCCACTAGAATAAAGAATTTCATATAAGAGAAGTTTAGATAGTTGATTTAAATAATAATTTAATCTAGTAATTGTATGCATGTTAGGTTACAAAGTTAGTTAAACTGAATTTGATTATTTATAAGTGTCATAATTCAATAATATTTCATACAAAAAGATAGACATTTATGGACTTTAATTGATAATAGTTATAATTCAACCTCGAGTGAGAAGGATTAACTTCATTCTCAATTTTCTTAATTGAAATCTTTTACTGATTTACTTTACTTTTATTTAGTTTTCATGCAAACTATTATCAATATCAAATCAAATTATTGTACATATTCTTATACTTAGTGAATGCTACTATTAGGATTTTAAATAATTGTTCCTTGTGAGTTCGATATTCGTCCTTAGGGACAAATTATTACTTATGACTCGGTACACTTGACGTAAAAAAAGTCATCAATTATGAGTTTATGTGAGGATGAATTTGAGGTATATATGTAATTGATTTGAGAAATCTTAAATGATGTATGAGTGATTGATATGTATTTTATGTAAATGATATGTGTTGTATGTGAGTGATGAAAACTTGCATGAACTTGATGTCATACATTCATGGTAATGTATGAGATGTTGTGTTTTGGT
This sequence comes from Phaseolus vulgaris, assembly GCF_000499845.2. NCBI lineage: Eukaryota > Viridiplantae > Streptophyta > Magnoliopsida > Fabales > Fabaceae > Phaseolus > Phaseolus vulgaris. The sequence goes on from NC_023749.2 coordinate 49,398,188, forward strand.
ACATTAAGTATGAAAAGTCTACAAGCAGAGATCCTCTTACTTTACTGATGATCTAAGTCACATAGACTAAGGTATCAGTTTGTGAGAAGCTGAAAAGGGAGTTCAAAAACACGGTGAACGCTTCTAGTCACACGGTATGGATGATTGGAGTTACCCTGATCCGATTGGAGTGAATTAGATGTTAGTATCTGGTAGGGACATACTTAATGAGTCTTCCGGAAGAGAATAAATTCATATGCCAATCCATATGCCATCGCTAATTGAAATGAAATCAGAAGGGTACTCACGATTGAAAGGAAATCAAGGTACCGTGAGACAAATGAATTTATGTGGCCACAATATGATTAATCAGTCTTCTGAAAGATACTAGATTCATATACAATCACTATGATTGGCATGAAATCAAAGGTACTTGAGGGTTGAAAGGAAATCAGGAAGAATGATAATGGAGGTGCAGGAAGAAACAAAAAGCCACGAGATTAGGGTTTTGAGGAAGCATCAAACGAGAGACATCTCGTTCAGAAAGGGAGTGTAGCAGTAATAGAACTTGAGGAATGTCCAAAAAGGGTTGAAAGGAAATCAAGATACTATGATGCAATTAAATATATGTCAAGTCAATATGATTGAAATGAAATCAAAGTAATGTGGATTGAAATGAAATTGAATTATTGTGATTGATATTTGGATTTTGTATGACTGTGTTTGAGTAAAACTGAAACTAAATTAGTTATGAATTACTAATCAAATTAGTTCTTTTACTTATATTTTCGAATGACAGAACTTTATTTCGATAGCTTACCCTTACATATATTAGTTTGTGTATGAACTGCAATAATTATACTATCTACATAAATATAATGAACATATATTTGTGCATGTGCAAAATTTGGAAATAAATATAGAAATCATAATTTTTTTTTTCTTCATCTAAATAGATGAATTTATACATATATTAGTAAGTTAATAAAGTTTATATCTTTTGATGTTATTTTTGGGATATTACAACTATCCAATTTTTTAAAAAAAAAAACTTAATGCATTGGATCAGGTTGAATCGGTTGAACTACTAGTTGTAAAACTTTCAAGTAATTACTAGTTGTATACATATTACAAATATTTGTATAATTGTTGTTATTTAGTACAGTTTATATATTTAAAAAAAATTAATAAACTTAACTCTACATATTATTTTATTTCTCACAAAGGTACTTTTGTTATTAATTTAAATACGATTTATAGATTATTACGAATTTATTTTGTCATTTTTCCCATTTGATGATTCCCTATATTATAAATAAACAAAATAGGGACAATCGAAATTCAATTATTTTGGTTATTAATATTTTTTTTTTCACTTCTAATGAGTTAGATAAATTATAACAGGTTTAGTTTACATGTTTATTTATTTTTCTAAATTAACATACATGACCACTCAATCATCTATTTTTTAACTTGAGTTAAATTGACACATTTAGACTTTAGCACGTATATTATATTTTTTTCATTCACTTTAAGTTTTTTTATAATATAATATAATTTCAAAAAAGCTTTTTAATTTTCTCAAGTTTATTATGTTTTTTTTATCATATTTTAATAAATTAATTAAAAAAATTACCTGACATGTATATAATATTTACATTGGAAAAGCCTCGCACCAAACAAATTTAGTTGCTCCATCAATAAGACAAATTCTACACTATTTATACTGTACAAAATAATATTATTATTATCATCCTCTTTTTATTATTTTATTATTATTATTATTTTATTTTTATTTATTATTATTATTATATTCTGTAGGAAATTCTATAGGAGTTTTTCTATTGTTGTTAACAACAATTAAAGTGTTGATAAAGACATGTGAGATTTTGGACCAATGATTTTGTAGTGAACAATGTGCTTATTTTTTCTGAGAATCTCTTATGCAATGAAAATTACACGATACCTCTAGCATTAACATTCAATATGATTGTTAACTTTTTCATGAAAAATCAGTAACCATTAATTTCTTTTTTATATTTTATTTAAATATGTACTAATAGTAACTATATAATTATTTGATTTTATTTATAAAAAATCATCTACTTTATTAATGCGTATAGTTATTGATTATAAAATAAAACGTATACTATTATACTTCTTTAAAAATATAACTTTATCTTCATATAATAATGATAATATTCATCTAGGTATAAGAAAGATCATACTTTTATCTCATATATACATTTAAAAAATTACTTAAATTTTAAAATAATCTCTCTTTTCTGTGTTTTGGAATGTTAAATGTTCGACTCTGAGGTGGAGTCATGAAGTAAATGTTATGGACTTTGCTATATTTTACTATTAAGTTTTTTTAATAAAAATTAAAATATTTATAATACTTTTATTAATTTAATTTTTTTTATTATAGATAAAAAAAAAGCATAATAAATTCAGTATTAATCAAAATATAAGAAACCATACATTTTTAAGTTATCATTAAATATAAACTAATTTTAGAAACCAAAATAATTCATTATTATTTGGCTATACCATTTTATAAAATGTGTTTACGTCCTCTCTTCTTAGTCTACGATTATCCCTGCTCTTCCTCATATGTGGATATAAAAATTATTGATATCTAAAGTAATTTTTATTATTAATAAAAATTTATAAAATAATTTTTAAATTGATATCTAACCATCAGCTACCAAGATTTTAGTTACTTATTACTCTATATTCTAAACTAGTCTCTATTAGTCTTTTAGGGATTAATAAAAAATATAAAATATTAATAGCTAAAATCTTGGTAGTTAATTTAGATATCAATTTAAAATCTATTTTATAAATTTTTATTAATAATAAAAATATTTTATATATAAATCATTTTTAATTTCCATAATAGTATTTAATTTAATTAAAATAGTGATTAATTATTTTTTATTTCTAAATTTGATTATTATTTATTGATTTTTTTTTATAAATTAGAGTTTGATATAAGAAAGAAAAAGATGAAAATTAAAGAATAGATATTGTGTGATAAGATTCAAATTTGATGACAATAACAGTATGCGGCTAGCCCTGAGAATCAAACGTGGAGAACCACATATGAAGAATGATAGGACTTTATGGGAGGCTCAGAAAATAAACTGTACAAAGATCCAACTAGTGGGATTCTTAACAATCAACCAATTTCACTTCAATTTTTTAAATTGTTTATTCTTTTTCTTAGACAAGTTTTTTATTCCCATAGCAATTCATTTTTGCACGTAATTTCAATAATCAATTGTGCTATATGCTAAAAATCTCTTTCATGTCTATGCAATCAATGACGTCAAATTTTAATACTAATCTGTAAGAAATAGAAGTACACTAGTGTTAAAATCTTACATTTAGGGAAAATAAGTAAGATTGAAGATTAATATAATATAAAATAAATTACAAATATATTATCTTAAAATTTTTAAGTTAAAAATTCTATTTTCGTTTTTTTATGATTTTTATCGAAAAAAATTATATTTTTTTCTTGAAGAACCAATAAATATTACCGTAGAAGCTAGTTCCTTCGAAATTCACACTACTATGACGTATTTTTTATCATAAAAAAGTATGACATTGACCTCAAAGTTTAGAGCATTTAAAGTTATATATTTTGTCTTTTCATAGTGTCGAAACCGTTTGTTTATACTTGACTTTGTTCTATTAACCATAATTAGGGGATATGATCCCTGATTGTTCTCTGTTAATTAAATCTTGGATTTGATCACTTTTTTCTCTAAACTGATGTCAGGAATAGGGTTCTACCAATGATCCATGTGTCCATTGTTAATTAGCACTAATTAGTACTAATTAGTGGGGATGATGTCAAGAATGAAGAGATTGGTTTCAAATGGGATGATTTCTCATTGAAGGAGTGTAGTATATTTATACAAATAAGATTGTAAATACTGAAAAATAATATAAAACCTAATTATGCATATTCAATCAACTAATTATGTCACATAATAACTAATTATATCATATGATAACTGATATATAATTTTCTTAATAATTAATTAAGTCATATAATGACTAATAATACCATATGATAACTCACATATTCCTTAATACTCCCTCTCAAGTTGGAGAGTGCAAATCAAGTACTCCCAACTTGTTGCATAAAAATTCAAATTACTCTTTGCCAAGCGCTTTTGTATAAATGTCTGTCAACTGCATATTTGTATATACATAACATGGATGAATCTCACCTGCTTGAAGTTTTTCCCTAATTACGTGACAATCAATCTCAATGTGTTTTGTACATTCGTGAAAAACTGGATTAGCTACAACATGTAAAGTTGCTTGATTATCACAAAATAACGAAGCTGGTTTTTGAAATTCAACCTTCAAATCCCAAAGTATATATCTCAACTAAGCCAATTCTAGACAAGTATTTGTCATTGCTCTATACTCTGTATTCTGCTTCTGCTGAAGAACGTGATACATTCGTTTTTTTCTTCGATTTCCAAGAGATGAGGGATGATCCGAGAAAAACACAGTAACCAGAAACAGAACGCCTTGTAGTACGACATCCTCCCTAATCTGAATCACAATATGCATTAAATTATTTTCAGATGGTAGAAAAATACCTTGACCTGCGTCCCTTTAATATATATAAGAACCCGCAACGCTGCTTCCCAATGTGACTTTTATGGTGTGTTCATGAATTGACTAAGGGAACGTACTGAATATACTATGTCAGGTCTGGTAACTGTCCAATATATTAATCTCTCAACCAGTCTCCGATACTTGCTCAGATCATGAAGTATTTCGTCATCTTCATCTCTCAGTTTCAAGTTTTGCTCCATTGGAAATTTTTCTGGCTTCACACCTAATAATCTCGTGCCTTGTAAAATATCCAATGCATATTTTCTGTGAGACATAAAGATCCTTCTTTTGGAACGGGCGAATTCTATCCCCAAAAAATATTTCAATTCACCAAGGTCTTTAATAAGAAAATGTTTGAGCATATGACTTTTGAGCAACTTGATTTCATGTAAATCATTATCAGTCAACATGATGTCATCAACGTAAATGAGAATAACAGTAAACTTTTTACCTTGAGATTTAGTAAAAAGTGAATAATCTGCCTTTGATTGAATGTAACCAGTAGATTTAACAGTAGTTGCAAAAGTTGATAACCAATTTCGTGATGCTTGTTTTAAACCATAAATATATTTGTGAAGCCAACATACTAGATTCTTCCCCCGTCGGCGCCAAGAGGTGGATTCATATACACTTCTTCTTGTAATGTCTCGTGAAGAAATGTATTGTGCACATCAAGTTGATGGGTATACCAGTTGTGGGAAGGAGCGACAGTTAATCAACAATGAAGAGTGGTAAACTTGGAAGTAGGAGAAAAAGTTTCTTTATAATTTATACCTTCAACCTTGGTGCAGCCCTTAGCAACTAAACGAGCTTTATATTGTTCAATGGTCCGATAAGAGTTATATTTGATTTTATATACCCAGCGACAACCGATTGGTTTGTGCCCTGGTGGAAGAGAAACCATCTACCATGTGTTTGTTCCATTCTAGAGCTTGAAGTTCAGCATACATGGTTTGATGCCGAAGTGGATCACAGTTAGCTTGCTCGAAAGAAGATGGTTCTTTTTGTGTTGTTAAGAGGGCTAAAAAGGCACAGTGATAAGGAGAAAAATAAAAAACAGACAAATGAGAAGAAAAGGGATACCTTGTACCTTTACGAGAACTTGATTGTGACGAAGAATGATTAATGTGGGAAGACATGTCGTAGTTTTTTTTGCAATGCAAGAGGTTGAATATTACGAGTGGAACGGTGGACAGGAGGTTCATCGAGGGTCGAAATTAGTGATAGATTGGAGGGTTTTAATGTCGCGAAAGATTAGGAAGAAGACAGATTAGGCAATGGAGAATGAGATGAGAATGGTATGGCGGTTTATGGGATGAGGATTCTGGAATAGTGACATCAGAGGAAGGTGTAGATGATGCGGGATTGTGATCAAGTAAATGAAGCGTGAAATTGAGAGAAAAATCAATAGAGGATATCGATTGAACCGATGTATTGAAGGAAATGTTGCGAGGTAGAGGAAAATATGGTGATGAATTTTGAGGAAATTGAAAAGATTTGGAATGAAAAGGGGAAATATTTTTTTGAAAATATACGTCACGATTGATGGATATTTTTTTGGTTTGTAAATCAAAAATTGTATACCCCTTTTAGCCATGTGGATACCCCATGAAGACACAAATAGATGCTCGAGGATCAATTTTTTGTTTAGGGCGAACATTGGTCACATAACATTCACAACCAAAGACCCATAAATGTGCAAGAGCAGGAGGACAGTTATACAAGACCTTAAATGGAGATTTGTTGGATAACAATGGTGTTGGAATTCGATTTATGAGGTAAATTGTAGTTAAGACACATTGCCCCAGAATTCAAGTGGCACATTTGATTGAAACATGAGAGAACGAGAAACATTCAAAATGTGCTGATGTTTTAGTTCTACAACTCCATTTTTTTGTGGAGTGTGAATTAAAGAATTTTGGAGCTCGATCCCTTTATTTTGAAGAAAACTGTGAAAATGAATAAATTTTGTGTCATTATCCACTCTTATTGTTTGAACATTTGTTTGAAATTGAGTTTTGACGAATTGTGTCTATTCTTTGATGGATGCATGCAGTATAGACCACCGCACTGTCTACCTAAGCCAGTCATCTTCCCCGAAACCAAGTCCTGCAAAATAAAAAATTCATAAAATAATAGAATGTAACAATCTAGGTCGTTTGTGAGTTTGTTGGCTGAAACCAAGTTCAAGTTAAAAGATGGGACACGTAGATTTTTAAGTGTGAGTTTGGGATTAAAAATAACGGTGTCAATGTGTGTGGCTTGTGTCGTAGCACCATTTGGTAAATCGACACTTGTAATATTGGAAGATTTGGGTTTAGTTAAAAGAGACATATGAGAAACAATGTGATATGTGGCGTCAATATCCAAAATTCAAGAACTTGCACTACTAGAATTAACAGACACAAAAGTTGATGGAATCAAACCTGCGGCATTTGCATATACGTCAACATTACCAAAATTATTTTGATTTGATGCATTGATTTCTTGAGTCGATTTTTGAATCTGCTTTGCAGTGAATCATTGTATTACACTAGAAGAAGTTGAATCAGATACTTCCTGGGATTTTGTCATGTTTGTTGTGGGTTGATAGTTGATGTCATTTGATTTTATAAGAACCAAGACATGGTCTGGTTGATCTGAATGATGAATATAGAACGGGTGTGAGAGATCAGTGGTTTTGATATCTGATCCAAAACCCTTCAAATCGTTTCACATGGCAATATGGGTGTTTTTGAAAGTATGGAAATCTTGATACTAAAATCGTGCTCTGATACCATGTCAAGAATAAAGAGATTGGTTTCAAATGGGATGTTTTCTCATTGAAAGAGTGTAATGTGTATATACCAACAAAATTGCAACAATTGAAAAATAATATAAAACATAATTATGCATATTCAATCAACTAATTATGTCACAAAATAACTAATTATATCATATGATAGCTGATATATAATTTTCTTAATAACTAATTAAGTCATATAATGACTAATAATATCATATGATAATATGATAACCGATACATTCTTTAATAGATGATAATGTCAGATAAGTCACACGAGATGATCCACAACCTATTGTAGAAAAATGTAGGATGAGTTAGACATTCGTCAACTCACATATGCCCCTCTTGTATAATACAGTCCGCACAGGTCGATTTGTCACCCTCACGACCCACATTAATTTTTTTCTCCTTTTATTTTATTATTATATAATATTATTTGTATATTGAATATAACTAAATATTTATTATTTTATTAATATATATTTGCAAGTATGACTCTATATTTTATTTCATGATCTACTTTAACATTTTTTCATAATTTGTTTGTTAGTAATAAATAAATATTTTTTGTTCTGCTACCACCAATATAGTCTTGTATCACTTAGGAGTCGAGATAAATGACAGTTTATATACTCTTTTCTCTTCCAACTCACCGAAACACTTTTTAAGGACAAAATCGTGACAAAACATCAATCTCTAAAGCAAACAATATCTCGAATCTTGTGATTCATCATCCATACTAATTAGCATATATATTTTATTAATTAAGCATGATAACTAGAATCTATTATTATTAAAAGGACGTACAATTGCTTAATCGAGATTATGAAATCTCTTATTATGACATTGGTACATACACGATCGTATAGCTCTGCAATTCTAATACATATAGAAAGTGTTTCTAATAGAATTACAAGCAAATATGACTTCATAATTAATTTTTGGCTAATGAAAATGTAAGCATTTACCCTAAATATATTGAATATTTGAGCATGAGGTATGTTATGTCTATACGAACCTTGAAACTCTTTTTTGACAGTTATAAACTGTCACGTCGTATAGAAGAGAATAGAAGACTACAAAAGGATAAAAGTACAAGAAATTGATCACTCTCCAATAATTTACTTTCGGTTCATTAAAGTCAAAGATTATAGCATATGAACTTAGAAACTTCAATAACAAATTTCAATTCAGAATAACACTTATTCTTATCAACAAATTAGGTCATCATTTCAATCAAAATTATAGTTATAGAAAGCATATAAGTTATAAGCTATATGTTACATACGAACATGGAACATGAAAATTTAGGTAGGTTATCTATATTATAAAATAATGATAATTTTAAAATATCCATTAAGAGGAATATTTTGCATCCAACTCTTTTTTAGATCGGTTTAGAAAACTTTCTGTATTTTGTATTAAGAGTTCGTGTAAAAAGTATTTTTTTTAAATCTATTATTTAGCAATCGATCGAAAACGAGTACCTCTTCTTTGTAATTTTTAACTCTTTAACAATAACAAAATTTACTAAATATCAATTAATTTTAAAAAAATAATTAATCACTATATTGACTTAGTTAAATATTATTTTATAAATTAAAAAATTATTGGTATAATATTTTTTATTATTAATAAAAATTTATAAAATAAATTTTAAACTAGTATATAATATTAATTATCAAAGCTAAACTTTTTATACTCTATATTCTAAATTAATCTTTAACGACTAATTTTATTATTTTAAAGACTAGTAAATTAGTTTTCAAAACTATTTTTTTTTAATGTAATGAAACTATAGAAATTATTTTGTAAAAGAACATAATTTAAAAAAGTTTCTGTTGGGAAAATCAGAATTAATTCTTCCTCTTTGGTGTAAATACAAAATAGGCACTTACGAAAACAATAAGTAAATAATAGAAAATTGAGCAAATAGAATAATGGCACCGAGCATTTTTAACGTGAGGAAACTTCCTCAACCCTATAAATAAAAACTCACTGGACCTAGTTTAGAAAATGTCTCCACTGTGAAAGTAAGATTATAATATTTGTTTCTCTCACTCTATGAGGACAACACTCAATCTCACCCAACAAAGATGGAATTCAGCGTCTCTCTAGCCTTTCATTAGGATTTATAATATCACACTATGGTGAATATTAGCTCTACCTTTTACTCTCTATATTGTTCTTCTCACTTTTCTCTTCCTCACAAGTTCTCTTTATATATAGAATGAGAGGAAGGCTTATGACATAAAGAGATAGTGGGTAATTAAAGCTATAATTTTAAGACTTTTGGAATGACCATCATTGAATATATTCAATGAATGGATCAGTCGTCAAGATTCCTTGGTCATGGTCTCCATTAGAATAAGGAGAGATTCCCAACAAATCTCCCCTTCCCAACTTAAGTAAGGGTATCAACAAACCAACTCCCCTACAACAGTTTGTTAACTTCTTGGCTGAAATTGTCTTGATCATCATGTCAGGCCAATTGTCATCTGTATGAACCTTCTCTAGCTATAACTATCCTCCAAAGCCAAAAACTAGCTTTCCTAAACAAAAAAATTATGAATTTTCTAAATATTTTTTCATTTAAATAAATTTATAGATAGCTTAAATATAATTGGTGTAGAGATCATTTAAATACTTTTAATGAAATATAAAATACTCAAAAGAAGTATCTCAGAGATAGTTTCGTATAGTGGAAATTTCTATATCTAGGAGTCCTGATTGTTAAAAAATAATTAAAATTCGTTTCATTGGTAAAAATATAGTACCTAAAATATTAAATTAATTTTCTAGAAATCAAAGGATATAAATAATCACTACACCAAAAAGTAAAATTAGCTGAAAAAAAGTGAAGGTGATGCTAGGAATCATAAATAGTGTCCACTAAGCCTTTATTATTAAAAAAAAATAAAAATAAAGTATGAGTTATATGGACATAAACTAAAAAAAAAATTGCGTGGGTCAAACGGTTACAACTGGAACTATAAATAATAAATAATAATAAAAATTTAAAATTTTGTAGGTTAAGCCCACACAAACATAATATATATATATATATATAGTTTTAAATTAAATTTAAATATGTAATAAAATTATGAAGGTTAAGCCCACGCTTGTTTAAAAATTGTGGTCAATCCGTTGACTAAACCCACGCTTCTTTGAATAAACAATATAAAATATAATTTTGTGTGGGCAACATGTAGGCTAAGTCCACGCTTGTTTAAAAATTATGTGGCCAACATGTAGGCTAAGCTCATGCTTATTTAAATAAACAATATAAAATATAATTTTGTGTGAGGAGCATGTAAGCTAGGCCTACGCAAAAAAAACACACAACTTATGTCCCACACACCCGCCACTATTTTTATGTCGAGACTAGCCACTATTTTTATGTCGAGATTAGCTTCCAAATTTTAATGATAACTACACTTTTGCGTCCATTTATTATAATTAATGTCTCTTTTTGACCCATGCTAATAAACATATTTTTTGTAGTGAATATGTTATTTTTATTAAAATGTGTTGCCCCCTTAAATAATTTAACAAAAACAGATTATTTAAATAAATAAAAAAGTTAACTCAAGAAAATTATATTCAAATTTCTTCACAATGATATATAAGAAACTTAACTAGAAATTATTCTTGCGAGACATAATTTATAGTAATATTTTTTTTTTAAAATGCAAACAAAAGAGGAATGAGTTTTTCTGAAATGAGACATATATATACCAACATCAAATTCCCAATAAACTAGAAAGCTTCTTTCTCCCCCATAAACAAATTCTTTGAAATGCCTCTCATTGCATTTAATGTGGAATGAGTTTTTTTCTGAAAGCCTCCATTATTAATGACTTGAACAGCACGTAATAAGAAACCCTAGAACCAGAATTTTGGTTGAGCTAGGTGCATTATTTGGTTCTTTTTCACAAAATCCATGCCCCATCTTCACTTTTTTGCTTTAGTGGAAGTGCAGATGAAGGAATTGGAACCACAACTTTGGACCAACACAGCGTGCTCATCATTATTTTGAGACTTCATAAGCTCAATCATGCATGCATTCACACATTTCTCGAAGTTAGGTTTTCTTTTCACGAGCTTCCTCAGACTGCTACCAAACCATACTCAAAAGTTTCACACAATAATTTGTCACCACTAATTTCACAACCAAACAAAACCTTCAACACTACTCATAATTCCACCTCACACAGTGCCTAATCATTCAATCAAAATTCATTTTAAAAATTAAAAATAATTAATTATTCTATTAATTAAATCAAATATTATTTTAAAGATTAAAAACACTACTAGTATATAAATTAATTTCTATTATTGGTAAATAATTTTTGAATCGGTATCTAACTAGTTAGTAAGGTTTTAACTTCTAATTATTTAGATTACGCTACAAGAAAAACATGAAATAGAAACCAATTTTAGAGACAAAAAATAATTAGTTGTTATAGTAACTAAATTAAAGACAATTTTAGAAACTAAAAAAAAAAAATTCTAAATTAGTTTCTATTATTGTTAAATTCTTTTTAAATTGGTATCTAATTAGCAACCAATGTTTTAACTACCAATTATTTAGTTTCTAAATTTGGTAGCAAAAACATTGGTTGTTAATTAGATACCAAAAACCATTTAACAATAGTAGAAACTAATTTAGAAACCAAAATATTTTTAGTCTCTAAAATGGTCTCTAATTTAGTCACTATAACAACCAATTATTTTTTGTCTCTAAAATTAGTTTTTATTTCATGATTTTCTAGTAGTGTTGGTAGTTAATTACATATAAATAATTTTTGTAGTTTTTAAAATAATATCTAATCTAGTTAATATAATAATTAGTTTTTTTTTCATTTTTAAAATTAATTTTTATTTAATAATTTTTTTTATATTTACATGTGCATCTTTGATGCTTCCCTGAGATTGATCCTTTAATTTTGGAACTTCTCAATCTGTGGTTCATATGTACCTTCTTTCATTCCATGAATTGAGGACTTCCATGCAAATTTTAGGATCTACTTGGCACCACAAGAAACAAAGTTTTCTTAGAAACAAAGTTTTCTTAGAGACAAAGTTTCATTTTCTTTAATCAATAACTAAAAGGCAAATCAGGACACCTCATAATAACAATAAAGACACTTATATTTAAATTACATTTACACTTTTTCACTAATTGATTTTTTCATATTTTTTTGTGATTTTTTCTATAAAAAAAGTTGTAAGGTCTCACAAAATATTCGCCGAAAAATCTTACCAAGTATGAAAATTCTCAGTAATATTTATTTATAATTACAAATAGGAAACACTTTTATTGATGTTTCATTTTATTCATAGTTGAGAAAAAAAAACTTTTATTGATATTTACCTTTTCTTATCATAACCATAAGATAGTGTGTTTAAACTTTAAGGTATGCATATACGCAGTAACAAAATGAGTGACAATGCAATGTTTTAAAATAAATAAAAAATGTTTGTATAAATTAAAAAAAAAAAAGTGGGGTAATGTAATTTATTTTATAAACTATGAAATGAACACAAACACACCCATTTTAGATTAAATAAAAGAATTAAGGTTTTGAAAAAGAAGTTAGTGATATTGTAGACTTATATAATAATTTTTAAGATCATTTTATAAACTAAAAAAATATTTGGTATTTAAAGTATTTTCTATTATTAATAAAAATTTATAAAATAGTTTCTTAATTGGTTCTAAGCAATACCTACCAAAATTTTAGTTACTTACTACTTTATATTCTCTTTACTAGTCTTTCAGAGACTAATTTAAATCTAAAATATTAATAACTAAAATTTTGATAGCTAATTTAGATATTATTTTATAAATTTTTATTAATAAGAGAAACCACCTTATATACAAATAATTTTTTAGTATCTAATTTAGTCAAATTTACAAGAGAAAGCAACTCCAACTCCTACACTACAAGAAAATCATGAAATAGAAACCAATTTTAAAAATAAAAAATAATTATTTGTTATAGTGACTAAATTATAAACCATTTTAGAGACTAAAATTTTGGTTTCTAAATTAGTTTTTATTATTGTTAAATGATTTCTAAATTAGTATCTAATTAGAAACCAAGGTTTTTCTACCAGATTTAGAATCTAAATAATTGGTAGTTAATAACATCTCAATAATCTTAGAAAGAGTGTGAATAACATATAAATTTAGGAGATAAAATTTTAGAATAAATGAAAAATAAATTATTTTAAATCTATTTAAAAACATTTCTCGAAAGATGTTTTCTTTTCCATTTAATTTAAAACAATATCTCTTAAGTTGAATAAGTTGAATTTCAAAGTTACAATGGACTAAACTCAATACTTTTTTAAACTTAAAAGAAAAAACATAAAGACTATTATTTTATAATAATCAGAATCAGACTTACAACACATTTAATGGACTTGAAGTCTAACTCAACCTCATAAAACTAGCTCATAAGATTGAGGATTGCACCCACTTATATACAATGTATTGTCTTCATCTTTAGTTGATGTGGGATCTCCATCACTTATCTAAACCTTAGCAACAAAATCTGAGATAAAAAAAAAATAGTCAAAAGATGAAATATTAATTTTGGCAAAAAAGGAAAAGGAAGATAACTCAAAGCAATTCCGAAGAGCAAAAGTGTTGGTGATTGGGAAATATGATTGGAACACACTCATTGGGACCAGTAGTGTGATTGAGACCATCTTTGGTAAATGCAGAACAAATAAGACCTTTCACCAAAGTTCAACCTTCGTGTTTATGCCTCTTCTTTTTCCATCGAATTTCAATTCTCTTATCGTAAAAAAGCTTTTTTGGCATTATTCTTTTTTCGTAACTTTGCTTCAAACTTCACATCACAACCATTACTTCATTTTCATTTTATGTTGTACCACTTACACTTTATAGATGTACATTCGCACGGATTCGGACATGGTATCGATACATGAAATAGATATGGCATAAGATGCCATTTTAAAAAATAATAATAATTACATAGAAGTAGTTCTATCTATACAATTAAAAATTAATTTTATTCACCAAAACATCACAAAATTGTGCAAAATTCCCATGGAACTAAAGGAACAAGATGAGTATGAAGGCAAATAGTATTATCATTAAGATATAATTAATGAGTATAAAGTATGTGCGGAAAAAAAACTTATACTAACTTAACTTCGTTTGATATTAACGATTTAGAGACAAATAGTGAATGAAAAAAAAATTGGCATTTAAGAGATACTTCAACTCTAATACAAAATGATAACCTATATGTCGATTCTCAGAAAAGTCACAAATCAAAGAATAAAACACGTTGACATCTTACATTTGCTTAACATATGAGTCCACATCCTCACGGTGCACCTGATGATAGTGGTTATAAAATGACAAAGCTAAAGATTATATCAAGAAAGAGATCGCTCAAATAAAAAATGTCACCCACCATGAGCTAAAAAAATGAGCAAAATGAATTAATCATTAATGTTATTTCTTATATTTCGATTTTACATTAAAGAGCGAAAATAATATATATTAAAAATTAATTATTTTTTAAAAAGTTGAAAATATATTTTGTATAACAAATTTTAAAAGTATATTTTAAAAAAAAAAAATTTAATCATGAAAAAAATAGTAAGTATTAATTATAAGATCTATTGGATTTTAAAAAATAGTGAATAGATGATTTAATATTCATAAAAGTAAATGAATGAATTTAATTTAATCAATTTTAAATTTTTTAATGGATAGATTAGATGAATAGAAATTATTCAATCGATAACTAAATCCATCTAATTTATTTGATGTAATATTTTACTTTTTATATTATTTACAAAAATGTTACTCTATTCTCTTTACATTAGTTTTTTCCAACCAATATCATGTTTATATGATATGTAATATTTTTTTTAGTTGCTATTGATAATGATTATTTTTTTAGTGAATATTATTTATATTATGTATTTATCGATGCAAGTTCAAGTTATTTTTTAGTTAAATTTAATTAGGATTTTTTTAATCAATACAGTGAAACTATTTTTTAATGGATGTTAACTATTTTTCAATTGAAATAAGTCATAATTATTCTTTTGTCAATATTTACACATTTTTTTTATCAATATCACAAATGTTATTTTTTTTTCCAAAGCTAATCGCGCTATTTTTCTAGTATTGACTAAGAAAATTTTTAACCAATCATAACTAAGATTTTTTTATTAAAATATTAAAATAGAATAAATCTAAATTATTTTATTAAAAATTAAAAATATCAAATAATTTGAAATAAAAGTAATTCAAATCTAATTTTTAAAAATACGAAATTTGTGTTGAAATACCATAGTAAGTTTTTCCTTTTAAAAGAGGATTTGAAATGCATAAAAAAAAATGTAATTAGAAATCATATTTATGTCTAATGATTTACCAAAATACCTCTTTTGTGTGTAAAGTGATTTTACAGTTACAATCTTTGTCATGTACACGTGTCATTTACAGTTACAGTCTCTGTCTCTTAACCTTTAAAGCAGGTCAAAGCGATTCAATGTTGTCTTAAGTGGTCAATTGGAGAGGCAAAATGAATAGGAACCTTTATCATTGCACAACGTTGATAAAAAAAAAAAAAAAGCAATATATGGATATATTAAAAATAATTACTATAGACTTTAATTAAAAAAAGGTTAGTTGACATATCTAAGAATGAAATTAGGTTATATACATTTTAAATGGGAAAAATTTTAAATTTATAAATAAGGAGTAAATTTTTTATGATTTTTTTTTTTTTTACTTTCTTTAAGTTTAGAGAACAATAAAAGATTTTGTTGTAGTGTTCCATTATATATTATACAATTAAGAAGGTAACAAGTTGAAGATTAAAACTAGGTTATTAAAGTTGTTGTAATTGTGATGTGTAGTTAAATTTCTATTAATAATTCTTTTTTTTAAGTATTTTTTAGGTGTTTGTAAAAAAAAATATTGTTGTCATTTTCACCATTAAAGATTTCACTAGTCTAATGGGTAATTCGTGTAAAATTTGTACGAGGAATGATATGTTTAACTTCAATGTGCTTAAGTTCTTTTATATTAATACTCGTAGCGACAAAGTTTTTCATCTTCTTTTTGTTAGATGAGAGTTTCCTTTACTAGGTTGGGTTAAAATTAATATTGATGATGTTGTTACGGGTTCTCCTTGTCTTGCTGCTTGTGGTGATATTTTCCGTGGGAGTATAAAGGAGTTTATTGGTGGTTTCTTTGTTTTTCTTGATATTCGGACTATTTTGGTTTGCTGAGTTTTATGGAGTTATACATGCATTGAAGAAGCTAAAAAGATGGGTCTTACTAGTTTATGACTTGAATGCGCTTCTATCTTGGTTTGTGTTGCATTTACTGGTATGACTAATTTTTCTTAGATTATGTGGAACACTTGCCTTGATTACTGTGGAAAAATCAGGTTTAAGATTTCTCACATTTTTCGTGAAGACAATGCATGTGCTGACAAGCTTACTAACTTAGAGTTTATTCATAGAGAACAATTTCATTGGTATAACAGGCTTCCATATAGTATTTTCTTAGAATTCTTTATTAATAGGTATAGATTATCTAAGTATCACTTTTCTTAGGTTTTTTAGATATGGGTTTTGGTCTAGTCCCCCCATATTTGCTTGTATTTCCTTTCTTTCTTTCTTTTTTTCCTTTTCTTTAATAATACCTTTTTCATGTTATGGTAGATGATTGTTGACACTTGAGGTGTCAACTTAGTTGAGATGTCAAGTTTCATAGTGATGTCTAACATAAAAGATTTTATAAAAAAGAAAATTATTTTTGGTGTAGGATTTGATCTTTAGAGGTTTATTTGGAGCTCTCTTGAATTTATGAAAAGTGACAAAGGAAGATTTTTGGTGATAGTAGGCACATTATCCTATGCTAATACAGACTAATATTAGCATTTGATCAATAGAATGATTATTTATACGTGTGAATGTTTGATAATTTCATTATTATGTATGTGGAAGTTCATAGGTATACTTTTATATATGAGTAATACTAAGTGTATATGATATTGGTGATTCTTCTATAAATGATTATCAATTTAGTTGATAAGTTGGATGAGTTGGAGTAAGTTGAGGGTGTCAAATTCATATTAGAGATTTCTTTGTTAATTGAAAAATGTTGCTCTTGAGTTCAATATCACTCAAGTTGTGGCGCACTACTCAAAGGACGTTCAAGTCATATGTAATTACCTTAATCACTCCTTATCATTCGAGCAATAACTTAGACACTTAAGTTGTATGTAATGATTATCATGGAACTATGTTTTAGGCCTCAAGTTTTGGCAAAACAATATGTTTTATGTTCTAGAACTACTCGGAAGAGGTTCAACAAGTATAACACTCAAGTGTTATGAGCACACTCAAGCAAAGATAGTGTTTAAGCGAGAAGGAGAAAAAAATATATATAGAGGTGTCTTACCCAAGTAGTGTGAGATCGCTGAAGTATGAAAGTTTTTCTCAATTATATAAAGTGTGTTCATTCCAGCAAGAGAAGGTTGCTCAAGCGAGAGAAACTCACTTAAGCGACATTTGTTGTAATGGTGATGATCTAATATTATACGTGTTGATAATTATATAAATTGGACTATATGATTGATGTGCTATATATATGTTGATATGTATATTGATGAGAATTGTGACATGAATCGTTAGTGATATATATATATATAGTTATATTTATGTAATATGTGACCCCTCATGTGTGTGTTTTTCTTTATAAATGTGTGATGAGAGATACTTGGATAGTATTAGGTCCAAAGAGTAAAGGTATTAAACATGAAACTCATTAAGAAAATATGATATCATATGCTTTAGTGATTATGTAATCATATAAATTAAGACATTTGGTACTGAGAAGCTAAATGAAATTTGTGCATTAGTTACAAAATAGGTGCACAAAATACCCTAACATAGAAAGATGATAGTGGATTTTCAAGATATTTTTGATGGGTTACGCACTACTCTTTGGTGGAACATGCTTCATATGAGTTTCTGGAAAGTGTTGAGTGAAAAATTACATTATTTCATTAGGATGCAATTGAGGATTTCTGCATCTTGATGTACAATGCTCTAGTTGTAATTTGTTATGCATGATTTGTTGAGAGTGTGATGAGTTTGATATGTATGTATGTCTTTTGTGTGCACGTGTGTATGTATGTATCCTATGGTATGATGATTAATTTAAATTAGTTCACTTTTGCATCTATGTTTATGAATTGATATGATCATACGTAATGGAGGAGTTAGATATGTATTTCTTAGAAATGTCATACATATTATCTTGAGAATTTTATGTTTGATTGTGGTATAAATATTATTTACAAAAATTACTAGTTTTATGTTTGCATATTATTATATACCCACTAGTATATAAGTAATTAAATGAGACATTACAATAATCTATTAGAAAATAGTTTCATCAACATTGATCAATAAAATCTAACAAACATTAATCGAGAAATAACCTTGCCATACATTAACCGATAAATAATCTCAAAAAATTTAACTAGAAAATAACTCCTTTTAATGTGAGCTAAAAAAAAAGAATCTTTACTTATATTCGTCAATAAAGTAGTCTCATTAGTGTCAATAAGTCTCGGCTGAAAATGACTAAAAAATAGTCCTATTAGCATTGGTAAAAAAACTTATTTAGTTGAGAAATAACCATGACACATGTCCTGATCGACATTGATAAAAAAAAAACAATCACTGATAGTTGACATTCATAGAAAAAATTGTGTTAGATATTAATAAATAAAGATCACTACAATCAACTTTAACTTGAAAGAAACAATCATTGACATCACTAAAAAAAATATCAGTTAACGACATTCAAGTTCGATTGAACTGGAGATTTCTTAATCCAAATCCAAAGGAGAATAACTTGAATGAGACTGAAAGGATAAAAAGAATATAAAATAAAAAAAACTTAAACTTTAGAATTAAATATATATATATATATATATATATATATATATATATTTAAGTTCAAACCTTAATATAAAATTGAGTTAAAATATTAAAGGGAGAGTTTAGCACGTATAATAATTTTATCTGATTGAAATCAAATTGTATCTACTAATAAAAAAAAGATGGCATCAAATAAAAAAAATCTAGAAAGTTTCAAAGAAAAAAAAAATGTTAATTCCATGAGCAATATATCATGAACTAATCATATCAGTGGGCCACATCGAATCTAAGGTCGGTGAGAATCAGCAGCATTCACACATCTGCCAGTTCAAAATCGGATCCTAAATTTGGGGGAAAGAGTCTCTACAAGTGTAACAATTTTATTCGTCCACGTGGCGCTTCAAAACAATTTTATTTTATTCTCTCTCATCTAAGTACTATTTTTTTAATTTACTTTTTCCATAAAAAAAAAATTCATATCACTGAGAGTTTGACAAAATCTGAATTTAAATCCACTTACTTAGTCTCAATTAGTGTTTTTAATTTTGAACTTTTAAAGTCTAATGAAATTATAATATAGAATTATTAAATGGCCATTTGTGTTAAGTCTACATGGTGAGACATTATATTTAATTTTTTATTTGATAAATTTTAAAAAAAAAATTAAAATTATATTAAAATTTATATTAATTTCTTCTTGGTCCTTGGTCAGATTTGAAATGGTAATCATCACTATTTTCATTTCAGAATCTATGCTTTCAAAGCAGAGGCTATATTGGTCAACCAAGCTGCTAAGGCATCAAGAACTTCATCTCATTTGGAATTGAACTACCAAAATTGTGCAAAATTATCAGATAAAAACAAATACAAGTAAATTTTTTAGAGAAAAATTAATAAAAAAATAGATTGTTGATAACATTAATAGCAATAATGACATTAGTAATAATAAATAATAATAAAAATTACTTAGAGAAAAAAATGATTATACACCTAGTCTAAAAAACAGTTTTGTTCTTCAAAAGGGGATTTGATAAGAGAAGTCATGAACATAAAAAAATTGGCATAGGAATTTGTAGCAAAATTTGGCATGAGAATTTGTTGCGTGAAGAAATTGTGGATATGCATGTATATTATGTAAGTAAAGGGGTTAATTACTTGTTTAATTTCTATAATTAAAAAGTAGTTAATTTTAGTTTGCATATTTAAAAGCATCCCCTTTGGAAAGTTTATTTTTCTGAATAATGTTAGACCTTAAATGTTTAATTCTTAGAATTATATGAATTTTTAAAAATCATCAATTCCTTTAATCAAAACTGTAGTGATTGTTTTATTTAATCAAATTAATCACTAATTTGTTTTTCTCTAAAAAGGGTTTTGAGTTTCCTTAAAACTATTTTTCTCATTTACGAAAGTACTTTAGACATCCCAAATATAATTATAATATTTAAAAAAAGCATTACTTTTAGAAAATGTGATTCTAAGGTATGGAAAAAGACATTATTTTAATTTCTTTTAACTCTTGTTGCATCGACTAAAATATATTAAAACGATGCATGTAAAAGCTAAAAGGATTAAAACACACCAGTAGAAAATTAAAAATAAATGTTTATAAATATAAAAACTAACAAAAAAAATGCATAACTATAATAAGTAAATGAATAATTAAATCCATTTATTTGCAGCATAGTATGAGTAGAATAAATAACCATGAAAAAGATTAATCTACCTTCCACAGAATCTCCCTCAAGTTACATATATCTTGGTCAAACTGAACTTGTATAATTAAAAAGGTTTAAATTTGATCACTTTCTTTGTCTAGTTTCAAAAAAAAAAAAAATCTGATTTCAATCTATTTTTCTAAAATTAATCAAATTTGATTTTCCATAATTTTTTCCACAGTTTTTTACTATTACTTCTACACTTTTAAAATTATTTTATATCTCTTGTCCATTTTATAACCTTCAAACATTTAAAGAGAAAAATAATAATTTGAGTTTTAAAATAGAAAAAGAAAAAAATCTAATAAATCTACCATTATTTTGTTGATATAACAGTAGAACTTCATCGTGTCACTTGTTGTTCTGTTTGTGTGTGGAGGAGGAGGAGGAGTCGTGTCACTTGTTTTTTGTTTGCAGCTTTGTTTGACATATTTGGTGTTTGTGTTTTGAGTGGCTTGAAGTGTCGTTTGTATTTCACAAGGACCCTAAGTCAAATTTTGCACAATTCAGGATGAGTCAGACTTCTGTTTCGATTAACGACGTTTGGGGTACAATTTGGGTTGACATTGTGAGCAAAATTTGGAATCTTAGGAACTCGGTCATCTTTAATAGTGGAGTAGCAGATGTGTCTGAAGTGTTTGCTTCAGTGCAAGTTAAGGTATGGTCTTGGATTCATGCAAAGTCTCGTTTTGCTTATTTTCCGTATTCTAGTTGGGTTTTAAATCCTATGAATTGTATGAGGTTGATTCTGTAATGTTGGGTAGTGTTGGTCTGGTAGCCCCTTTGCTAAACTGGTAGACAGGCATTCTAATAGGAGTTTATTGTCAGATATTTATGTATAAAGGTTGGACCACCCCTAAAGTGGTTTCTATTTATTTATTTATTTATTTAATTGTTGATAAAAAAAATAGTAGAACTTCATAGTTAAAAAAGTGAAAAAAAAATCATGTTAAAGTGTTATGTTGGTTTTTTCAGCAAAACTCAATTATCAATAACTTAAACACTTCAAAATCATAAAAATGATAAAGAATAATCCTAATTTGAGAAAAAAATAATAATAATTTAATTAGATTAATTTTTTATTTTTTTTGAAAGACTTGTTGAATGGTCCTATAACATGGTGTGTGGGGACTCGACCTTGCTGATTTCTTCATGGAATAAAATGAGAATAAGCTTATTTTGTTTTTTTGTCCTTTCATGAGGATTCAAGCCAACACAAACTTCAGCTTCATTCTCACACAAAGCCAATGTTAAATTTAGCCTCATTGTCACGCAATAGGTTAAGAGATGGAGGACCATTCAAAGATGTAACCCTAATGTTCATCCATCACTCATAAGAATAAAACAAAGATAGAGAAAAAAAAACTTGTTTCCTCCCAATAGTTAAAGAAAAAGTTGTTGATTTAACATATACAACAAATATATTTCACATTGTAAAATGAATGATAAATTCCAATAACATTCTTCTTAATACCTTTTGATAAAATGTTTATTTATGGGTGTTTTTCTATCTAAATTGTTTGTTCATACGGTCTTTTTAGATCATCGAATGATCTTGCTAAATCATCTAATTTTCTTGTTTTGGTGATTTTTGACCTTTGTAGACTCTCTCTTTCGATCGTCTGATGATCTTGTCATGATTATTTATTGTGTGTGTCGTTGGATCGTCTGTTTCTACGCATCTAATTGGACGATTTATTTTGCGTCTTTCTCTTTTAAACATCTTTTATTTCTTTATTTCTCTTATACATATCTTGTTTTTCTCTTTTGTAACGAGACACACTTGACAATAAATAAAGTTTTCTTCTTCAAAATTTTCTTTCTACGTTTGTGCCTTTCTAAGATTCTTTTCATGCTCTCGTCATATATGTTTTGTCTTTTTTATTATATTTTTTTTCACAAAATAAATTTCTTTTTAATGTGGATTAAAATTTATTAAAACTAACTTTTTTCATTATTTTCTTAAAAATACTTCTATTTTAAGAAAATCACTTATAAATTAGAATAATATTAATGAATAAAAAACTAGCCACACTAAACTTAGTGTTTCTAATAGATTCCTATTAATCATGGAAAAAGGTAATAGAAAAAATGTGTCAAAGAAGACATTCTTAACATTCCTCATTTTGTATATTATTAATGTATTTATAAAGTAGTTAAGTTAGACAATAATTATCTCCCTTAACATCTTTTTATCGAGAGAGATTTTAGACATAAATAAATTTTAATAAAATATATCTGTATATCTATATAAAAATTAAAAGGGATTTGAACTTTTCCTTCTAGATTTAATTTTGAAACATACCATTTCCATCATATACATGTAAGAAGAATTATATGTTTTACAACATATAAAATTCATAATATATAACGGGTGATTTGATGTAATTAATTACTTAACATTAATAGATATTTGATCTATACACCTCCAGGCTATTTAATTACTTAACATGAATATTCAGTAATTTAATTTCCATATATCTACACTTAATATTATAATAATTTTATACATATTATGTATTATATATATTTTTAGCACATAAAATTTTTGTAACATTTAACATAATATACATTTTAATTAATTTTGTACATGTTATATATTCAACTTATGATATAAGTTTTTAAATTTTAATTAATAAAATCTTATAATTTAATTCTCAATATGTTACACTTTTCTTATTTTAAATAAAATAAAACAACAATTATTTAAAATATTATAATAAAATTAATAATTTCCAAGCTTTACACATTAAATTTCTATATATACATAATTAATGAATATATGAATAGAGGGGTAAGAAAAAAAGAATTTATAATGATAATTTAAAAAATTACAAGAAGCATGATTAAAGACAATAATCTTATTCACACACAAAACTTTCTTTATTTTTATTTCCTGAGCTCATAATTTGTAGATTTTATTTTTTTTAATTGTGAACTTAATTGTAGTTTTGCAAGATATAAAATTAGATTTCGAAATAAAGATTGAATAAAGTCTAATTGAAGCTTTCAAATTCTCCAAAAGAAAAAAGAACGTGCAATAAATATGAAAGGTGTGACACAAATATAAAATAAGATCTTTTAAATATAGATTCTTACTTTCAAGTGACTTATTCTTCTATATCATAAATTTTCTTTTTCAATTTTTTTTTGTTTATTTTTTATATTCACACCTACTTCTATTTCTTATTCGATTATCATGTTCATAATCAATTCCATATACTATTTTTAGTTACTTATCGTATTCTTAATATACAAGTTCACGTGTTCTTAAATTTTTAGCTTCTTATTTTATTCTTCATATTCGTTTTTCTTTTTAATAATTGATTCAAATCTCTCATATTTACAACTTGTGATAAAAGATGAAATTTTAATTTTGGTATAATTTTCTTGTTTTTACATGATTTTATATTATTTAAAAAACACATAATATCACTAAATCTAAATATAGTATATCCAATCAATAAACTCAGATAGTGTTTTCATATTTTGGTAAACTTTTTAAACTAAAAGTTTTTTTTTATAATAATGATAAAATATAATGTTAAATATGTTTTTCGTCTGGGTATTATAATATAAAATTGTTCTTTATTCCAGGTCTAGACTTTAAATCTTTGAATATTTATATTAAGAAAACTATTGAGACCGAGTCTCTACTTTTTTACCTAACAAAGAAATTTTAAGAGTAAAATTCTTAGTCAATACTGGAAGTTCGTTTGTCACAGGTAAAAAAAAATTGACAATCACTTATTTAAATAGTTTCTTAATATAAGTATTCAAAAAGATCTAAAATTTGAACTATAAAAAAAATCAATTTGGTGTGAAAGTTCAAAAATATATTGTTTAGAAAAAAAATAAAAAATATGTATCATATATAAAAATAAACTTAAGGTTTTTATATTATTTATAAATTTGTAATCTATCTATTGGTAAAGTTAAACAAATAATATAACACGTTTATACGAGACACAAAGCTTCTAACCTTTCGTCTTCTATAGGTAACATTTGTTAACTTTAAAACTATTTTTCATTTTGAAACTAGCCATTTGTATTCACGTATGGTCATAATAAAACAAATCTCTTTTTTTTAAAACTATAAAAGCACCATTATGATATCAAATTATTATATATTATTTTTAATTACACTATATATATATATATATTTTTAAAATATCCTTTTATAATTTTTCAGAATAACAAGCATTATAACTTTATTATGAAATTTTGCAATTTTTTTACCATGATCAAAACATTTGCAATAGTTATTTTAAATCTCTATTCAAAACCGTTATGATATATATATGCATGAGGTCACTACAATTATAATTTCTTACTATTTATATTTAGTATTTATTTTAAATATATGTACATAAAGAAATGTATACTTGAGTTTTATATTGAATATAATTATTTCAAAATTAAAAACATTATATCTTCATTCTACATTTCATATGTTACTGTTTTAGCAGTTTTTTTTAAAATATTTTTTAATTAAAAATATAATCAATGATATTTTCTACTTTCAAGTATGTTACATTTACATCTACATGTATTTATATTTGGAGTATATTCTTATTGATATAAATACTAAAACTGAATACACTTGTTACTCAACAACTACGTATTAATCTAACTGAAAATCTAATGAAATATATATTAAACTGAATACATTTATTGTTATTTAATTTGATAAAATATCTAAAATCTTAAACTCAATGAATTATCTCTTATTTATTATTATTATGAACAAAGTTCTTGAAGCATTGAAAAGTTTTATGCAGGTAAACTTCCCTTCTTTCTAAAGCTTTCGAGTTGGGACTCACAGTGAAGGGGTTCATGTGCTCTGGTTAATGTAAATTTCATTCTTTTTCTACCTCCTTCAAGAAAACTCTGCTATTTATGCTTTAAAAATCTACATTTTTAAATAAAATAGAAATTTAAAAGATTATAGAATTTAAATAAGCAGGTTTAAAATGTATATAGAATGAAAGTTTGATCAAATGAATTGTGAAGAATCTCATGTTTTTTCATCCATGATTCATTCCCCTTACCCAAGAGTCACTGGTTTTAATTGGTGCCTGCAACTCTTTTAGATAGAATCTTCATGCTTTTTTACCATTTTACTTTGCTCTTTGGTTTATCAAGGAATTGAGAATGGAATAACCAACCAAACTGGTTTTTACATAATCATAGCTAACTGTCAGGCCCCAACATGCATCACTTCAGTGGTAATCATTATTTGGATACAAATCTGATCTTTGATGAGTAAAAAGTTTGGTTTAAACACAATTCACACACGGAATTATCTGCAACATTTCAGAAAGATCTTTCGGTTCTTCTATTTTGTCATGGCTTTATTTGTCAACACAAGATGGAACATTTTACCCCATCAGTTTTATCACACCCTTTTCTACCTTTTCCTCCAAACTTGGCCCATAAACTTACTTATTCCTTTAAGCATTGTCACAGGCATCTCAACAAAAAGGTAGGGGAAAAGAGGTCCAAATTCTGAAACCAACGCGTTTGAGTCAAACCAACCACACTATAAATGTGGTCACTCACTTATAGGGGCAATTCAATTCAACCCCACAAGACCTTGCACCACCACCACCAACAATAACAACTACTTCTGCTGCTGCTGCTTAAGCCTTAGGATTCAAACCAAACTCATCACCATGCCATTTTGCCGTGGCCAAAAGTTTTTCAAGAGGTTCTGCGTTGATGAGTTCCAAATGGCAAGTCTTCCATATAGCAGCTTTCTGTCTAATGATCTCTTGCCATCCCTTGGAGCCAGAATCAACCAAGAAACAAGGCTTAGAAGATGCACAGTTTCCCCTTTTGATCCACGTTACAGGTGATGAATGATGATGCTTTTTTGACTTTGATTACCTTACCCTTTTGCATACAATTACTACTCTCAATGTTATTGTGCTTGTGTTTCTTCTTCTCACATGCTATTGTTGCAGGGCATGGGAGATGCTACTTATTGTCCTTGTTGTTTACTCTGCATGGATTTGCCCCTTTGAGTTTGCCTTTCTCCCTGAAAAGCAAGGCACACTGTTCATCATAGACAACATTGTCAATGCCTTCTTTGCAATTGACATCGTTCTCACATTCTTTGTTGCATATCTTGATAACCATTCCTACCTTCTTGTTGATGAACCAAAGAAAATTGCATTAAGGTACACTCAATATCTACACTCCCTGTGCTAATTGCTACTCTTATTCAAATCACTTTCTTTAAACTGCTTAAACAAACTTATAAGTATTCTCAAGAGAAGGTGAAATGAATATTTTGTGCAAAAGTGTTTCTCTTTGTTAATGAAACAACAATTTGAAGAAACTTTATCAGTGACAATAGACCCTCTTGACATTTTCTTCCTCTTGGGCTAATGAATTTCAAAAACTTTGCTTACAAAACACACAGGTACATATCTACCTGGTTTGTCTTTGATATCTGCTCAACTGCACCATTTCAATCCATCAGCCTCCTATTCACTGATCACAGCAGTGAAATTGGGTTCAAAATTCTGAACATGCTTCGGTTGTGGCGCCTGAGACGTGTCAGTTCTCTGTTTGCAAGGTCCAACATTATGTTATGCACTGAACCTTATGATTTTCCAAACACTTAACAAACTGAAAATGCTTATTAGCTCCTCTGATTTTCTTCAGACTTGAGAAGGACATTCGCTTCAATTACTTCTGGACCAGGTGCTCCAAGCTCATTGCTGTAAGCCTCTAAAGCCTACTATATCTTGTGGACACAGATTCATGTGATCAAAATAAGATGCATTTATTGCTGTGGCACAAAACAAACCGTTAGATGAAAAAGTTCTATGCAACTGTTTATGTTATGCCACATTATTTAAAGTGAACAGGGTGTGTACTTGTTTCTCTCTCCTTCTCAATTTTTAACAACACAAGAATGTCAAAATTTGAACATATAGTGACATTCAATACAAGTTATTCATGCATGAAAAACTCTGATTCCAATTGAAATTTTCTATCAGAAGCACTTCAATCTATGTGTTTTGGCCTAGTAGAAAACTTTTTAACCAGCTATGATTCTGATATGGTGTCTTGGTGGTATTTTGTGATGAAACTTCAGGTGACATTGTTTGTTGTGCACTGTGCTGGATGCTTCAACTATCTGATTGCAGATAGGTACCCAGATGCGAAATCAACATGGATTGGTTCTGTGTATCCAAATTTCAAAGAAATGAGTCTCTGGGACAGATATGTGACTGCCATTTATTGGTCCATTGTAACTCTTACTACCACTGGCTATGGAGATTTGCATGCTGAAAACCCAAGGGAGATGCTCTTTTTCATCTTCTACATGTTGTTCAACTTGGGATTAACTTCATACATCATTGGAAACATGACAAACATAGTAGTTCATTGGACAAGCCGCACCAGAAATTTTGTAAGTCTTCTTATTCTTAAACTTATGTTTTTTTTTTTAAGAAAATTCATGTTACCATATATAACATCTCATGACAAATAAAATAAAACTAAAACTAATAAATATAGAGACCTAAATCAAAGAAAGAAAAAAATGAACTTAAAAAATAACTAAATAATCAAAAGTAACTAAATAACAAAAAGTAACTAAGTAACTTATTGAGAGTTTAAAACAGAAAAAAAAAATAACAACTAAAACAACTTAAGTAACTATATTAATAAATCTTATAGAATATATTGAGTTTAAAGCAGAAAATAAATAGAAAAACTAAATAAATATTTATGGTTTTTTAATGATTAAATAACATTTTTTTCTTGTATTATGATTGTTTCGTAATGAAACAATTTTAATTAATCATATGTTATTATTGTTACATTCTCACCATCAATTTAACATAAGAAACTACATTAACATCTTATTAAAAAATTGAGTTAAGAATGCTTAAAAGTTTTTATGATATTAAAAAAAGAGTTATTAGACTCATAATTTACTTTTGTTTTTTTTATCACATTGAACCCGTTTAAATAAAGTTGTTTATAAATACTTAAAGAAGATAAAAAAGACTAATAGTAAACCATAAGTTAACCTACTTTCTTTCTCTAACACTGTTATTTTAATTTATAGAACATGAATTAGAATAAATCCTTAGTCTTAATCATCATTCACTTAACAAGTACTTTAACAAAAGTCGAAAGGTTTTGATTCTGACATTTTAATTTTGGATAAATATTAACAAGTCATTTCAAATACTCTTTAAAAAAATAGATAAAAAAATGTGTAGAAGATAAGAACAGGAATAGAGTTATTTAATATATATATTTAATATTAAAAATATTAATATATATATTTGTTTTTAATAATTAATAAATATTCCTTAATCAGTGTTCAACACGAGTAATTTTAGCATCAAACCACGCGCAATCTTCCTCGTGCTTCAATGTTTATTGGCCGACCAATATCTGTTGATAGTGTGAGAAAAAGATTAAAAATAAATACCAAAACACAAAAATGATTAAAAATATTTAAAATATAATCAAAATAATTTTGAAAGATCAATTCAATATAGTTGTTTTCTTGTAGTTTTATGTTGATGTAAAATCAACTTCTTTTTTATAAGAAAAAAACTATGATTTCCAAGTTTATCTCTCCTTATAATTATGAGTGTATACATATAATTTAGTTTTTGAGGTTGAAAGTTTATTTGGTAAAATGAATTTATTTTATTTTATGAAAATATTTATTTATCTATCTTTATTATATTTACAAGACTTTATAACTCTCATCAATATCATTGTTGTAGTACAAAGTTATAATATAAATCTATCCAAGGTATCTTATTTATTCTTTTAGTAAAAAACACTGAAAAGTAAAGTTAAAAAAATACTATTCCAATTTTTAATATAAAAATATTTTAAATAAATTGACGTGTGAAAAATTGATTTTTTTATTATATACATATATAATAATGTCATTATAATTCCATACTTTTCAATTAAATTAATATTTAATTTTATCAAATATTTTAATTTAATTTACTACTTTTAATTTAATGTTTAACTGATCTTTTAAATTTTTAATTAAGTGATATTTTGAAAATTTTAAACAATTTATTAGATTTAATGGTGATAACTTTTTGTACTGTCAATCAAATCACAAATTATCATTGGTATAGTTTAAAATAATTTTATGAAATTGATCTTGCAATGGAATTATATATAAATTTATTGTATACTTTCATGCCATAGAATTTTCTGAATATTTTATTCAATAATGGGGAGTTATACCTTATCATATATTTAAATTCCACATCATAATCTTTGCCCAAAACATTCCACATAATCTTTACCCACAAAATTCTGCATAAAGTATCTTGTGGCTCTAATATCCCACTAAAAGTATCTTATCACTAAACCATGCATTTAGATGCTGATCTCAAAAAAACCCCTGCACCATTTCAAAGATGCATGTAAAAAACTTTGTAACAAAAATAAATATATATATATATATATATATATATATATACATATATATATATATATATATATATATATATTGTCGTTTAGTGGTTGCAAACATCTGTAAAATATGGCAAAGGTGGTAAAGCTTATGAATATAAGAACAGAAAAGTATTTGAGTGGGGACACGTGTCAACCACACACCATAGCCACCTAAATTTGTCTGCTGGTACATATCTTGTTCAACTTTACCATATTTTTGTTTGAGTAATTATGTTTATATAATTTTTGTACAAAAGTTTTAAGAAAATGGTCTGATATGATAGTTCTTCTGGTGTGAAAATTATTATATGAATAGTATAACTAAAAAGTTTGAAGAATGACAGAAAAAAAGTTGGAGGAAGTGTACTAATTTGGTGTTCTAACAAATAGAAGCATGTTTTTGGTTGCACAGAGGGACACAGTGAGAGCAGCTTCAGAATTTGCATCAAGAAACCATCTGCCACATCATATACAGGAACAGATGTTGTCACAC
This sequence comes from Phaseolus vulgaris, assembly GCF_000499845.2. Classification (NCBI taxonomy): domain Eukaryota; kingdom Viridiplantae; phylum Streptophyta; class Magnoliopsida; order Fabales; family Fabaceae; genus Phaseolus; species Phaseolus vulgaris. Next base: position 49,429,236 of record NC_023749.2, read on the forward strand.
TTGTGTTTGAAGTTCAAGACAGAAGGACTGAAGCAGCAAGAGACACTGAATAGCATGCCAAAGGGAATTCGTGCAAGCATTGCACACCAACTGTTTTTCCCTGTTCTGCAGAGGCTCTACCTCTTCCAAGGAGTTTCAGATGATTTTCTCTTCCAACTGGTACCTTTATATTTTGTCAAAACCCTTTTCCATCATCCACTTCTTTCTTCTTCAAGAGATAAAACTATTCTACCACCACTTAGGGTCAAAGAACTGATCTCACATTGATTAAGGATATTAGTGAAGACTATAAGAAAGAAAAACTACCCTTTTTCAAAATAACCTTAATCATACTTACTACTAGAAAATATACTCACTTTTGATGTAGTGTGTGGTTGCATTTCGATTAAATTCTGAGTTGTTTCTAGCTTGTTTTAAGGAGATTCTGAGTGAAGTTTATGAATAAGGCTTTGTATGAAAGCTTCTTGTTGAATAATTGCTTGATTAAAGTTAAACTGATGGAAGTAACTTTGTGTGAAAAGGTTACAGAGATGGATGCTGAGTATTTCCCACCAAAGGAAGATGTGATACTACAAAATGAGTCTCCCACAGACCTCTACATACTGGTTTCAGGAGCAGTGGTGAGTAAGCTAAACCATGAGTAAAAAACTAGCCTTGAATGAATCTCAAAGAATGCTCCCTAATTGACAAAACTTGCTTTCAAATGATTATTTGTTGCAGGATCTCATTCGCTGTGTTGATGGCAATGAACAAGTACGTTGTCATAAGTAACATTCAAGCATTCCATTTTATTTTTTTCTTTATACTTTTAGTACACATTGAAAGCTCCTGAACCTAATAGATCATGTTATTGAATTTCAGGTTCTGAAGACGGCTAAGGCAGAGGACACATTTGGAGAGATTGGAGTGTTGTACTGTAGACCACAGCCTTTCACTGTTCGGACCACTGAGCTTTCTCAAATTTTAAGACTCAGCAGAACTTCCTTAATGAACTACTTACATGCATATCCACAAGCTGCACAGATCATAATGAAAAACATCTTCATGGTAATAAGGATATTACAAAACTTCATTTTCATTCATCACACAACCACCCTAAAAAGTACACTACTACTGGTTTAATCTTGAAAGGAAATTGTTATGAAAGTTGGTAATTTTCAATTATATAGCTATTTATGATTGAATGACAGTGTAAAAAACTTTATAATGTTGGTGTGTTTTAATTGAATCCAAATACTATTATGATGCTAACAACTTTGTTATTCATGTTGGCAGAGGTTAAAGGGGCATGAAGGCTTGGATTTTGAATATTCACCAAGAGACCCCCAAATGCATCAAGAGATGGATAACACAGGTGGAGGTTTTCCTGATTCATCTACAAATAATTCTGATGGGGAAACCAGATTGCATAACATGGTTCCTGAGGATGGAAAAGGAGATCTTCATGCTAATTTTCACAAAGATCATCCTGAAATGGAAGAAAATGAAAAGAACCAAGGCCCTATAAGATGGAAACAGAAGTCTGTTGTAGATCAGCAACAAAACAAGAGCCTTTCTGAGCTTGCAATTAACCATGAAAATAGGAAGATATTAGATGAACATATCATAGACTTTTTGGAGCCAGAAATCCCTTTCAACTACCCTTTAGGAAAAATATACTCAACCCCTTATTCAAGTACTTCTATCCACAAAACTCAGAGAGAAACAGAAAAATTCTTCAAAAAAAGAGTCACCATCCACTGTCTTAGCAAACACAAAACTACCTTACAGGAACATGGAAAGTTGATAATCCTACCTGATTCATTAGAAGAGCTGCTCCATATTGCTGGTAAACATTGATTTAAAAAAACTACCTGAAAACAAGGAAAAAGAATTAAGATGTTTCCATTTTAATTAAATGCACAGAAAAGTATATTTTTCTCATTCTGAGTTTGAACTTGTGAAATTGCAGGAGAAAAATTTGGAGGCCCCAAGCCTACAAGGGTAATCACCACAGAGAATGCAGAGATAGATGATATTAGTGTGATTCGAGATGAGGATCATCTATTTTTTCTTTGCAGTGACACTGAAAGTTGAAGTGCATAATCTTATGAAATGCCAGTTATAGTGTAGAAGATATCAAGCTGCTTGTAACCTTCAGAAAGAATAGTATATAATAATTAATACACAAAAGAGACACACAGATTACATAAAATGTCAAACTCTCAATGGAAAAGTGATTTTTTTTTTTTATTTGTGTTACAGAAATTCACAATATATATATTATTTCTTTTTCATCATACAATTTTATTTTTTTTTACAGAAAACCTGAAAGTTTTGTGTTCATGATTTTACAGGATTGAAATAAAGCTCAAATTAAAAATTAATGTTAGAGATACAAATAGAATTAGTGTTATATTAACTAAATTATATATTATTTTAAAAATTAAAAAATTATTAATATTTAAATTATTTTTTTACTATCAGGCAGAGATTATGTTTTCTTGTCCAAAAACCAAGAAGCAAGAAAGTAGTTTGATTTCTCTCTTCAAATAAAAAAAAACTTGTTAGATTCTCTTGTCCATTGACCAAACTTGTTAGAGTTAAATACAATAGTAAAAATTTATTGGGATGGAGATATTGGTGGAACAATGAAAAACAAGAAGAATGATTAAACAAACAACAATTTAGAAAGAGGGGAAGATAGAAAAAACCTACAAGATGGAAAAAGCTTTGATCACCTCTAGAAGTTGAAGAATTCATTTAAAAAATAAGCTTCATGAAAATAAGACTCAAAGTAGATGATTCGGTCTCACAAATGTTTCACAAACTTAATATCTAATAAATTTTAAAGTGATTTATAAGAGAAGGAGATGACTATTTATAACATTTGTCATCCAAAATTCCCTTCTAAAACACTTAAACGAGTTTAAGATAAAAATGAAATTCTAGAACCTCTTAACTTTGGCCAAAAATTAAAGAAAAGAAAAAGAGGGAACATTTGAATTTTTAGAATTCATAAAGAAATAAAAAGAATCTCATGAGATGGTAAGGTTTGGAGGCTATTTTCCATGATTCTATTGATCTCTTCCTTGGTGAAGGATACAAACTCCTAATTGGGATCAATGTTGCTCCCTTCTTCTTTTCTTCTTGCATGTATTTGCCTTGGTTCATGGTAATTAGGGTGAGAAAGTTTCACTAAATCTATTGTAAACATTACAAATTACACCTAAAAATACAAGAATTAAATCCTACAAATTATAAGTTCAAACAATATAAAATAAGGAAAAAAGAATGACACTCCTATTGAGCAAGAACATATTATCTTGTCTTGTCATATTTTTTGTAATTCTTTTAGAAATTAGGTGTGGCACATTTGAAAGGAGGAGAACTATGAAACCTAAATGTTATCTCTTTATCATAAAAAAATTGTAATAAAAAAATCTTTATAAATTTCTAACCAAATTCTTTTAACATGACTAAAATATACATTTACCCTCATAGAAAACATAACAAACTTATTACCTTAAGTCTATTTAGGATATCACCTCCTTTAATATTATAATATAACGCCCTAAATACACTCACACACAATTAAACATACAATTATTTTACATATCATCCTAGAAATCAAGTTCCCAGAAATACATAAAAGTATCTCAAAAATCAAACTGAAATAAAACACTCCTAATCTTGCTTGGAACTGTAGTCCTGCCTATGACATCATCTATTTTTATACCAAGTACAATCATAACATAAGAGTATAAGGATGAACTAACATAACAAACCATATCACTCATGATATATAATTCAATGTGTGTGTATGTGTTTGTTATCCATATTAACATGTATTCTCAATCTAGAGAACTCATAACAATTTTAAATTACACTTAATTCATGATCCACGATTGCATAAATCCTCCATTGTATAACCTATGACATTAGGATAATTTGTTACAACTTAATGCCTTTGAAAGACTTATAAATGTCTCATTAGAGAGTAACACCTGACCCATCAAAAGCACTTATGATAATTCAACATCAACTCCTTATGACATAATGATGTTTCATATTATGCAAGAACCTACTTTAAGTCCTTGTCACCTGATATTTTAATATGTGTGATTTAAATTATCGATGAATTTAAGATATTTTCTTTCCTTAATGGATTGTTTACTTAATTCCATAAACCAGAATCTAATTAGAATACCATCTTAATTATCTTTTTCTCCTTGATCCAATTCAACCATTTTCTCCCCAATCAAATTCAATCATTGTGTACGCAATAATCCAAATAAACTCGTATATATATATATATATATATATATATATATATATATTTTAGATACCGATTTATTTATAAATTTTACTAATATATATATATATGTGTATCAATTCATTATCATTTCATTCTAGTGTATAACTTTCATAAAGATATAAATTCAACCAAAACACCAATTAAATAGTTGTATAACTTAATCATATATTTATATAAATTTAACACATCATTCTATAATCAAACATGGCTTGAGTTGTGAACTCGTCCTTGTTCAAGTTGTGAAATCATTGCTTGAGCAATACATTTTTGTTGTTTGAATGATTATAGCTTTAAAGGAGAGAAAATTGATTTGGTCTCCTTCTTACTTAAGCATCCAAACAAATGCTTAAATGTCCAATTTCCAATAGATAGATAATCAACACTAACTCCCTTTACTTAAGTGTTACAATATTGCTTGAATAATGTGACGTATTACATCAAGCCACTAACATCTAGAAGGTACCTCAAGTTCGCTTGACCGATGATAATTCTAGAAGATGGAGAACTACTTCAACTTCTCTCTCACTTGAACTTCAAACTATAGTTTGAGAAATTAGAATAATTGCTTTTGTAACTAGTGTGACACTTGAACAACAATGCTCTGTCCCAACAATAATTACCACCATTTAAACATTGTTCAAACGATAAGTTTTATACTCAAGTAATATATGCAAAAATATCATAAAACAACAATCTGACATATTAATCACATTACTGAAATCACTACAAGAAAATTATTAAACAGAAATCAATTTTAGACACTAAAAATAATTAGTTACTATATTGACTAAATTAAATATTATTTTAAAGACTAAAAAAATTATTGGTATTTAAAATAATTTATATTATTAGTAAAATTTATAAATAAATTGATATCTAACTAGCTAATAAGGTTTTAACTATCAATAACTTTAGATTCTAAAGTTAGTAGCTAATTAGATACCAATTTAGAAACTAATTTATAAATTTTATTAATAATAGAAACTACTTTAGATATCAATAATTTTTTTAATATATAAAATAATATCTAATTTAATTATTATAGTGACTAATTATTTTTTGTCTCTAAAATTAATTTCTATTTAATGATTTTTTTTAATAAATAATTCAATCTTAACTTCTCTAACACATTTTAAACACATCTTAAAAAACACCATAAACTTGCTTTTCACTCAATCGTGCATATATAATAACTCAAGCTAATTAAAGTTATTTCATACTCACATTAAGCCAAACAAAATATAAAAAGAAGGAATTATATTATAGAATCAATATTCCAAATTCATAGAAATACCAATCCAACTTTAATATACTTACTAGATTTTCAAGTGATTTAAATAAAAAAACAACACACAACCGTAAGTTAACTCCTTTCACCTAAACATAGCTTAAATATAAAGGATGCACCTACTAAAAAACCAAGTATAATAAATAACTAATTAATATTAAAATAAGTATAAAATACGATTTTAATTTATGACATGCTTGCTCCTAGTGTGAACAAATTGTTTATGATGCGCAAACATTCTTCAAATTAAATTCTAATTATTAATTATAATAAAACATTTAATATATTAAAAAAATATTTTTAATTTATTCAGTTAAAGATATTAATTAATCAATTAAAGAATTAGAAAATATTTACCTATATAATTAAATGTATTTTAATATAAATATATATATTAATAAAAAATCAAACCTTCCGTATCCTGTTCCGTTATTTATGAACAATAAGTTAGAACAAAATAGATTGATAGGATAAAAATGTTTGATAATATAGTTTTTTTACTCGAAAGTACATAGAACTTTAACATAAAATTGTACAATTTTTTTTTTATAATTTTTTTTAATAAAAAGGTAAATAGAATTTTAGTAGAAAATAAAAAAAAAATTGAGGTGTGTCATAGAATCTCTCATAGAAAAATTGTCTTAAATATTTGTATAAAAATATTTGTTGTGAAAAAGTTAAATTCATTGATAACTATTTATGAACTAGCCATACAAATTGATGCAACACCACACGCATCAATTCCAAATCTGTCTTCACAAAATCTATATTCATAAATAACTTTACCTAATTAATTAAGGAATGCATTGAACACTTTTCTCCCTAAACTTTTTCTTTTATCACCCATTTAAATTTATTCAATTTATTTAAAGAATCATTATTTCTGAAAATCATCAATTTTCATAGCTAAATTTCCATTTGATTAGTAAGAAACATTATTATAAATATTTATATAAATTTTCTAAAAATCAAAAGCAATCCTTTTTTTTAAGTTTATATATATTTCTACCTTTTGTAAAAAATAGTAAGTTTAGATTTTGGTTTCTGTAATTTTCTTTTCATTCTTGTAAAATTTAAATAATTTTTTAAGCCTTATAAAAGGTAAAGATCTTTGTTTTATTCCATGTAAAGTAGTCTTTTTTTATTTTCATATTCTTCAAAATTTTAAATCATCATTTTTAATCCCTAATATTTGTTTTGAGATAGATTAATAATAGTTATTTTACAAATTTTAAGAGTTTCTTAATAATACATGTGAATATTATATTTCAATACTAGTAGTATCACTTCAATTTTCTTTTAACATTTTGTTCAACACATAAAAAGTTAATCAGTGTCATATAATATTAGCAATTAAAAATGGTAATTTTAATTTCATAAGAAAAAAATACAATTTTTCCCATAAACCAAAATCAAACCAGATGCATTTCATAAAGAATAAAAATTAATAAAATAATACGATATTTTTTCTGTAAAACTTTTATTTTAATTCAAAAAGTTAGATTTTGTTTCCTCATATTAATTTTAAAAAAAATGATTTTCTAAAACTATTAAGTTTTAAACAGATAAAACAAAGAAAACTCCTACTTTCTTAACTTGGATTTCATGAAAAAAATGAAACATTTTCTTTCTATCAAACTTCTTAATAAATGGATTATAAATATGCAAAATGTGGAGTTAAAACCTTACCCAATAGTTATAATATATATAATAGAAAAAGTAGCTATATTTTATGATGTTCAAGCACAATTTATTGCTGCATCATGCTTGTGGATCCAAACTCATTTGAGGCATTTCTTCTTCCCAATTATTTGCAATGGGAAAAAAGAGTTTGGTTGGTTAGGTTGTAGGTCATTTCACAACTTAACCAATAATTGATTTCTATCAATTTTGCATTTCTTTTTTAAATAACAATAACCATTCTATTTATGTTGCAATTATAGTATCATGTGATGGATAATGACATCCATAAGCATATATCTTATTCATTAATTAATGAATAGTGAAGCAAGCATTCATGGGATTCTACTACCTTTAATAAATCACTAAGATGCAACAATGATGTTAATCTTCTAAAGATGAACTTCTACTTTGTTTTCTAATCACTTTTTTCTTTGCTTTTATAATTCTCAAGAACACCATGAAGAAGGGTTAAAACAAAACTTACTCAAAATTCTACCATAAGTATGTAAAACAATTGAACAAGACTACATAGTAACACAATTGTACACACCCACCAAAAGGCAAGAAAAATTTTCTTTTTTGGGAACATAAACAAAAGCATCACCATCCTTTTGACTATTTTGTTGGCATTATTGGCTGAATTCTTAAATATAATGAAAAGTAATAGTATTATTCAGTAAAGCATAAATTTGAAGACTTGCAATTAAAAAGAATAATAAAAATATTTGTATAATGTTATTATACTATATAATAATAAGATTATTAAAGAAAAACATTAATAATACTTTTTTTAGTATTATTGCATGGTTTTTTTTTATTGATTTTAGTAACTCTTTTAGCTACTTTTGGTAGATTTTTCTTTTTCAGCTAACATTTTTTGTTGATAATATTTAAATGTTTAACAAATTTGAGTGATGTCAATGACTTATTAGTAAAGTTTATCTTTCTTTAATGGAAGTGCTTTAAGATTCAAAAAAATGTTCATGATTTTCATTAGTATTTGGAGATATATACTACTACAAATATTTGTTAATATTATTAAAATATTAAGTTTAAAGTTAAAGAAGTAAAAACCTAATAGATCTGAAACACATTTGTTCAAAAATAATAATTTAGTTGTTTGGTATAAAACAAACAAACACATGAAAATGGCATAAATATCCTTACCTAAATAACATATATATAAATATTAACTATGTAGATATAATCATAACCTTTATCTTTTACTCTAACTTTCTTCTGTTATAAATTTGAGGCTGAACCCACTTTTTTTTTTCCTGTTTTGATGAGTTAAAATTAGTTTATCTATTAACTAACTTATAAAAAATTCTCTCACACATATAACTTCTCCAAAGTTTAACAAATTTTTATTCTTAACTTGTATATAAATTAAGTTTAACTTATAAAAAAATCATTTTTTCTTCATTTTTTCACAAAAATTGTTCTAAAGGAATTCATAAGGAAATTTTACAGAAAAAAATTATCTAGAAATATTGTGAAGAGAAACTATGTTGGGATCTATGTGAATGTGGAGAAGGGCATGAGAGAAAGGTAGTACTACATATATAAAGGGAAAAAGGTGGGAACCACAATGTTGCATGTTGTTACCACAAACTGTACTTTGCCCCCACATGTTCCCAATGTGTATGGAGAAATTAGGGTTGATTGGTCCTTAGTCAAGGTGACATATCACATTTCCAAAAGCACAGATAGATTTGACCATTAAGTTTTGCAATTTCATAACTGTAATTGTGGTCTTTTTGAGGGATAAGAAAATGCAAAGCAAACAATCTTGCATTTGTTATGAACTAGATAGTGATGTATGAGTGTAATGAATTAGTACACCCTCCCTCACCTAACTTCCAACCACCACCTCCACCACCTACAATCTATCAATCAAAAATTAAAAAATTTGCAATGGTGGTTGATGATCTCATTCTCATTCATAAACGTGCAGTGTCAGAATCCTCTGAAATGAGGGAACAATAATGAGTTGCTTTCACTGTAAGTTGCATAACTGAAAACAAGCATTTCACCAAATGAAGAAGATTACAACTAACTGGGAAACTATGGTCTCTCTCAAGATAAAAGAACTGCAAAATTATCTGATGTAAATAAAGAGCATACTCTCAGAATGAAATGGTACTGCTGAGAGACCTAACCAACCATAACAAACAATGTAAGTTGTTCTTGGTGAGATTTTGAAAATCTGCCACCAAATGATCCCACTTCCTGGCCTACATAATTATTCAGATTCCTTTTCACTATTGCATGTTCAACTCTTTGGCCATAACATGGAATTTTTTATAGGGCCACTGTGGATAAAGACCACTTCTCTTTGCAGATTCTGTGGTTATCCACAACAGCAAAACTCACATACTATTGCTACAAATTCTTGGACAGCAGCACATAATCTGAATAGTTTCCCAACAAATCTCTACAATTAGTACCAGGATGAGTGGCATTGTCCATGTCACAAGCTCACTTAGTCTCACAAATCTTAAAAATCAATTCAGTAATTGGGAGCCAGAGTTTAGATTTGGAGTTCAGAATTTGGTAGCTTTAGTTTCAAGCTGTGATTTCTCATGTGACTTTAACCCTTAACATCAACATCAACTGTTCTGAAGTCTTTGTTTGGTAGTCAGTTGCACTTTTTTTTTTCTTCCTAATTTCTCATATATAAATGTTATATTGTCTCCAACCACATCATTGCTAATGAGGAGCTTGAAGAATATAAAGTGTGCAGCATCACTTCTGCCAGAGTGGCCAATACTACACAAAAAAATCACAAAAGCCCCCTATGGATTCTAGAACATAATTTCTTCAAGTTTCTTGAGGACTTGCTTTATGTTAGGTCTAACTGAGGGTGAAGGGGAGCAACAAGCCATGGCAAGTTGAAAAACTTTGAGAATGAATTCTTCTGTGACTGGAATACTATCCTCTCTGCTGTTTCTGAGAAGAATGGCAGGGTGGTATAAATCAGCAACTCTGTGTCCAAGGACTGCATTTCTCATGAAATTTGGCAAATAGAAATCCTCATCAGGAGTAGGGTGCTCATTGATAGGTTCCTTTCCTGAAAGCAGTTCCAGCAAGATCACACCAAGGCTATATATATCACTTTCCTCACTAGCATCCTTCATTTTGATGAGCTCAGGTGCCTTGTAACCCTGAGCTGCTGAACTTTCAAGCATTTCTTGGCCAGCAGTAGGATTCAGCAGAAGATGTAAGCCAGAATCAGAGATGTAGGGCTGGTAGGAGCGGTCCAAGAGGATATTTTTAGACTTGAGGTTTCCATGGATAATTGGCTTCTCCTGTGATGTGTGAAGATGCTCCAATCCTTTGACAATTCCAATGGATATTCTACATATGTTTGACCATTTGTAACACTCTCCATTTCCATCTGCATAGTGAACATTTTTTATCAACAAATGAAACATATAATGCAAAACAAAAATCACTCCATAAGGAATGAAGAGTAGGTCTAATGAATCAAATAGTAGCTTGGTTTGAAACCTTCTGCTTTGTTATTTGATCACTTTCTCTTCTTAATGTAGACATTTCCTAATCTAATTGAAATTTTATTAACAGATGCATGAATACCAGTGCCATGAAAATGACCAAAACATAAGGCAATAAAAATTGAGTAGTGATCGTATCAGCCAAGAAAATGTCAGTAAAATACTAAAAGAAGAAGAAAGATGGGGTTGTTTTCAGCTTTCTGACACCATTAAAGAAAAGTCTATTTCGTTAAAGTACACAGCAGACCAAAAATAAAAGCCTTACACAATGCTCATAGTGCTTCCCTTTAAAATAATGAAACAAAAACAAATAATATATATGCCAACACAACATTCTCTCTCTACAGTGTAAACATGATGTAACTCTTCTGCTGTACAAATCTCATTTCACTTTTCTATTGAAATAACTATTAGTCCATCCATTCTAAAGTAATTTTTTTTTAGTTTTTTTCAAGCTAGTTTTTATAATAATACTCCTACACATAATTAAGAGCTATTAACGCAGAACCAAAACATTGAAAAGAAACACAAAAACTGTCGAAAAGTAAGAGATATTTTTTACTAGTAAATTTGTATTAATTTGTGTTAGAATCTTAAGAAACTATGGTTTTGCAAGGGTGGAAGGAAGATTTAGAGTGAGAAAAAAACTCTATGTTTCTTCTATAATTCCCAAATCCCCACAATTCAACATTTTACATCTCCTAACAAAACACTAACAGTAATACAAACTAAGTACTGAATGCTTTAAAACTATTTACAGATCAAGATTTGCCACAAGCCTTCAAACCCATTATTATATTGACAAAATCAGGAACAAAATACCAAATGAACATCCCAAAAGAATGAAGCCACACGGATTTCCTGCAAGACCAAATAACAGAATTAAAAGTACAAAAGGCAAGAGAACAATCTATTACCTCTTATGAATTGAGTGAGATTCCCATGTCTATAGAAGGGATGAACAAGAAGCTTCTCACCCCTTGGCCCAGTGTAAAACCCCAGAAGAGGAACCAAGTTAGGATGCCTTATCCTTCCAAGAAACTGAATCAACTCATCCAATTCTTCACCTCTTGCAGTGCACACAGGCCTCAGAAACCTGAGCAGCCTCACCTTGTTGCTCCTCTGCAACAAGGCCTTGTACAGTGTTCCATAGTTGGATTTTCCAATCACTTCCCCTGGAGCATCCAATATGTCACATATTGTAAGGTCCTCCCCACCTTGAAAGATCATCAAATCCTCCTTCAGAGCCACCTCCTCCTCCTTGTGTTCTGAGCTTTCAATGTCCTTACTCTCATATCCTGACACTCTTCTCTGGCAATACAACACATAACCTGCAACAATCACTAACAAAGTAGCTGAAGCTAGTCCAAGAACTAGTATCAACATGGAGGGTGGTTCTCCTTGTTCCACCGAAAAAACCTGATCTTTCAGTACACCCAGTAGTGAGTACTACTAGCAACCCAATTGGACTGAATGGCACACAAAAGAGTGTTAGATAAATGGGATAATTAAGATCTGGGGTGTGATGAGAGAGATTGAAAGGGGCACATGTAGATGAAAAAGTGGAGTGATTTTACATGAAAAATGATAATATTCCCATGTGGGTATATAGGACAAGGAGAAGCATGGTTAAGAGAACTTTGTGGTTGTGGAACCCAATTTTAAGGTGGATGGAAATTGAATGAGGTGGCTAAAGTGTGCAATAATTGAAGCAGAAATGGACATAGGTAGTAGGAGAGAGGAATGGAGGATTTCTGGGTGGAAAATGTGGAAAGAGTTGGAAGATACACTCTGGATGGAATGACTGAATGTGAATGCAGTATGAGACAGATCTAAGACATGTGATGTTCTATCCCAATTTGACTCTGTCTCTGAGTGTTGCTGATGTTATGTTCTGTGATGTGAAAATACTCATTTGCCACACCACAACACCAAACCCTGCTTCTATGATTCTGCTCACTCCTACATTTATATTTATACTTCAAAACTTTGCTGCAGAAAATATCATCACTTCATTCTCCTAATATCACTACAAAATATCTCACTTTTTGTTTTCTCTAAAATCTGATGATTCTCTCACACTTTTATTCTTCAAAAATGGCTTAATAGAGTAAAAGGTTAGTGCTTATAAATTGTTCTGGCTTCAACTTAAGCATAGTGATTGTATAGCTGTTTATGCCAAGAAATATACAAATGAAAATACTTTTTAAATGAGTTTAATTGAAACACACTAACTTCAACATAGTTGCAAGTAAAGTAATCATTCAATTAGTTGGAGTGATTTCTTATTGATTAAGAATGTGAAAGTTTCAAGTATATGTCAAAATCATTACTTTGTTTGGTTCTTGAATGTGTATGTGTATTTATAATTCTTGCATAATAAGATTATAATTTTATACTTTCAAAAAGAATTCTCTGTTATATTTTTTTCATAGATATTGATTGAAAATAAAATTGATTAATTTTTTTAATATGTTTTAAATTTTGTATTAAAATAAATTATCCTCTAACAATTACCAATAATGTGATTCTATACTTCAGGTGGTATAAAATATTGGTCTCCACTATTATATCATTTGTGTGAGCGAATGAAAGAGATTTGGAATCTTAACGAAGATAATTGCTAGATTTGTGAGATTGAATGATTGGTGTATGAAAGTTATTTATACTAACACACTCAACGTCTTCTTCAAATGTATTTATTTTATTAAATGCACATTACTCAATCATAATAATAATTTATAAAACATTACAGATATAAATATCATATTCATTTTAATTATTTTTATATAAGCAAATAATGATGATTTCTTATATAAATATTATGTACACTAAATATCAATATATAACTAGTAAATAGATTAGCTAAATGCAAAAAAATTCATTTGTTTTGCTCATTACTCTTAAAATTTGGTCTCTAAATACGTCACTATTCAACTATTCAGCCTCGTGACCTATTTTACACCACGTCTTGTGAAGTGATTTTGACAACCATTACACGATAATCATACAAAATTATAATCAACAGACAATTGGACTTCATTAGGGTATGTTCGTACACTTCCATACACCAAAACATAACTATAAATAGACAAACTCCTTAGAATCAAAGATAATGAATATCGTACCCAAAATACTTTCTTTCACTTAGATCACAAGCTAACTTGAGCATCAGAATGTCATTGCAAGTACTCCTACGAAAAAGATTGAGAGAACATCAGACAAAAAATCAATAGTTAAAAGTACCGAAAATCAAAGACCTAATATTATAATAATAAAGAATGGAACTTTCTGCAAGAACACTAACGTATGTAATTTAATCATCCGATTTAGCCATGAACATGTTGCTCCAAATGTTCTGACAGCCATGGTTTTTGCAGATCTTTGCTTTTGTATAGCTGCATATTAATATAAAGGCAAAACAATTGACCCTCTTTTAAGGGCATTAACCCTTACACCTAGCCTTTCTTAGTTTAAAGTACATTCTATTCAATAGCGATTATTTAAAAACTGAACCTACCTTAGGAAATGCTATCACAACCTAATCAAATGCATTGTATGATATATGTTGTATGATTTAACTCTGTTTTTCAATAAAAAAAAAAAAGGTTAAGCAAAACATAAAAAATAGGTATTAGGCGAAGGAAGATTGATTTCGTCTATACATTTATATCTAGGCGAAAGAAAATTTATTAAAAATAGTAAATGGTGTCCAAAATTATAAATTGTATATTGTTAGAAAGATAGTTGAATTTTGGAATCACTACTAGAAAAATATTAAATAAAAATTAATTTTAAAGATAAAAATAATTAATTATTATATTGATTAAATTAAATATTATTTTAAAAAATATTGATATTTAAATTAATTTATATTATTGATAACAAAATTTATAAATTAGTATTTAATTAGCTATCAATTATTTAAATTTTAAAATTTTAACTAAAAAATTATTTATGTTAATAATGTTCTTCCAATAAATCCGCAATTAGATTTGAAAAAATTTCTTACAAATTATAATTTCATTTAAGTTGCATTATTCTATCTGAGATTTTTTTAGAATGAGAATACGAACTTTTAAGGTTGACAACTCTTTCCTTTCTAAACGGTGATTCCAAATCCTAAATTGAAGCTTTTTAAGTTTACTTTCTAACTAAATTGGTCTCAAATAATTTGTTGGAGTAGAATGTAATATAAATTTTCATGGACTTATGTTCGTCTAAAGTTTGAGTTGAAAGATTTATGGGTTGTTGTTCTACAATTTTCATAAATTTTTTTGACAAAATGTTCTCTTATTTTGGAACTTTTTCAAAAAAATGCAATTAAACAGAATAATACTTGTTAATAAACAATCCACAAATACAAAAGAATCCTTAGTTAGTAATAAATATATGTAAATAAGAAAAAAAAATAACATAGATATGGTCCTCTCACCTTAATCAATTACAAATGATATAAAAATAAAGGTTAAATATGTTTTTCGTCTATATACTTTCATGTGAAATTGATTTTCGTCCCTAATCCAAACTTTAGAGCTCTTGTATACTTGTAATAAAGAAACTATTGAATGAATCATTGTCATTTTTTTACGTGACAAATAGATTTCTAGTCTCAACTAGGATGTTAAAATATTTCAGGTTGACTCATCGATGACATGAATGCTATAATATTATATTACAGTCAACGTTAAAGATTCATTTGTTACGTAAAAGAAACATGGGTAAAGACTCATTCCAATAATTTTCTTATTACAAGTATACAGGAGGTCTAAAGTTTGGATTAAGAACAAAAATCAATTTCATGTTACATGAACGAATAAACATATTTAATCCTAAAGATAAATGAGAAGTCTTGCTAGTAAAAATCTCACTAACAATAAAATGATAGAGTTTTAGTAGAAAGAGCCCTGAAGCTAAAAGAAATACTTAAAAGTGAATTCAAGAATAATTAATCCATTTATTAACAGGACAAAAGTAAACTTATGGTGACATGATATTTTTAATTTTTATTTATTTAATTTGATAATTAGTTATCTACCACTTTAATTTTCCTTTTCCCTAATGTGGTATTTTTTTTATTACAATTGAATGGTATTTATTCTTAGTAAGTATATAGTTTTAATATATCACATTATTTTGAGTAAACTATACAATCCTCCTAAAGATGAATCAAATTCCTTTACCTAAAGTTTTGTACTAGTTACAATGTTTTCTCACCTAGTTAAGAGCATAGAAATATAACTTTGACAAGACATGTGATGGTGTTATGATTTTTAATAACATATAATATCCACAATGCCCTCTTTTTCAACCTTAAAATCTAGAACACAAAAAGTTGTTGTCGTTGCACTTCCATTAACTAGAAATGTAATTTTTTTTGTCTTCATTGAGTTCATTTTCCTTTTTCTTTACCTTAGGTTGCTGGAATTTTTTCTGGGGTGTTTGGATTTTTGTAAAAATGTTTCCTTTCCTTGTTTCTGTCTTTTATTTTCTGTGATTGTCCTTTTGGTATTTTTGTGGTTCATAGTCAAAGCCATTTTTTATGACTATCCTTCACTATTTTTCTCTTCTCTTTTTTTTTTTCTTTTATTCTTTCTTTCATATTCCTTTTTCTCTCTTTCCATGAAGTTCATAATATGCATGACTTGTGATTAACTTCTGGTGCAACCAATGAAATGTGAAAATTAATTGAAGAAAATAAGATAAGTAAAAAATTGTAAAAACTGAACTTAATAGTTAAACAAATATGATATTTGATTTAATAACTGACCTATGAAATATAATTAATGTAATACTACGATAAATAATTTAAGACTAATAAAATTTGAATTAATAATTAATATGAAGTATAACTAATCAAGAAAAAGAATTTAATATGTGAAAAATATGATAGTTCTAACCGTTTTTATCACACACATAAGTTTAAGAAATTATTTTTATTTAAGCTATATAATTTATTGTTATATATTGTTTAAATAAATATTATATTCTTTTAATGTAAAGATAATTGTATTTTTTTGTTATTTTTATATAAAATATTAGAATTTTTTTAAATAATTTTCTATTAATATCATTATTAACATTGATTTTATATTGATTTGTGGAATAAAGATTTATTAATCTTTGTTAATGGTCAAATTTAAATTTATAAACATTGTATGCTTAATTAGCAACTTAAATTTTGTTATTTTGTTGTTCTATCATCATATTTTATTTTCTCAATACTTTTTTTATATAGTGTAATTGCAAAGTTTACATTTATTTATCTTCAGTATTAAATAACAATAAAATCAAATAAATTAATATTTTAAAAGGGAGTCAGGTGAATGTATGGAGACTTTCTCGCCCTTCCACATTGCAGCCTTTCTTGGGATACAATAATGTTCTTTTTCTACTTTTTAATTATCTTAAAATAAAATTATTTTTTAATAATTATGGACTATTATTGTCTTAAAAGATAATTTATGAGTAGCGTCGCTTATTCAACTTTATTTTATTTTTGAAATATAATTAATAAGAATTTTCGTAAAAGTATGACTAATAAAAATATCAATTTTAAAAAAAATTGTGAAGCAGTTGAAATTGAAATTGGTGATTATTATATTTTTAATTTTTTATATTTAAAAAATAATAATTTTGGAATCATAATCTAGTTCTCATCATGCGCTGATTGCGGCTAAATAGAAAACAACCTAAACGAGAAAAACGGCATCCATTAAGTATTCCTTTGGTCTCAAATGACTGCGATCTTTTCATAACAGGAAAAAAATAATTAGAAATAAAATAATTAAAAATTAAACCGTAATTAAAGTATCATGTCATGTGTTTAAGATTTTGATTATCACCAGAGAAACAGAACTGTGTAATGGCTGAGATTCATAAAAAAAAAAACTCGTTTTTTCAATTTATTTCTTCTTAATTGTTGTAAAAAATAATTTTTCTTATTGATTTGGGAATGATTCATTTAAAATATGAGAAATTAAATATTATTAAAGGTTTTTTTTTTCTTTTGTATTGTATATTAGGATAAATCACAATTTAATTCCTAATATACAGTAAAACACTCCATTTTTTGGTTTATGTGATAGCATATGTAAGAGTATGTTTTGTGTAACACCATCAAATTTTTATATATACTCTTCTATATAATATTTTAGCTTTTTATAATAATATCAATTTTAGTTTTTCTCTTTTATTTGTCCTATTAATATGTAATATGGTATTTAGAGTCATTTTTCTTTTTCATCAGTCATACCTTCCGCTACCTGCAGAGTCTCTGTAACTTTTTCATCTTCCTTCTCCTCCTCATTTTCTTCTTCCTTTTATTTCTTTACCACATCGATCTCTCTCAAATTGTTTAAAGAAAATTTTTTGTTGTAGAAGCAACAGGTCGTTACCACAAAAGATGACTTACTTCTATTCAAATTTCTTGATGTTCCCACTAATACCTAATATTCTGCCACTTCCATCCATAAAAGTATGTTAATACTTTCTCCATTCATGTTTATAAAAAATTTAATCCAATTGTTATCCTTTAATAAAACAAATTAAAAACAATAAATTTAAAAGTAATTTACATTTAAGTTAAATATGTTTTTCATAGAGGTGTCAATCTAATCGGAGATGCCAAGTAGCATAATAATATCTAATATAAAAGCTTTTTATATAAATATGTTTTTTCATAACAGAAAATTGATTTTTGACATTCTACTTCATATTATAGATATGTTTCTCAGGTATACAAATCTTACAATGAGTTATTACAATAGATTTTCTAATATAGTGTTCAAAAAAATCTAAAGTTTGAACTATGTAAATGAAAACATATTTAATTTTTTTTATATTATTTATTATTCTAAAATTATTTTTATCATGTTGAAGGTAAAATAGTGAAGTGAAATTTTGGTAAACTGAAAATTTATATTTTGAAATCAAAATTTTTAAAAAGTACACTATTTATTGTGTATTATCAATATGTAGTAGATTAAATATGACATAAGATTTGTCAAAAAAAAGAAAGAAATCTGAGTAAAATGAAGATAGAAGTTCTGAAAGGAAAGAAAGTATCTGCAACTGATCTGAATGCATCTGCAAAAAGATGGTTCCACTTCAATAGTTGAGAATTGCAAAGATGAAACCTCTAAATGAAGAAAGTTTTTCCATATTGAAGTAAGGTGAATAAGGGGCCAACTTTGGCATCCATAACTGAATGCTGAAAATGTTAGATTGAGAAAAGAGGCCATGGAAGCATGTTGTGGTCCTAAAGATGGAAGTGTGGTGAAGGAAAGGACTAGAGATAGAGATAAGGAAGAGGTAGCCATTAATGCAATCTTTATTGAAGGGTGGCTTTGGATAGTGACAAGTGCTCTTTGAGAAAAGATAAAAGAAGAAAAAGGAAAAGAAAGTGAAAAATATTTGAGAGATTATTTGGAGTTTGAATGAACAAGTTATTGTTTTAGCCAAACACCACAAAGGGTGAAGGGTGGTTCAGGTTAGCTACTCAGTTATGGTGAGTTGTAGGAGTGGAAAACCAAATTGCACTACATGTTTTTTGGTTTGTTTCTAAACATGGAGTTAAGAGCATCCCTATAAAAATTTCTTTGCAAAAATTCCTTATCAATAAAATAAAATATTATTTGAGTTTGTTCTTGAATTTATACTATTGTACATGATGCAACAATAAAATTAGTATATATTTGAACATTAAGTTATGTAATTTAGTTGTTGTTTATTTTTAAATAAATATTATGTTCTTTTAGTGTAAAGATAATTGTATTTTTTTTTTTATATAAAATATTGGAATGTTATTTGTTTTTTAATATTTTTCTATTACTTAACATTTATTTTATGTTGATTTCGAGAATAAAGATTTATTAATTTTATTTAATAAAATAGGTTATAGAGTGAGTGTAGGCGAGTTGACCCGCATAACCCACTTATTTTAAAAATTTATTTCTACACTTCAATAATTACTTCTTTTACTCTCATTCTCAACAATTCTAAAATTTGTCATTCAAATTCTATAATCTGGAATACAAATTTGTATTTTGGATTATGGAATCTGAAATATTGTACAATCTGAAACAAAAATTTAAATTTCAGATTCTATTACCTAGGAAGTCTTTGAATTCCATATTCCGAAATTAAAAAAAAAAAGTTATTCAATGAAAAATGTCGAAGGGTAATTTGAGTATATTTTTTTTTAAGTATAGGGTGCAAGAAGGAAGACATTGAGGTGTAGGAAGAAACTTCCATCGGTCCCTAATTCATAACACCTTCAAGAAATTGGATAAAGAGTTTTTAATATTTAATGTGTTTTTGTCTTTCTGAAATGCATAAATTGTATAGGTTTCAATGTTAAATGCAATGGTGATAACTTAATCTTTTATAAATAAAAATTCAAATATAGTATTATTATTGTGTGTGTGTGTATATATATATATATATATATATATTATTTTTCAAGTTAAAATAATAATATGTGAATACCAAATAAATTTACCCCAACCACAGGGAACTCCTGGATCCAAGAAAAAAGTCATAGCTGATTTAAAAGTGAAACGACCAGACTCATCTAGAATCCAATTAGGAATATCCTCTTCCACCCTAACCATGATATGACTAAAAAGATGAGGCATCTGTTGTAAAGACAATGGAATATTTCAATCACCACCTGTCCAAAACTGAGAGATTATATCCGGAATGCTAGCACCATCAGATAATCCTACAATATTTTCTAAAAAAGTAGTATCACAGCATTTATCATTCCAGAAATTAATAAAAGAACCTCTACCAACAGTCCAAGAAGTATAATCAAGTATAGTAGAATAAAACTTCTTAATTCTAGGCCAAAAAGATGAGGATCTATAAACCATTCAAAACTCGTATTCTGATTTAAGAACCTTGGCTTTCAAGAGCAAACACCAAGGCTTGTTGCTATAAGCAAAATTCCAAGCAAGCTTAAGATATGCAATATTTTCATGGTGAAGATTAATAATCTTCAAACCTCCATTCTCAAGCAGAGAACAAATCGAAGCCAAATTAGTAGTAGCTATACCTTTTTTTTAGAATATCACCAGTCTAGATAAAATTTCGATATCACCGTTCAACTTGCTTAAGAAGAGAGACGTGTCATTTATACAAATTAAAACTATAAGCTAGAAGACCCGTAATTACAGTATTGACCAACTGAACCCGACTCATCATGCTAAGAGATTTAGCTTTCCAAGAAGCAAGCTTCAATTTGACTTTATCAACCAAAAGTTGAAGAAAACGACCCCTTGGAGCACCAACAAAGATAGGCACTCCTAAATAAGTGAAAGGCAAACAACCATGACTACAAGAAAGAATACACTGAATTTTGATTTCATACCATAACGTTTTGTTCCATTGTTCTTTAACTTTTATAGGTTTATGTTTAGTTTCCATAATTGTATGATTTACACTTAATTTTGAAAAATTATCTTGATTTGATTTCGCATCTAAATATTGTGAATTTTTTTTTAGTAAAAACCTTAACATATTTTAAAGAAACCTAATTAGTTGTTAAACAAAACTAAGGTAAAATATTTAAAAGACAAAAAATTTCTTTCGTATCTTATTTAATAGTTATTATGTTTTTATAAATTTAACTAGATTTTAAAATTCATCAATTTAAGTTTTAAAAGAATAACAATTCAATTATCATAATTGTATTAAAATATTAAGATTTATGAAGCTAATTTATTTTTAAAGTCTCGGAGTTCGCATTTGCATTGTGTGTTTTGGTGGCCACTGATAGGGGAGTATGCGTGGATGGCGGAGGTGGCCGAGGAAACAGGCCGACGATGTGTGTTAACCATATTGTAACTGTAGTATAACTGTTGCAGTTATAGCTCTTAAATATATATCCTTATATACCCTCTGTAACACACGTTTACGTAACAACATAGAATACTTTCTCTTTTTTTCTCTCTCTTACTTACGCTTCATGCATTGCACTTATACAAACATGGTATCATGAGCAAATCTTAAGTTTTTTTTTCCGTCATGGCTACTTCACCGTCCACTCCTGAGTCATCTTCTACGTCTTCTCATCGCTCTCTTCCTCTGGCCATGACCTCCATTCATCAGTTTACAACACCGATCACGCTTAAACTAGATGAAGATAACTACCTTCTTTGGAAACACCAGGTTCTTGCTTCCATTCGAGGACTCAAACTGAGTCATTTTCTTGACGGTACCAATGTCCCGTCCACAACTGCTTCTTCCGCTGCAGACAGTTCTTCCCCTTCTGATGACTCTTTACGCTATCAACAACAAGACCAGCTTATCATCGCTTGGCTTCTTGCATCAATGTCTACACCCATTCTTACCAACGTAGTGGGTCTTGATACAACTGCAGATATTTGGCGCTGCCTTGAAACTCAATTTTCCTCTCATACTCGGGCCAAAGTTCAGAAACTCAAGCTTCAGTTAAAGACTCCCAAGAATGACAGATCTATTTCCTCATATCTTCATGATATCAAGAACGCTGTCAACATGCTTGCCGCGATTGGTGCCCCTATTTCCATTGCAGATCACATCGACATCATTCTTGAAGGCTTGCCTGAAGAATACAATGCTTTTATCACTGCCGTCACCTCTCGCACTGACCCCTACACTATCACTGAGATTGAAGCCCTGTTGTTTGCTCAAGAAGATCGATTTACCCGGTATAAAACTTCTCACTCGTCTTTTCTTCAAGCTAACACTGCCTCTGTTGTTTCTCCAAATCATTCCAAGTTTCGCCCCACGTTTCCCAACTCTTTCGGTGGTGGTCGTGGCCCACCTTCTACATACAACTCCAATCGTTTTCATCGTGGAAAACCTCGGCCTTCACAATACACTTCTTGGAACTCCAATCCCTCGTCATGGAAACGCAACCCTGTGCGCTGCCAAATATGCTCCAAACTTGGTCATACTGCAATTAATTGTTGGCACTGGTCTGATCGTTCAACACCACCATCCTTCTCCGCAAACACCTCTTCTTTCTCTACACCTCAACATGATGAACCCTCTTCCTCTCTTCTTGGTTCACCATCCTCTTTGGATGATCCGTTATGGTATCCAGATAGCGGTGCTTCTCACCATATCACAAACGATCATACTCTGTTCACTAATCAACAACCCTATCAAGGCCATGCAAACGTCAAACTAGGTAATGGTGCAGGTATGAAAATTGCTCATATAGGTTCTGCTTCATGTATATCATCTACCTCATCTTTCTCTTTACATGATCTCCTACATGTTCCTAACATTACTAAAAATTTGCTCAGTGTTTCCAAGTTTGCTCGGGATAACAATGTATTTTTTGAATTTCATCCTCATTCTTGCTATGTTAAACACTAGGTAACCAAACAGATTCTTCTACAAGGCACTCTTAAAGATGATCTCTATATCTTCCCTGACCTACGCTCCACTGTTTTTTCTGCTAACTACACTTCTTTCAAATCTGCAAAGCCTCCTCTTCTTCTTTGGCATAATCGGCTTGGGCATTGTAGTTTTTCTGTGATCAAAACTATTCTCAAACATTGTGACATTTCGTGTAATGCAAAACCGTTTCTGTGATGCTTGTGTTAAGGGCAAAGCCCATCAATTGCCTTTCTCTTTATCTACAACTGTGTATCATCATCCTTTAGAATTGATCTATATTGATATTTGGGGACCTTCTGCTGTTTGTGCTAACAATGGTGCCTCATACTACATTTCGTTTCTCGATGCATACTCAAAATACACATGGATTTATCTCTTGCATACTAAATCTCAAGCTCTTGCTGCTTTTGAACGCTTCAAACTCTTCTCTGAAAATCAAACTGGTTTTAAAATAAAAACCATCCAAACAGATAATGCAAAAGAATTTGTTGTTTTTAACACCTTTTTACTCAAACATGGTATACAACATCGTTTCATATGCCCTCACACTCATGAACAAAATGGTGCTATAGAAAGAAAACATAGGCATATTACTGACATGGGGTTATCTATGCTTGCTGTTGCTTCTCTCCCTGTGAAATTTTGGGCTGAAGCTTTTATTACTGCCACCCATATAATCAATGTTCTCCCTTCCATTGTTTTAAAGGGTCAAACTCCGTATGAACTTTTGCTTAACACTAAACCTGACTATACCAAATTTAGATCTTTTGGATGTGCTTGCTACCCTCTTATGCGTCCCTACAACAAACATAAACTGGATTTTCGTTCTGCATGCTGTTTATTTCTTGGCTATAGCTTACACAACAAAGGTTACATCTGTCTGTCTTCCTCTGGCAAAACTTTTATTTCCAGGCATGTGGTTTTTAATGAAGATGTTTTTCCATATTCTAACCCTCAATATGGTTTTTTACCTGCTCTGTCAACTCCTTCTATTTCTCCTCCTATACATCCTACTCTAACAGTTTTATCTTCACCCACTCACTCCACCATCGCTACTTCTGCATCTCTGCCGACCTCCTCCCTGCATCTTCAACAATCTTCTTCTTGTTCCACTGCTCCCATCACACGTAATAGCTCACCCACTCACAATATTCACCCAATGAAAACCAGAGCAAAAGCAGGTATTGTTAAACCCAAAATTTTTTCTGCTCACACAGACTCTGGTTCTCCTGAACCTACTACTGTAGCTGCAGCCTTCGCATCCCCCCAGTGGACTCAGGCAATGAATGATGAATATCGTGCTCTTATCACAAATGGCACATGGACTCTGACTTCACTACCTCCGGGTGCAAACCTTGTTGGCTGCAAATGGATTTTTAAACACAAGTTCAATGCTGATGGTTCCTTTCAGAGACACAAAGCCCGGTTGGTGGCGAAGGGGTACAGCCAATCTGAGGGTCTAGATTACTCTGCAACCTTCAGCCCAGTAGTTAAACCTACTACCATACGGGTTGTGCTTGCTCATGTTGTTTCGTCTCACTGGCCCATTCATCAAATCGACATTAACAATGCTTTTCTCAATGGTGACCTACATGAACATGTGTACATGCAGCAACCTCCGGGTTTTCTCGCTACAAATCCAAAGCTTGTATGCAAGCTTCACAAGGCAATGTATGGGCTAAAACAAGCACCTCGTGCTTGGTTTCAGAAGCTAAGTCACACTCTCAACAATATTGGTTTTCGTTCAACAATCAGTGACCCTTCCTTATTCGTTCGCTTCACTAACTCTTCTACATTGTTTGTTTTGATATATGTCGATGACATAATTATCACTGGATCCTCCTCAACTGCCATCACGTCCCTCATCACCACTCTCAGTTCTCACTTTGCTCTCAAAGACCTTGGTCCCCTCCATCATTTCCTGGGTATAGAAGTCTCTACTCTTCCCTCTGGTCACTTACATTTGTCTCAACGACGCTACATACAAAACTTACTCCACCGCACAAATATGTTGGACTCTAACCCCCAACCAACACCTATGATATCATCCTTAAAGCTTCCCAAGGACGCCACTGCCGCTGTTCCTGATCCCAGCATGTTCCGCTCTGTTGTTGGTGCGCTTCAATATGCTCTCTTCACTCGGCCTGAACTCACTTATTCAGTCAACAAAGTTTCGCAGTTCATGCATAGCCCTCAGGAACATCATTGGAAAGCTGTCAAACGGATTCTCCGATATCTCAAAGGCACGCTGCATCATGGTCTCCTCATCAAATGTAGCACCAACACCGATCTCATGGGGTTTTGTGATTCAGACTGGGGAAATGATATTGATGATCGAAAATCCACCACTGGTTACTGTGTCTATTTTGGTTCCAATATTGTCTCATGGTCATCTCACAAACAAAAGGTTGTTTCTCGAAGCAGTACAGAGGCTGAATATCGTGGGATAGCAGCGGTCCTTACTGATATCATTTGGCTTCAATCCCTACTCTCTGAGCTTCGCATCTTCACCTCTGTTCCCAACGTTTACTCTGATAATCTTGGAGCTGTCCTACTCTCAGCAAATCCCATTCTACACTCAAAAACGAAACATTTTGAGTTAGATCTCCATTTTGTTCGTGATCACATTCAACACCAACGTGCATGCCTCACCCATATTCTAGCTAGATTCCAAGTTGCTGATATTCTCACAAAACCCATTTCGGGTGCAAGTTTCACTACCTTTAGAGATAAACTTATGGTTTTGGATAATCCAACCCTAAGTTTACGGGGGCTGTTAACCATATTGTAACTGTATAACTGTTGCAATTATAGCTCTTAAATATATATCCTTATATACCCTCTGTAACACACGTTTACGTAACAACATAGAATACTTTCTCTTTCTTTCTCTCTCTTACTTACGCTTCATGCATTGCACTTATACAAACAATGTGGCGCGTGGAGAAAGGTGGCGGAGGAGTGCGCGGAGTACGTGAAAGTGAGTGACAATGGCAAAGACGTGTAATCTTTATTATTTTCACACGTCTTTGTCATCGTCACTCACTTTCACGTACTCTGCGCACTCCTCTGCCACCCTCCTCTACGTGCCACATTGTCGGCCTGCCTCCTCTGTCACCTCCACCACCCCACTTACTCTCGGTCAACAATCACCGAAACACATTATGCATATGTGCATTATGTGATTTAAAAATAAAATAATTTCATAAATTTTAATATTTAAATATATAACTGAATTGTTATTATTTTCAAATTTAAATTGATAAGTTCTCACGGATTTTAAAATCTAATAAAATTTATAAAAACAAAAATAATTATTAAATAAGATACGACAATAATAAGATGAGAAACTCTGTAACAAACCTTAAGAAAATATTTTTTTTCTAATTCTTTTTCCTCGTCTCCCTAAGAATATTCACATCAACCATATGTCAAGTTAACTCTATACCTAAAAGAAATTAAGTCATCATTCTTGTGAATCACTAATTTTTATTTGTTGTTACTAACAACAAACTAAAAAAAAAGAAATATGATAATGAAAAGAAAAAAAAAAGAATAAGATGAGAAACTCCATAAAGTATTTATTTTATAATCTCTTTCCTCTCTCCGCAAGAATGCCATATTACGAACGCATTCATTCTCTCTGTCGATGCCCACATCAACAATGGTGTCAAGATAACTCTGTACCTATGCAATCTGAATGCTCTGTATTCAACCTTCAATGTACGAAAATAAAAAGAAGAGTAAATAAAATAAAAATGAATAACATTAACAATTAAACAACCAAGAAAAGAAAACTCACTTACAGATACTAACATGCGTGCTCTTCTTCTTACTCTTACCTTGAACATGAATCTTTTTATCTAATGGAAGTGATATGAACTGAAGAGATAAAGTGAGAAAGAGGGAGGAGAGAAAAATGATAATAAAAATTTCAAACATAAATTCAAATTGAAAAGAAACTGTGAGTGAAAACTGAAGAAATAAAGATATATTTCAAAACTAATAATTGTTTTAATATTTAAAAAATTACAAAATAACTAAAAAAAGTATTTTTTTTTATATATATCAAAAACAGTTATGGAGGAATCTCCATTATATGTTGGTATAGATTTTCAAATTTTTCAAATTTTCAAATTTTTTAATTTTCAAAATTTTTAAATTTTAAATTTTTCAAATTTTTAAACCTAAAGACTTTTCGAAACACTTCAAATTTCAAAATTTTGAATTTTTATAATTTCAAATATTCAAATTTTTAAATTTTCAAAAAATTTAAATTTAAAACTAAACGGAAGGCTTTATAAACCCATCAAACCTCTTTTTCATTTTCTATTTTCATATTTTCATTTGACATACCATAATTTTGTGCACTTTGAATAAGGGAGGGAGCAATTTTCCATTTGATATAAGGAGCAATTTTCTATTTGATATACGGTTTAGTTTTCCATTTGATATAATGAGAAATTTCCTATTTGATTTACGGATCAGTTTTCCATTTTATTTCGTCATTTCTTATCATTTTAATTAGTTCAATCAAAGAACTTAAGATCGTATTTTGGCACATGCTCTTTTTGTTTGGTGAAGTTCGTGTTGTTCCTTTTCTCTCTCCTATGATTTTTATCTTCTATTGAGTGAAAATTAGTGTTGTCCTTTTGGTTGTTGATTAGTTGTGGATGTTCGGGGTTTTCTGCATTGGCTTTGGATCGATTGGGAAAATCTCTAAAAGCTTTGGTATTTGCAGTATGTTATGGGAACATCTTTACAAGGTTGTCATTTTTTTTTCAAGGAACAAAAGAAGTTGACAATTTATTGGTGTTGGTTTTGTTTTAGAGTATGCAATATACCGATGTAAGTTATTGGGAAGAAGAATTTGTTGAAGACCTTCTTGAACATCATAAGAGGTTTGTTTCTTGATAATTAGTTTAGCATATCTTTCCTTTAAAAATGAAAAAAAAAATTCTTCTACAATAAAAAGCAATCGGTGATAATTTCTCATTGCACTATAACTAGAAACACATACTCAAACCAATTAATCTATGTCCAACTGTTTTAGTTTTGCAAGCCAATTTTATGTGTCTTTTTAGTTTTCTCACCAAAAATTCAAGTACATTTTGAATTTTCATAATAGAAACACCAAATGTGTTTATTTTAAAATGAGAATACTAAAATTATAGATGATTCAACAAAATAGAGTACAAAAGTTATATATTTTAAAATATGATGTTAATTTTCATGTATATTGTAATTTTTACATTATCAATTAATTACAATTTTATTTCAAATAACTTTAAAAAAAACTTAAATATAATTATAATATTGGATACATAATAGAGGACAAAAATTACATATTGTCAAATATTAAAAATATAATAACAATAAAATACTTGATACATAATAATAATAAAATACAGGTATACATTAAAAATAAAAATAAAAAATATGGATACACAGACGAGCATATGTCTTCCCACTAGTATATATTATTCAAATTAGAATATTAATAATGTGTTTTACATGTATTAGCTTAAGAAAAATGTTAACACAAGTTTCATTAAAATATGTTTTAAATTTTTTTGAAAATTCTATTAAAATATTATATTTGTTGTAAAAAAAATTGTATTTCAGAGAGAGAGTGATATAATTCAACAAGTTCAAATTTTTGTCAAAGTTGAAGTTTTAATGTCTCTGCAAATAAATTGAAGTAACCAAATAAAAAGGTCTATTTCATTTTTACAATTGAGCACGTGTCCAGGTTTTGCTTTGTGAGTTGAGTACAGTAGAAATAGCATTATAAAAGAAAAAAAATACAAGGTTAAAGGATCATCAAATTAAACATTAAATACACCTTTCAATTATTTTTTTTCATTTTGTTATTTTAATTTTTTTTATGTTTAATATATTAAAAATATTAGTATCAGTAAATATTAGTAACTTACTGATATTTAATTTAGCTAATACACGTTAAAACATTTATGAAAATAAATAAATTTGAAACAATATTAATGTTTAAAATATTTATTTATATGTGGTAAAATTTGAAAATATGCGTTTATTTTCAAATTTGAAAAATTAAAATTCTAAATATCTATTTATATAAACAATAAAATTTAAAGATCAGTTTGAACAAGATTAATGTTTCAAATATTTTTTTATGTGATAAATGTTAGAAAATTATTAAAATCAATTTTATTATGTGACTCATAAGAAATAGATTTTGAGTTTGGGCCTCAATATCATTTAATAAAATTTGATGGTCCATTGGTTAATGTGAAAAGTTATGTATATCTTATGACACCTAACCAAAACTTAATCTGACGGAGATTGTGAAAGAATAGAAACGGGTTCTGTCTTTGCAAATAGGTTGCCTTATTAGTTTGTCATCAAGAAAGAACGAGAAAAGAAAATTAAAGAACTGCTTATATAAGGACTTTCATGGATCAAGGTAAGTGTTTATTTCTATTATAATGAATGTATAAGATGTGAGAATCAT
Organism: Phaseolus vulgaris; assembly: GCF_000499845.2. Lineage (NCBI taxonomy): Eukaryota > Viridiplantae > Streptophyta > Magnoliopsida > Fabales > Fabaceae > Phaseolus > Phaseolus vulgaris. The sequence continues at coordinate 49,458,905 of NC_023749.2, forward strand.
AACGGATTCTGTTTCTGCAAATAGGTTGCCTTATTAGTTGGTCATCAAGAAAGAACGAGAAAAGAAGATTACAGAACTAGTTACATAAGGACTCTCATGGATCAAGGTAAGTGTCTATCTTTAAAAGAACCTTTTTCTTAAAAAATAAAATATTCTTGAAATAATATCTTTTAAAACATTTAAAAAATTAGTTTTTCTTTTAAATTGGTGTGAACTTGTCACAAGTTACACTTGTTCTGTGATTCTAACACTTTTGAAATATGTTATACCGTCTTATTTTTTTCAAATAGGTTTATTTCTATTTAAAATTTTGAATTTATTAAATTTATTTGAAAAAAAAGTGTTCTTTAAAAAAGTGTTCTTCAAAGAAGTGTGATCCATCATTTTCAAAATATTAGTTGCATTGAAATAGAAATTATTATAAACGTGATAATTTATTTGAATTTTTTATTATTACATTATGATATCATTCATTATATCACTTTTTAAACGTGATAACTTTTAAAACTTCAACTTTGACAAAAAAAATTATATGCGTCACATTAATTAATTGAAATACGAAATTTTTTTAACAGAAAAAATATATTTTAATTAAATTTTCAAAAAATATTAAAACATATTTTAAAGAAATCTCACTAGCGGTTTACTTAGGATTAGTTTAAACAAAAGTAAGGTAAAATATTTAAATGAGAATAATTTTTTTTTTATCTTATTTTACAGTTATTTCTGTTTTTATAAATTAAACGAGATTTTTTAAAATCCGTGGGACATTGTCCATTTAAATTTTACAATAAGATACAAAACAAAAAAATATTGTTATTTAAATATTTTATCATACTTTTGTTCAAACTAACCACGAGTAAACAGCTACTGAGGTTCGTTTAAAAAAAAAATTAACATTTTTTGAAAATTTTATTAAAATATATATTTGCTCTTAAAAAAAATTCGTATTTCAATTAATTATACAAGTTCAAATTTTTGTCAAACTTGAAGTTTTTAAAAGTTATCACGTTTAAATATATATATATATATATAGATATATATATTAAGATATATTAAGATTTAGGATCTTATTATTAAGACTCAAGTCTTAGATTTTGTGAGATTTTCCATGTGACAATTTTAACATGTTGTCTTAATTTATTTTTAAATTTTATCTCATATAAATAAATATTTTAAACATTAATTTTGTTCAAAGTGATTTTAAATTTTATTGTTTTTATAGATAGATATTTAGAATTTTAATTTTTCAAATTTGAAAATTCTCAAGAAACACATATTTTCAAATTTGAACACATATAAATAAATCTTTTAAATATTAATAATGTTATTTCTACTGTACTCAACTCACAAAGCAAAACCTGGTCACGTTCTCAGTGGTAAAAATAAAATAGACCTCTTATTTTATTTTGTTTTAATTGTTTACTATATTTTAGTAAATAAAGATTATAAAAAAATAGGAATTATTGACATTTAATGTAAAATTAACGTAAACATGTCAGACAAATTATTTATAAAAAAAATGATAAACTTTAAGCATTAACTACAATTAAAATAAAAATTTAATTCTGTATTTATAAGAACAATAAAGTTAAAAATTAATTAGAACAAATTATTTATAAAAAATGATCAATTTTAAGCATTAATTAAAATAAAATTAAAACTTTAATTGTGTATTTATAAGAACAATAAAGTTAAAAAACTAATTAGAACAAATTATTTATAAGAAAATGATAAATTTTAAGCATTAATTAAAATAAAATTAAAACTTTAATTGTGTATTTATAAGAACAATATAGTTAAAAAATTAATTAAAACAAATTATAGCTCAAGACTAATTGTTCATTTCATGATTATTCAAATTTAGAGTGTGTATTTGTAAAAGAGATCAATTTTACAGAGTTACTTAATCATCTTGATTTTTTAAAAATATTTGTTCACTTTTTTTTTGTTACCTTTTTTTCATTTTTTATATTTCTCCTTAACTTTTTTTTAGTAATTTCTCATTTTTTAAACAAATTCTATTGATTAGGAGATAGTTCAAATAATTTTGATTGATTATTTGTTTTAGAGCAATTTTTTTTATTGTTTTAAATGTATCTTGTTGTTATTTTGTTGTTTCTTTTTCTTTATGTCACTTCCATTAGATAAAAAAAATTCATTCTTCAAGGTAAGAGTAAGAAGAGCACGCACCCCACGTTAGTCTCCGTAAGTGAGTTTTTTTTTCTTGGTTGTTTAATTGTTAATGTTACTCATTTTTATTTTTTTTACTCTTGCTTTTCATTTTCGTACATTGAAGGCTGAATACAGAGCATTCAGATTACACAGATACAGAGTTATCTTGATACCATTGTTGATGTGGGCATTGACAGGGAGGATGAATGTGTTCTGAAAATGGCATTCTTGCGGAGAGAGGAAAGGATTAGAAAATAAAGATTTTTTTAAGGTTTGATATGGAGTTTCTCATCTTATTCTTCTTTTTCTTCTTTTCTTTTCATTATTATATTTCTCTTTTTTAGTTTTATGTTAGTAACAACAAATCAAAATTAGTGATTCACAATAATGATGACTTAATTCTTTAAGGTATAGAGTTAACTTGACATCATTGTTGATGTGGACATTGAGGGAAAAGATAAATGCGTTCTTAGGAGGAGAGGAAAAAGAATTAGAAAATAAATATTTTCTTAAGGTTTGTTACAGAGTTCCTCATCTTATTATTCTTTTTTTTCATTATTATATTTCTCTTTTTTTAGTTTTATGTTAGTAACAACAAATCAAAATTAATGATCCATGATGACCTTAATTGCTTTAAGGTACAGAGTTAAGATACATAGTTATCTTGACATCATTGTTGATATGGGAATCTACGGAGAGAATGAATATGTTTTGAATACGACATTCTTGCGCAAAGAAAGAAATGAAGGTTTGTTAAGGAGTTTCTCATCTTATTCTTCTTATTTTTTTCTTTTCATTATTATATTTCTCTTTTTTAGTTTAATGTTACTAACAACAAATCAAAATTGGTTATGTTTATTGTGTTATAAATTTAAATTTGTTTAATATATTTTTTACTACAACTTAATTACTAAAATAGTATGTTGAAACTCATAAAAGATGAAAAAAATGTTTCTATCCTATTTTTCCTTAGTGATATTTGATATTTATGAATACACATAATAATATATAATATAATAATAATAAAATGTGGATTTTAGCGACTGTATTTCCACTAATATAACATAATAAAACTTTTTATTGATTTGAATTTTTTATTATTACATTATTATGATATTATTCATTATACAATTTTTAAACGTGTAACTTTTTAAAACTTCAACTTTAACAAAAAAAAAATTGAAAATACGAGTCGCTACAACTAATTGAAATACGAAATATTGTTAACAGAAAATATATATTTTAATTAAATTTTAAAAAAATATTTAAACATATTTTAAAGAAACCTTATTAGTGGTTAATTTATGGTTAGTTTAAACAAAACTAAGGTAAAAATATTTAAATGATAATATATTTTTTTCCGTATCTTATTTAATAATTATTTTTGTTTTTATAAATTTCATTAGATTTTAAAATCTGTGAGAACTTATCAATTTAAATTTGAAAATAATAACAATTCAGTTATATATTTAAATATTAAAATTTATGAAATTATTTTATTTTTAAATCACAGAAAGCACATATGCATCATGTGTTTCGGTGATCGTTGACTGGGAGTAAGTGGGGGTGGCGGAGGTGACAGAGGAGGCAGGTCGACAATGTGGCACGTGGAGGAGGGTGGCAGAGGAGTGCGCAGAGTACGTGAAAGTGAGTGACGATGACAAAGACGTGTGAATATTAATAAAGATTACACGTCTTTACCAGTGTCACTCACTTTCACGTACTCCGCGCACTCCTCCGCCACTCTTCTACACGCGCCACATCGTCGGCCTGTTTCCTCAGCCACCTCCGCCATCCACGCATACTCCCCTATCAGTGGCCACCAAAACACGCAATGCAGATGCGAACTCCGAGACTTTAAAAATAAATTAGCTTTATAAATCTTAATATTTTAATACAATTATGATAATTGAATTGTTATTCTTTTAAAATTTAAATTGATGGATTTTAAAATCTAGTTAAATTTATAAAAACATAATAACTATTAAATAAGATACGAAAGAAAAATTTTGTCATTTAAATATTTTACCTTGGTTTTGTTTAACAGCTAATGAGGTTTCTTTACAATATGTTAAGGTTTTTACTAAAAAAAACATTCACAATATTTGGCTGCGAAATCAAGTCTAAGATATTTTTTCAAAATTAAGTGTAAATCATACAATTCTAGAAACTGGATAGAAATCTAAAAAAGTCAAAGAACAATTGAACAAAACGTCATGGTATGAAACCAAAATTCAGCATATTTTTTCTTTTAATCATGGTTGTTTGCTTTTCACTTATTTAGGAGTGTTTGTCTTTGTTGGTGCTCCAAGGGATTGTTTTCTTCAACCTTTGGCTGATAAAGTCAAATTGAAGCTTGCTTCTTGGAAAGCTAAATCTCTTAGCATGATGGGTCGGGTTCAGTTGGTCAATACGGTGATTACGGGTCTTCTAGCTTATAGTTTTAATTTGTATAAATGGCTTGTCTCTCTTAAGCAAGTTGAGTAGTGGTATCGAAATTTTATCTGGACGGGTGATATTCTGAAAAAAAAAAAAAAAAAAAAAAAAAAAAAAAAAAAAAAAAAAGGTATAGCTACTATTAATTGGGCTATGATTTGTTCTCCCCTTGAGAATGGAGGTTTGAAGATTATTAACCTTCACCATGAAAATAATGCATACTTAAGCTTGCTTGGAATTTTGCTTATAGCAACAAGCCTTGGTATTTGCTCCTGAAAGCCAGGGTTCTTAAATCAAAATACGAGTTTCGAATGGTTTATAGATCCTCATATTTTTTACCTAGAATTAAGCAGTTTTATTCTACTATACTTGATTATACTTCTTGGACTGTTGGTATAAGTTCTTTTATTAATTTCTGGAATGATAAATGGTGTGGTACTACTTTTTTAGAAAATATTGTAGGATTATCTGATGGTGCTAGCATTTCGGATACAATCTCTCAGTTTTGAACAGGTGGTTATTGAAATATTCCATTGTCTTTACAACAGATGTCTCGTCTTTTTAGTCATATCATGGTTAGGGTGAAACAGGATATTCCTAATTGGGTTCTAGATGAGTCTGGTCGTTTCACTCTTAAATCAGCTATGACTTTTTTCTTGGATCCAGAGCCTTATCTCTAGTGAAATTAGGTTTGTTGGGAGGAAATTTTGTTACTTTGTTACACAATCTTAGCACAACAACCGCACAAAATCTTCCTCTTTGGAGTGCACAATCTTAACAGTAAGGCCGCCAAGGTACCAACTCATGCACCAGCGTTACGGGACTCATCTGTTCTGTAGGCTCCCTAGTTCTTTATGTATCATGCATGCAACTTTTCCTCTGAAAACCCTGGCGCTCTTGGGCCTTGGCGTCTTCAGGGGATATTTACTTGTGCTAGACCCGAATGTACTATACACACCACCTGCATGCACTTTCTCGCTAACTAGGTCTTTCATATATACAGATTTCAACACACACATCTCTGGGGTCCACTTACGTGACCCACTAATGCAACCAAACCACCGAGTCGACTTGCTCCACAGGTGTCGATGTCTGAGGTATGGTTCAATACATCATTTAAATATTTTACCTTAGTTCTTTTTAAAACTAACCACAAAGTTAACATCTAAAGAGGTTTCTTTAAAATATGTTTTAATATATTTTGAAAATTTAATTAAAATATATATTTTCTGTTAAAAAATTTCGTATTTCAATTAATTATAGCGACTCGTAGAATTTAACAAGTGAAAACTGAAGAAATAAAGATATATTTCAAAAAACTAAATTCAAATCTGATAACTGTTTTAATATTTACAAAATTACAAAATAACTAAAACCAGAATAATTTTTTTATAGATTTTCAAATTTTTCAAACTTTCAAATTTTTTAATTTTCAAGATTTTAAAATTTTAATTTTTTCAAATTTTTAAACCCTAAAAACTTTTCGAAACACTTCAAATTTCAAAATTTTGAATTTTTATAATTTCAAATATTCAAAATTTTAAATTTAAAACTAAACAGAAGGTTTTATAAACCCATCAAACCTCTTTTTCATTTTCTATTTTCATTTGACATACTACAATTTTCTGCACTTCAAATAAGCAAGGGAGCAATTTTTCATTTGATATAAGGAGCAATTTTTCTATTTGATATACGTTTTAGTTTTCCATTTGATATAATGAGAAATTTTCTATTTGATTTACGGATCAGTTTTCCATTTGATTTCGTCATTTCTTATCATTTTAGTTAGTTCAATCAAATAACTTAATCGTATTGGCACATGCTCTTTTTTTGTTGAAGTTCGTGTTGTTCCTTTTCTCTCTCCTTTGATTTTATCTTCTGTTGAGTGAAAATTAGTGTTGTCCTTTTTGTTGTTGATTGGTTGTAGATGTTCGGGGTTTTCTACAGTGGCTTTGGATCGATTGGGAAAATCTCTAAAAGCTTTGGTATTTGCAGTATGTTATGGGAACATCTTTACAAGGTTGCCATTTTTTTTTTCAAGGAACAAAAGAAGTTGACAATTTATTGGTGTTGGTTTTGTTTCAGAGTATGCAATATAGTGATGTAAGTTATTGGGAAGAAGAATTTGTTGAAGACCTTCTTGAGCATCATAAGAGGTTTGTTTTCTGATAATTAGTTTGGCATATCTTTCCTTTAAAAATGAAAAAAAAAAATTCTTCTACAATAAAAAGCAATCGGTGATAATTTTCCACTACACTATAACTAGAAACACATACTCAAACCAATTAATCTATGTCAGTTTTCTCACCAAAAATTCAAGTACATTTCAAATTTTCATAATAGAAACACCAAATGTGTTTATATTAAAATGAGAATACCAAAATTATAGATGATTCAACAAAATAGAGTACAAAAGTTATATATTTTAAAATATGATGTTAATTTTCATGTATATTGTAATTTTTACATTATCAATTAATTACAATTTTATTTCAAATAACTTTAAAAAAAACTTAAATATAATTATAATATTGAATACATAATAGAGGACAAAAGTTATATATTGTCAAATATTAAATATATAATAACAATAAAATACTTGATACATAATAATAATAAAATACAGATATACATTAAAAGCAAAAATAAAAAATACAGATACACAGTGTGTTTCCACTCGTATATATTATTTAAATTAGAATATTAATCATGTGTTTTATATGTATTATCATAAGAAAAATGTTAACACAAGTTTCTTTAAAATATGTTTTAACATTTTTAGAAAATTCTATTAAAATATTATATTTGTTGTTAAAAAAAATTGTATTTCAGAGAGCGAGTCATATAATTCAACAAGTTCAAATTATTGTCAAAGTTGAAGTTTTAATGTCTCTGCAAATAAGTTGAAGTAAACAATTAAAACCAAATAAAATGTTAAAAATAAAAAAAGGGTCTATTTCATTTTTACAATTGAGAACGTGTCCAGGTTTTGCTTTGTGAGTTGAGTAGAGTAGAAATAGCATTATAATAGAAAAAAAAATACAAGGTTAAATGATCATCAAATTAAACATTAAATACACCTTTCAATTATTTTTTTCATTTTGTTATTTTAATTTTTTTTATGTTTAATATATAAAAAATGATTAGTATCAGCAAATATTAGTAACTTACTGACATTTAATTTAGCTAATACACGTTGAAACATTTATGAAAATAAATAAATTTGAAACAATATTAATGTTTAAAATATTTATTTATATGTGGTAAAATTTGAAAATATGCGGTTATTTTCAAATTTGAAAAATTAAAATTCTAAATATCTATTTATAAAAACAATAAAATTTAAAGATCAGTTTGAACAAAATTAATGTTTCAAATATTTATTTATGTGATAAATGTTAGAAAATTATTAAAATCAATTTTATTATGTGACTCATATGAAATAGATTTTGAGTTTGGGCCTCAATATCATTTAATAAAATTTGATGGCCCATTGGTTAATATATAAAGTTATATATATCTTATGACACCTAATGAAAACTTAATCTGACGGAGATTGTGAAAAAATAGAAACGGGTTCTGTCTTTGCAAATAAGTTGTCTATCTCTATTATAATGGATGTATAGGATGTGAGAATCATAACGGGTTTTGTCTCTGCAAATAAGTTGTCTTATTAGTTGGTTATCAAGAAAGAACGAGAAAAGAAGATTAAAGAACTGCTTCCATAAGAACTCTCATGAACCAAGGTAAGTGTTTATCTTTAAAAAAACTTTTTTCTTAAAAAATAAAATATTCTTGAAATAATATATTTTAAAACATTTAAAAATTTCGTTTTTCTTTTAAATTGGTATGAACTTTTTACAAGTGTAACTTGATATGTGATTCTAACACTTTTGGAATATGTTATACCGTATTATTTTTTCAAATAGATTTATTTCTATTTAAAATTTTGAATTTATTAAATTTATTTGAAAAAGAAGTGTTCTTTAAAGAAGTGTAATCCATCATTTTCAAAATATTAGTTGCATTGAAATAAAAATTATTATAAAAGTGATAATTTATTTGAATTTTTTATTATTACATTATGATATCATTCATTATATCACTTTTTAAACGTGATAACTTTTTAAAACTTCAACTTTGATAAAAAAAATTATATGCGTCACTGTAATTAATTGAAATACAAAAATTTTTTAACAGAAAATATATTTTAATTAAATTTTCAAAAAATATTAAAACATATTTTAAAGAAATCTCACTAGCGGTTTACTTATGATTAGTTTAAACAAAAGTAAGATAAAATATTTAAATGAGAATAATTATTTTTGTTCGTATCTTATTTTATAGTTATTTCTGTTTTTATAAATTTAACGACATTTTAAAATCCGTGGGACATTGTCCATTTAAATTTTACAATAAGATACAAAACAAAAAAAATTGTTATTTAAATATTTTATCATACTTTTGTTCAAACTAACCACGAGTAAACAGCTACTGAGGTTTGTTTAAAAAAAAAATTAACATTTTTTGAAAATTTTATTAAAATATATATTTGCTCTTAAAAAAAATTCGTATTTCAATTAATTATACAAGTTCAATTTTTTGTCAAACTTGAAGTTTTTAAAAGTTATCACGTTTAAATATATATATATATATATATATATATATATAAAGATTTAGGATCTTATTATTAAGACTCAAGTCTTAGATTTTGTGAGATTTTCCATGTGACAATTTTAACATGTTGTCTTAATTTATTTTTAAATTTTATCACATAAATAAATATTTTAAACATTAATTTTGTTCAAAGTGATCTTAAATTTTATTGTTTTTATAGATAGATATTTAGAATTTTAATTTTTCAAATTTGAAATTCTCAAGAAAACACATATTTTCAAATTTGAACACATATAAATAAATCTTTTAAATATTTATATTGTTTCAAAAAAATTATTTTCATGAATATTTTAACGTGTATTAGCTAAATTAAATGTCAGTAACTTACTAATATTTTCTGTTACAAATAATCTTTTTCATATATTAAACATAAAAAATAAGAATTTAAAATAACAAAATGAAAAAAAACAATTGAAAGGTGTATTTAATGTTTAATTTGAAGTATACTCTGAGGGAAAATTATGTACAACTTGATGATCCTTTAACCTTATATTTTTTTTTTCCTTTTATAATGCTATTTCTATTCTACTCAACTCACAAAGCAAAACATGGTAAAAATGAAATATATATATATACCTTTTATTTTATTTTGTTTTAATTTTTTACTATATTTTAGTAAATAAAGATTATAAAAAAATAGGAATTATTGACATTTAATGTAAAATGAACGTAACCATGTTAGACAAATTATTGACAAATTATTTGTGTTTGTCAATGTTTAAGTCCATAGGTGAGAGGTTGAGAAGTATGAGTTATTTTATTTGGAAGTTGGTGATTCTCTTATTGAAGAAGGGTTGTATATATAATATACCCTGTTTTTTGTTAAACGTTTTTATTTTTTAATATGGATTGGAGTATTCTAAGTAGTCCTATTTATTTTATTTTTTTTATTGTTGAATCCTTTATTTTTATTTTTTTGCATTTGCAATAACATTGTAATATTGTTTAAATAATTAAAAATGTCACTAGATATTTGATAAGAGTTCAGCAGCTATCTGCATAGTTTATAAATTCTCATTTATGAATTTGGAATATGTTTTTCCTCCATTTTTAATCTATGTTTTCTCCACAACTTTCACAATTTCTATACTTGTATTTCACAAACTATTTCCAACAAAAATTAAACACATAAAGATGTTAACAGTAGTAAATCATGCACTGTTCAATCAATTAACTTCCACTGTTGGCACATAAACTTGGGTTTATACATATAGGTTGTTCTACTTTTTCTTTGATTAACCGCAAAATCATGATCAATCAACCACCAGAATGAAACAGTGATAGTTAATTCATTCTTCAAGCAGTGAATAGGAGAAAAAACGACTAAATGAAAATGAAATTGTCAAAATAATGCAATAAGGATTCAATAAATAAACTATGTATCACATTTCCTATTAGGCTAAAGTCAAGCAAAATCTAGATTCTACAAGATAATATCATTTGCTGACCTCCACACCCGAAGATGTTTGTCATAGAATGAGCAAGTAGCCACAAGTGGTTTATGATTTGCTTCTACTTTCTGCCAGTCTGCTCCATAAGCAAGAGAATCGTGTTTGTTGTAAGTTTCCAATACTTGAGCATTGTCATCTTTAATAGCAACAATAGCAAAACCATTGTGCATACATGCAGCCAAGACCAAGCCTGGAATGAAGGGGTGATGCTTAACCCTCCAAACTCCTCCCCCTAAGCCAATTGAAGTGTTGTTAAGGGGTTTTGAGATTGATCTTAAATCCCATACCCTCAGGAATTCATCATAGCTTCCAGTCAACAAGATATTTGGGTCATGTGGACTCTTCTCAATGCAAGTAACACCCATTTTGTGGACTTTAGAGCTCTGAAATACCACATTGGGAGGTCTATCTCGCAAATCCCAACAACTGAACTTACAATCATCAGAGCCAGTGTATACCAAATTTGGTTGGTGGGTATCAAAGGAGGTTGTCCAAACTTCAAAATCATGTGCCTTCCACTCTTGTTGTATTTCCAGCTTGGATTCAAGAACAGAAACAATAGACACAGAGCCGTCAGAAAGTCCTACTGTGATACACGTGGCTGAAGGGTTCCAATCTAGGTACAGGCACATAGAGTTACTCATTTTTTCATTACTCATCTCCTTTAGATTAACCCCTGACATAGAATCACAACAACTCTCTTTAACAAAATACCAATTTAGAAATAAGATAACTCAGAAATGAATGAAGAAGCAAATCCATACCTTCCACTCCATTGCAGCAACCTTCCAGCATTTTAATTCTCAAGTATCCATCAGCATCTGCCTGAGCTAGAAGAGGATTGACATGCCCTTGAGGTGGGCTCCACTTAATATCAAAAATTCCAGCAGTTTCCTCACTAAAAAGCAGATCAAGGTGGGGTGTGTCCACATCAACATTGAAAAGTGAAATGCTTCCCTGTCGACTTGGCTGAGAACCTTCTTGTAATGTGTAAGTGGATACTGCTAAAACGTTAAGGTATGAATCATACGGACAAAACTCCACAGCATCAGCATTCCCCTTCAAATACCAATGTGCTACGTCCATGACAGCCAAATTCCCCTTTAACTTTGCATCAGGCAACAAAATTTAAAATCTCCAAAACAGTTTCTACAAACTGCAAACAAAATGAATACCTTTGTTCTAAGTTACCAAACTAAGAGAAGCATCAAAATGTTTTTCTTTTGCAATTAATCAACAACATTTTGAACGCAGAGAAAGGAATCGTAACATAATTTAAATCTATTGATTGAAGAAGAGGAAGTGTGTGTAAGCGCAACGAACCTGTTCAAGCGTAGTGAAGTTATCTATCAGAACTCAGAGCGTATTTCTCTTTCACAGATAGTTGCCCTGAACCATGTGGTGGCTCTCGCGGTGGTTTTCTTGATGATTCTGGCGGCGACGGTCGTCGTGGTGGACGGAGATGTTGAGGACGAGCTTCTGGACCTTGATTTCCCGCATGGGGTTGGATAGTTTCTTCTCCGAAGCCTAATGCAAACAGAAGAGAAAACAGAAAGGGGTTGAATTGAGAAGAACGTGTGAGTGAGAAAGATGAAGCGCGTGGCAGAGATGAAGAGAGAAGCAGAGACTCACCATTGCGAATGGAAGCTGAAGAGAAGGAAGAGAGTTGCAGCGGCAAGATGCAATGGTAGTGGGTATGGGGACAGAGAACAGAGTAAATATGAGAGTGGAAGAAACTAGGGTTTTGGTATGTGTGGGCTATGACTATAATACCCCTGATTAATAATACAGTTTTTGTAATTAATAATTAATACTTTGATTTTATTTTGTTGATAAAATATTTTATAATATTGATTTTAGTCTAATAATAATAATCATAATGATGATATAAATCTAGAAAATGGGTATTTTTTATCCCCAATAAAAAAAAACAAAATTGTATCACTCTCCTAGTATTAAAAGTGAGAGATTATAAACATATGAATCTGTGTAGAGATTAAAATCAAAAGCAGGTTTTCTTAGTAATTGATTTATTGTTACAACATTTAAATTGGTAAAATAAATATTATCATAACATTTTCTTAAGGAGAGAAATGAAACAGAAAAAGGAAATAGAACAAAAATGTTAAATGAAGAATATACTATTTGAATGAAAACAAATTAAAAAAAAAATTGAAAAATATTTTTTTTTTTATTGATTTATATTTGTAGAAGAGGAACGGATGAATAAATTATGTTAAATGTTTTTTGTATAGTTAAAAAATTGATTTTCTGAAAAATATTAAATATTTATTATTTTAAATATATTTTTTCTTTGAATTATTCTACTTAATTTTAAAAGTTTAGAACAAATAAAAGTATATCAAACTCGTGATCTTCAAATTGTCTCTAATGAGAATTGAACTATTAATTTTGGGTCTGATATCAATGGAAGCCAGATTAAAAATTTATCAATTGGTCAAAAGTAAAAATTAATATTTATATTACAACTTTTTTTATTATTACTTGAGAGTATAATAATAATACAAAATATCATGGTTTTATAAAGATTTAAGCCATCTAGTTTCTACAGTAATTTATTTCCTCAACAATTATTCATTGTCATCTTGTTAATCAAACTTGTAACCTTAATTTCAATATATTTTTTTTATCAAATATCTATGGTGAAAAAATAGAAAAATTTAAAAAAAAAAAGTTGAATTGAGATTTAATTAATTCTTAAAAACTTTTTGCAAATTAATCACACAATTTAATTATTAAAACAACCGGACTAAAAGTCTTCCACTAATGTGTTATGTTAGATTTTGTTTGCATGATCATAATATTCTTTTATTTAACATACAACAATTCATACATATTAGATTTATAAATGTACATCGAGAAAACAGAATTTAAAGTTAAATTATTTTACAAACAAATTTCAATAGGTTTCGTATGAAGCTTGAAACATTTCTCTTTAAAAAAAAACTTATAACAAATATTATTAGTCTAACATAGTTAAAAGTCTATTTTGTGAGTAAGATCACATTGGACTCATACTTCACAATTCAACTAAATCATTTTACTAACATATATTTATGTTTACTTTAACAAATGATTGGATCATACTCTTAACATCTGACCAACCAATTCAAGAATAGATAAAACACTTAGTTTAAAAACTTTTAGTAAAACATCTTGATAAGTTCTCATGCATTAGTTTTCTTTCTTGGGACAGTGCAGACAATGATAATATGTAACATAAAAGAGAGAAGGAAGAGAGGACACATACACATCCATTTATATTACTTTTTATGTCTTACAAACTACATTAAGTTCTTGGCTAACTTGTAAAGTTCAAATAAGCATAATAACGTTGTGAAGTACATATTGAGTACCTTTTTTTTTTTTGGCTTGTAGTCGCTTCTGGCTAATCTCTTAAGTATTTTTGACACAATCAACTTTTGGCTTAATTGAGTATTCATTGGGTTCGTAGTCACTCCCAGCTAACCTTGAGTATTCTTTACACCTAATCACTCCTGGCTAACCGAGTATTCTTTTGGATCATAACCAATCCTGATTAATCCGAGTAAGGAGTATTCTTTACTCAAGTCACTCTTAGTTGTACCTGAGTATTCTTTGTCAAACAATCACTTCTGACTAAGATTTGGAGATTTAGTATGTGATCATTCGGTTTGAAGACTAGGGAGGATTGTGTTTGATGATGAATACAATGTTCAAGCTTTCTCTCCTAGTTTAGATAATCTTTTTCTCTAAGGAGGATAAAGTCTTTCAACATATACAATGATTGGGCTCACTCTCTTAGGTCGTTGGATAAACACTCAAAGTGTTTTCCATTAAGTTTTCTTTGGATCATATTACATTAGTTTTCTTTGTGCTATAGGATCCTTCTATGAAGATATAAGGTGTTCCTTATCATTTGATTAGCATATTTATATATTGCAACATTTGTTTTATTGGCTTAGAGGAGTGATTTTCCTTTGAGTAATGTGTTCACTAGTTAACCAATCTCTTGTGGGACTAAATTTGTTTTAATAAAAAGCCCGAGAGCTGTGGTTGTTGGGTGAGCTAGATTCACTAGACGAGTTATTTAATAAAAGTTCTAAGGAATTTGGTTGTGGTTGTTGGGAGAGTCAATTCACGTTGGACAAAATTCATTTAATTGAAAATCTGGGAGTCTTGATCGTTGGGCGAGTCAATTCTCATTGAGAAAAAGCTTTTCTTATGAAACGCTCCTAATGATATAGTCGTTGGATGAGCATTGTGTTCGTTGGGCGACTAAAATTTGTTGGCTATGTTAATGTATTTGGTTGGACGAACAAAATGGTAGTTGGACATGTGCTTAATTTGTTGGGTGAGCCAAATTCTAGCTAAGTAAGAAAGGATTTGCTAAACTTTAAAGAAACATATTTTTAAATGTTTCTAAATGTTAAAATGTCTTTATCTTTTATTATATTGTTATATTTGACCAATATATTGTATTTGAATATTTTTATAATGTAATATATAATAATTTTTTTAATTTATTAGCATTTGATTTAAGATGGATGTGTATGTATGAATGAAAATTTGTAATAGAATGATTGTATATGATATGAAGTATGATGTAGATATAGTTATTTCTTGGGAAAATAATGCTATATTGAGATGTATAAGATATGTATTGAACTTGAGATTCGTACTAAGGAGATATACCGACTCTACCAATATATTGGAATCACACAAAAGAAGATAAGTGATTAGAGTTGAGGGAGCTCCTATAAAACATAACTAAAAAGGTCATAAGGGTTTATCTTGTCATATAAGAGAATTTAGTTCATATTGACATCATAAATAATGTAGTAAAGTTTTTTTTTTTAAAAAAAGTATTTTTGTGATATATATTAATAGTCTTCTAATATAAATTATGATTAATAATAAATAGTAAAACTATATTAGGAGTATGTTAGAGTATTATAATAAAAATTTATTTATTTTATAAAATAAATAAATTTTTTCCTCTAACCCACTCTTTCACTCTTCTATCTTATGCAAGTTTTAATAATATTTTTCTCATCTGAAATTGAAATAATTATTTAATTTTTCTTGTTTGGATGTAATTTTAAGCAAGTTATTTGTTATATTTGTTTAAATTTTTATTTCAATAAATATTTATGCATAATGATATCCTTTTACTATTATTACAACTATTTTGTTTTCTTCATACAAGTTAAATTAAGAATATAATTAAAAATTTGCATAATCTACAATTTAAAAAATTACAGATAAAAAAATAAATTTTCTGTAAAAAATTCCACACCTAAAAACACAGGGTGGAAGTATTTCACATAATTAATATATAGTTTATAATTATTTATTATTATTATATATGTCTTCAATTTGATTCAATCCCTAGTTGAAGCTCGCATGCCAAAAGGCGTGACATTCCCTCTCCGGTGGTAGCCACAAACTTGTCGCCACCACGACGACCGTCGCCGCCCCATGCGGGAAATCAAGGTCCAGAAGCTCGTCCTCAACATCTCCGTCCACCACGACGACCGTCGCCGCCAGAATCATCAAGAAAACCACCGCGAGAGCCACCACATGGTTCAGGGCAACTATCTGTGAAAGAGAAATACGCTCTGAGTTCTGATAGATAACTTCACTACGCTTGAACAGGTTCGTTGCGCTTACACACACTTCCTCTTCTTCAATCAATAGATTTAAATTATGTTACGATTCCTTTCTCTGCGTTCAAAATGTTGTTGATTAATTGCAAAAGAAAAACATTTTGATGCTTCTCTTAGTTTGGTAACTTAGAACAAAGGTATTCATTTTGTTTGCAGTTTGTAGAAACTGTTTTGGAGATTTTAAATTTTGTTGCCTGATGCAAAGTTAAAGGGGAATTTGGCTGTCATGGACGTAGCACATTGGTATTTGAAGGGGAATGCTGATGCTGTGGAGTTTTGTCCGTATGATTCATACCTTAACGTTTTAGCAGTATCCACTTACACATTACAAGAAGGTTCTCAGCCAAGTCGACAGGGAAGCATTTCACTTTTCAATGTTGATGTGGACACACCCCACCTTGATCTGCTTTTTAGTGAGGAAACTGCTGGAATTTTTGATATTAAGTGGAGCCCACCTCAAGGGCATGTCAATCCTCTTCTAGCTCAGGCAGATGCTGATGGATACTTGAGAATTAAAATGCTGGAAGGTTGCTGCAATGGAGTGGAAGGTATGGATTTGCTTCTTCATTCATTTCTGAGTTATCTTATTTCTAAATTGGTATTTTGTTAAAGAGAGTTGTTGTGATTCTATGTCAGGGGTTAATCTAAAGGAGATGAGTAATGAAAAAATGAGTAACTCTATGTGCCTGTACCTAGATTGGAACCCTTCAGCCACGTGTATCACAGTAGGACTTTCTGATGGCTCTGTGTCTATTGTTTCTGTTCTTGAATCCAAGCTGGAAATACAACAAGAGTGGAAGGCACATGATTTTGAAGTTTGGACAACCTCCTTTGATACCCACCAACCAAATTTGGTATACACTGGCTCTGATGATTGTAAGTTCAGTTGTTGGGATTTGCGAGATAGACCTCCCAATGTGGTATTTCAGAGCTCTAAATTCCACAAAATGGGTGTTACTTGCATTGAGAAGAGTCCACATGACCCAAATATCTTGTTGACTGGAAGCTATGATGAATTCCTGAGGGTATGGGATTTAAGATCAATCTCAAAACCCCTTAACAACACTTCAATTAGCTTAGGGGGAGGTGTTTGGAGGGTTAAGCACCACCCCTTCATTCCAGGCTTGGTCTTGGCTGCATGTATGCACAATGGTTTTGCTATTGTTGCTATTAAAGATGGCAATGCTCAAGTATTGGAATCTTACAACAAACACGATTCTCTTGCTTATGGAGCAGACTGGCAGAAAGGAGAAGCAAATCACAAACCACTTGTGGCTACTTGCTCATTCTATGACAAACATCTTCGGGTGTGGAGGTCAGCAAATGATATTATCTTGTAGAATCTAGATTTTGCTTGACTTTAGCCTAATAGGAAATGTGATACATAGTTTATTTATTGAATCCTTATTGAATTATTTTGACAATTTCATTTTCATTTAGTCGTTTTTTCTCCTATTCACTGCTTGAAGAATGAATTAACTATCACTGTTTCATTCTGGTGGTTGATTGATCATGATTTTACGGTTAATCAAAGAAAAAGTAGAACAACCTATATGTATAAACCCAAGTTTATGTGCCAACAACAGTGGAAGTTAATTGATTGAACAGTGCATGATTTACTACTGTTAACATCTTTATGTGTTTAATTTTTGTTGGAAATAGTTTGTGAAATACAAGTATAGAAATTGTGAAAGTTGTGGAGAAAACATAGATTAAAAATGGAGGAAAAACATATTCCAAATTCATAAATGAGAATTTATAAACTATGCAGATAGCTGCTGAACTCTTATCAAATATCTAGTGATATTTTTAATTATTTAAACAATATTACAATGTTATTGCAAATGCAAAAAAAATAAAATAAAGGATTCAACAATAAAAAAAATAAAATAAATAGGACTACTTAGAATACTCCAATCTATATTAAAAAATAAAAACGTTTAACAAAAAACAGGGTATATTATACATACAACCCTTCTTCACCAACTTCCAAATAAAATAACTCATACTTCTCAAGCTCTCACTTATAGACTTAAACATTGAAAAACACAAATAATTTGTCAATAATTTGTCTAACATGTTTACGTTAATTTTACATTAAATGTCAATAATTCCTATTTTTTTATAATCTTTATTTACTAAAATATAGTAAAAAATTAAAACAAAATAAAATAAAAGGTCTATTTCATTTTTACCATTGAGAACGTGTCCATGTTTTGCTTTGTGAGTTGAGTAGAGTAGAAATAGCATTATTAAAAGAAAAAAAAATATAAGGTTAAAGGATCATCAAGTTGTACATAATTTTCCCTCATAGTATACATCAAATTAAACATTAAATACACCTTTCAATTGTTTTTTTTCATTTTGTTATTTTAAATTCTTATTTTTTATGTTTAATATATAAAAAAGATTATTTGTAACTGAAAATATTAGTAAGTTACTGACATTTAATTTAGCTAATACACGTTAAAATATTCATGAAAATAATTTTTTTGAAACAATATTAATATTTAAAAGATTTATTTATATGTGTTCAAATTTGAAAATATGTGTTTCTTGAGAATTTTCAAATTTGAAAAATTAAAATTCTAAATATCTATCTATAAAAACAATAAAATTTAAGATCACTTTGAACAAAATTAATGTTTAAAATATTTATTTATATGTGATAAAATTTAAAAATAAATTAAGACAACATGTTAAAATTGTCACATGGAAAATCTCACAAAATCTAAGACTTGAGTCTTAATAATAAGATCCTAAATCTGAATATATATATATATATATATATATATATATATATTTAAACGTGATAACTTTTTAAAACTTCAAGTTTGACAAAAAATTGAACTGGTATAATTAATTGAAATACGAATTTTTTTTAAGAGCAAATATATATTTTAATAAAATTTTCAAAAAATGTTAATTTTTTTTTTAAAGAAACCTCAGTAGCTGTTTACTCGTGGTTAGTTTGAACAAAAGTATGATAAAATATTTAAATAACAATTTTTTTTGTTTTGTATCTTATTGTAAAATTTAAATGGACAATGTCCCACGGATTTTAAAATGTCGTTAAATTTATAAAAACAGAAATAACTATAAAATAAGATACGAACAAAAATAATTATTCTCATTTAAATATTTTATCTTACTTTTGTTTAAACTAATCATAAGTAAACCGCTAGTGAGATTTCTTTAAAATACGTTTTAATATTTTTTGAAAATTTAATTAAAATATATTTTTTCTGTTAAAAAAATTTCGTATTTCAATTAATTACAGTGACGCATATAATTTTTTTTGTCAAAGTTGAAGTTTTAAAAAGTTATCACGTTTATATAATGAATGATATCATAATGTAATAATAAAACTCTTTATTTATTTGAATTTTTTATTATAATAATTTTTATTTCAATGCAACTAATATTTTGAAAATGATGGATCACACTTATTTAAGAACACTTTTTTTTCAAATAAATTTAATAAATTCAAAATTTTAAATAGGAATAAACCTATTGAAAAAATAAGACGGTATAACATATTCCAAAAGTGTTAGAATCATATAACAAGTTACATTTGTGAAAAATTCATACCAATTTAAAAGAAAAAGTAATTTTTAAAATGTTTTAAAAGATATTATTTCAAGAATATTTTAATTTTCAAGAAAAAGGTTATTTTAAATATATATATATATAAATATAAATAGATTAAGATTTATGATAGACTTAAGGCTTAGATTTTGTGAAATTTTAAGATTTGTATGAGTTTGTATAATCCATGTGACAATTTTAACATGTTGTTTTAATTTATTTTTAAATTTTATTGTAAAATCAAATAGTACAATAATAAGCAATTAATGCAGTTTATCATAAGAATGTTACAAACTATGATTCTCACATCTCATACATCCATTATAATATAGATAAACAATTACCTTGATCCATGAGAGGTTCTATGTAAGCAGTTCTTTAATTGTTCTTTAATCTTCTTTTCTCGTTCTTTCTTGATGACCAACCGATGAGGAAACCTATTTGCAGAGACAAAACCCGTTTCTATTTTTTCACCGTCAAATTAAGTTTTCATTAGGTGTCATAAGATATATATAACTTCTCACATTAACCAATGGACCATCAAATTTTATTAAATCATATTCATACCAAAATCCTAAACCCAAAACCTATTTCACAAGTGAAACTCTTTACGTGATTCTAACACTTTTTGGAATATTTTATACCGTCTTATTTTTTTCCAAATAGGTTTATTCCTATTTAAAATTTTGAATTTATTAAATTTATTTGAAAAGGTGTTTTTAAAAGAAGTGTTATTCACATTTTCAAAATATTAGTCGCATTCAAATAAAAATTATCATAAAATCTTAATATCACTTTCAAAATATTGTTACATTGATATCATTCATTACACTTTTTAAACGTCATCACTTTTTAAAACTTCAACTTTGACAAAAATTTGAACTTGTTGAATTATATGACTCGCTCTTTGAAATACAATTTTTTTTAACAAAAATATAATATTTTAATAGAATTTTCAAAAAATGTTAAAACATATTTTAAAGAAACTTGTGTTAACTTAACATTTTTATTAAGGTAATACATGTAAAACACATTGATTAATATTTTAATTTGAATAATATATATTAGTGGAAACATATGTTATCGCCTGTGTATCCGTATTTTTTATTTTTGTTTTTAATATATATTTATATTTTATTATTATTATTATTATTATTATGTATCGAGTATTTTATTGTTATTATATATTTAATATTTGATAATATATAATTTTTGTCCTTTATTATGTATCCAATATTATAATCGTATTTAAGTTTTTTTTTTTAAATTATTTGAGATAAAATTGTAATTAATTGATAATGTAAAAATGACAATATACATGAAAATTAACATCATATTTTAAAATATATAACTTTTGTACTCTATTTTGTTGAATCATCTATAATTTTGATATTCTCATTTTCAAATAAACACATTTGGTGTTTCTAATATGAAAATTCGAAATGTACTTGAATTTTTGGTGAAAAAACTTAAAAGACACAGAAAATTGGCTTACAAAACTAAAACAATTGGACATAGATTGATTGGTTTGAGTGTGTGTTTCTAGTTATAGCTCAGTCTTGCAGTGGGAAATTATCACCGATTGCTTTTTATTGTAGAAGATTTTTTTTTTCATTTTTAAAGGAAAAAAATGTTAAACTAATTATCATAAAACAAACCTCTTATGATGCTCGAGAAGGTCTTCAACAAATTCTTCTTCCCAATAACTTACATTGGTATATTGCATACTCTGAAACAAAACCAAAACCATTAAATTGTCAACTTCTTTTGTTCCTTGAAAAAAAGGCAACATTGGAAAGATGTTCCCATAACATACCGCAAACACCAAAGCTTTTAGAGATCTTCCCAATAGATCAAAAGCCACTACAGAAAACCCCAAACATCCACAACCAATCAAAAACAAAAAAGACAATTCATTTTCACTCAACAAAAGATAAAAATCAAAAGAGAGAGAAAAGGAACAACACGAACATCAACAGAACAAAAAAGCATGTGCCAATACGACATTAAGTTCATTGATTGAACTAACTAAAATGATAAGAAATGACGAAATCAAATGGAAAATTGATCCGTAAATCAAATAGAAAATTTCTCATTATATATCAAATGAAAAACTAAACCGTATATCAAATAGAAAATTGCTCCTTATATCATCAAATGGAAAACTGCTCCCTCGCTTATTCAAAGTGCAGAAAATTGTGGTATGTCAAATGAAAATATGAAAATAGAGAATGAAAAAGAGGTTTGATGGGTTTATAAAGCCTTTCGTTTAGTTTTAAATTTAAAATTTTGAAAAATTTAAAGTTTGAATATTTGAAAATTTAAAAATTCAAAATTTTGAAATTTGAAGTGTTTCGATTTTAAATTTTAAAAAAATTTAAAATTTTGAAAATTAAAAAATTTGAAAGTTTGAAAATTTGAAAAATAATTATTCTCATTTAAATATTTTACCTTACTTTTGTTTAAACTAATAATAAGTTAACCGCTAGTGAGATTTCTTTAAAATATGTTTTAATATTTTTTGAAAATTAAATTAAAGTATATTTTTTCTGTTAAAAAATTTCGTATTTCAATTAATTACGGTGATTCACTATAATTAAATTACTTAGTGGAAAATTATCACGGATTGTTCTTTTATTGTAGAATATATATTTTTTTTTCATTTTTAAAGGAAAGAAATGTTAAACTAATTATCAGAAAACAAACCTTTATGATGCTCAAGAAGGTCTTCAACAAATTCTTCTTCCCAATAACTTAGATCGGTATATTGCATGCTCTGAAACAAAACCAACACCAATAAATTTTCAACTTCTTTTGTTCCTTGAAAAAAATGGCAACCTTGTAAAGATGTTTCTAGAACATGCAAATACCAAAGCTTTTAGAGATTTTTCCAATCGATCCAAAGATCCACAACCAATCAACAACAAAAAGGACAACACTAACTTTCAACAAAAAAAAAAGGAGCATGTGCCAATACGATCTTAAGTTCTTTGATTAAACTAACTAAAATGATAAGAAATGATGAAATCAAATGGAATAAATCAAATAGAAAATTTCTTATTATATCAAATGGAAAACTAAACCGTATATCAAATAGAAAATTGCTCCTTATATCAAATGGAAAATTGCTCCCTCGCTTATTCAAAGTGCAGAAAATTGTGGTATGTCAAATGAAAATATAAAATAAAAAATAGGTTTGATCGGTTTAGTTTTAAATTTAAATTTTTTGAAAATTTAAAATTTAAAAATTTTGAAATTTAAAAAATGTTGAAAATTAAAAAATTTGAAAGTTTGAAATTTTGAAAAATTTGAAAATCTATACCTATATATAATGGGGGATTCCTCCATAACTGTTTTTGATATATATAAAAAAATTAATTTTTTTTAGTCATTTTGTAATTTTGTAAATATTAAAACAGTTATCAGTTTTGAATTTAGTTTTCTGAAATACAACTTTATTTCTTCAGTTTCCACTCACAATTTCTTTTCAATTTGAATTTATGTTTGGAATTTTTATTATCATTTTTCTCTCCTCCCTCCTTCTCACTTTATCTCTTCATTCATATCACTTCCATTAGATAAAAATATTCATTCTTCAAGATAAGAGTAAGAAGAAGAGCACGCACCCCACTTTAGTTAGTCTCTGTAAGTGAATTTTCTTTTCTTGGTTGTTTAATTTTTAATGTTACTCATTTTTATTTTTTTTGCTTCTGCTTTTCATTTTTGTACATTGAAGGCTGAATACAGAGCATTCAGATTGCACAGGTACATAGTTATCTTGACATCATTGTTGATGTGGGCATCTACGGAGAGGATGAATACGTTTTGAATACGACATTCTTGCGGAGAGAAGGAAATGAATTAGAAAATAAATACTTTTTAAAGTTTATTACGGAGTTTCTCATCTTATTCTTCTTATTTTTTTCTTTTCATTATTATATTTCTCTTTTTTAGTTTAATGTTACTAACAACAAATCAAAATTCGTTATGTTTATTGTGTTATAAATTTAAATTTGTTTAATATATTTTTACTACAACTTAATTACTAAAATAGTAAGTTGAAACTCATAAAAGACGAAAAAAAATGTTTCTATCTTATTTTATATTTAAAAGATATAAATACATATAATAATATATAAAATAATAATAATAAAATGTGGATTTTAGTGACTGTGTTTCTACTAATATAACATAATAAAACTTTTTATTGATTTGAATTTTTTATTATTACATTATTATGATATTATTCATTATACAATTTTTAAACGTGATAACTTTTTAAAACTTCAACTTTAACGAATTTTTTTTTGAAAATACGACTCGCTACAATTAATTGAAATACGAAATATTGTTAACAGAAAATATATATTTTAATTAAATTTAAAAAAATATTTAAACATATTTTAAAGAACCTTATTAGTGGTTAACTTATGGTTAGTTTAAACAAAACTAAGGTAAAATATTTAAATGATAATATATTTTTTTCGTATCTTATTTAATAATTATTTTTGTTTTTATAAATTTCATTAGATTTTAAAATCCGTGAGAACTTATCAATTTGAATTTGAAAATAATAACAATTCAGTTATATATTTAAATATTAAGATTTATGAAATTATTTTATTTTTAAATCACAGAATGCACATATGCATCATGTGTTTCGGTGATAGTTGACCGAGAGTAAGTGGGGGTGCCGGAGGTGACAGAGGAGGCAGGCCGACAATGTGGCACGTAGAGGAGGGTGGCAGAGGAGTGCACAGAGTACGTGAAAGTGAGTGACGATGACAAAGACGTGTGAATATTAATAAAGATTACACTTCTTTGCCACTGTCACTCACTTTCACGTACTCCGCGCACTCCTCCGCCACCTTTCTTCACGCGCCACATTGTCGATCTGTTTCCTTGGACACTTCCGTCATTCACGCATACTCCCCTATCAGTGGCCACCAAAACACGCAATGCATATGCAAACTCCGAGACTTTAAAAATAAATTAGCTTCATAAATCTTAATATTTTAATACAATTATGATAATTGAAATGTTATTCTTTTAAAATTTAAATTGATGGATTTTAAAATCTAGTTAAATTTATAAAAACATAATAACTATTAAATAAGATACGAAAGAAATTTTTTGTCATTTAAATATTTTACCTTAGTTTTGTTTAACAACTAATGAGGTTTCTTTAAAATATGTTAAGGTTTTTAGTCAAAAAAATTTCACAATATTTGGATGCGAAATCAAGTCAAGATATTTTTTCGAAACTAAGTGTAAATCATACAATTCTGGAAACTGGACAGAAACCTAAAAAAGTCAAAGAACAATGGAACAAAACGTCATGGTATGAAACCAAAATTTAGCATATTTTTTCTTTTAGTCATGGTTGTTTGTCTTTCACTTATTTAGGAGTGTTTGTCTTTGTTGGTGCTCCAAGGGGTTGTTTTCTTCAACCTTTGGCCGATAAAGTCAAGTTGAAGCTTACTTCTTGGAAAGCTAAATCTCTTAGCATGATGAGTCGGGTTCAGTTGGTCAATACGATGATTTTGGATCTTCTAGCTTATAGTTTTAATTTGTATAAATGGCTTGTCTCTCTTAAGCAAGTTGAGTAGTGGTATGAAAATTTTATCTGAACGGGTGATATTCTGAAAAAAAAAAGGTATACCTATTGAAATGTGTTTGTAAAATAATTTCGCTTTAAATCCTCTTAGGGTGTGTTTGTTTCAACAGATGTACTGTTGCTGAAGACAGAAAGTGAGTAGGTTCCTTTGTTTGGATCTGCATATGAGAGAAGGTGAGTGGGCGCGGAAGAGTGAGAGAGGAGCTCAAATGCATCTTCACAAAATAGCGGAGAAATGAAGAGGAGAAGAGAGAAAGTGCTTCATAAATATGTAAAATACCTGTATACCCTTATTCTATTACAATATTTACTATAAATTATTCACATTCTATTTTTTTTAAATAGAACTGCACATATAATAAAATATTAAATATATTTTATTTCAAATATATTTACATAACGATAATAAATATAAATTAAAATCACTTAATTTTATTCTAAATAAACTATAAGTATTCAAGAAATATTTAATATATTCATAATAATAAAAAATATTAAATATATTTTTAATAACATAAAAATACTTATATACCTAAAAATATATTTATAATAATAATCTAGATTTTGATTTATTAATGAGAATACAAAATTTATTTAAATATTTAAATTCTAACAAGGATTAAAATGTTATTAGTTTAAAAAATAATAATCATTTCTTTATTATTTTTTTACACATGGACAAAAATATACTTTATTATTATATATAATGTAATAGAAATTAAATAATATAATACTAATTATTTTAATTAACTTAAATATCTTTAAACTAATTAATATTTCATTTTCCTATTTATTTATATATAAGAGGGTAAATTTGTAATCTTACAATTTACACTATTCAAAATATATTAAAATACTCTCACAACTATCACATCATTCACACTTTTCAATAAACTTTCTTCACACATCCACTATAACATCTCTCAATCCAAACACCCTCAACTTTCTCCACACTTTCTTCACACTTCCACTCACCCACACCCTCAACTTTCCACTCACCCACAACCTCTAATCCAAACACACCCTTAATGTACCTTTATAAGTCTAACATGTATGAATTGTTGTATGTTAAATAAAAGAATATTATGATCATGCAAACAAAATCTAACATAACACATTAGTGGAAGACTTTTAGTCCGGTTGTTTTAATAATTAAATTGTGTGATTAATTTGCAAAAAGTTTTTAAGAATTAATTAAATCTCAATTCAACTTTTTTTTTTTTAAATTTTTCTATTTTTTCACCATAGATATTTGATAAAAAAAATATATTGAAATTAAGGTTACAAGTTTGATTAACAAGATGACAATGAATAATTGTTGAGGAAATAAATTACTGTAGAAACTAGATGGCTTAAATCTTTATAAAACCATGATATTTTGTATTATTATTATACTCTCAAGTAATAATAAAAAAAGTTGTAATATAAATATTAATTTTTACTTTTGACCAATTGATAAATTTTTAATCTGGCTTCCATTGATATCAGACCCAAAATTAATAGTTCAATTCTCATTAGAGACAATTTGAAGATCACGAGTTTGATATACTTTTATTTGTTCTAAACTTTTAAAATTAAGTAAAATAATTCAAAGAAAAAATATATTTAAAATAATAAATATTTAATATTTTTCAGAAAATCAATTTTTTAACTATACAAAAAACATTTAACATAATTTATTCATCCGTTCCTCTTCTACAAATATAAATCAATAAAAAAAAAAATATTTTTCAATTTTTTTTTTAATTTGTTTTCATTCAAATAGTATATTCTTCATTTAACATTTTTGTTCTATTTCCTTTTTCTGTTTCATTTCTCTCCTTAAGAAAATGTTATGATAATATTTATTTTACCAATTTAAATGTTGTAACAATAAATCAATTACTAAGAAAACCTGCTTTTGATTTTAATCTCTACACAGATTCATATGTTTATAATCTCTCACTTTTAATACTAGGAGAGTGATACAATTTTGTTTTTTTTTATTGGGGATAAAAAATACCCATTTTCTAGATTTATATCATCATTATGATTATTATTATTAGACTAAAATCAATATTATAAAATATTTTATCAACAAAATAAAATCAAAGTATTAATTATTAATTACAAAAACTGTATTATTAATCAGGGGTATTATAGTCATAGCCCACACATACCAAAACCCTAGTTTCTTCCACTCTCATATTTACTCTGTTCTCTGTCCCCATACCCACTACCATTGCATCTTGCCGCTGCAACTCTCTTCCTTCTCTTCAGCTTCCATTCGCAATGGTGAGTCTCTGCTTCTCTCTTCATCTCTGCCACGCGCTTCATCTTTCTCACTCACACGTTCTTCTCAATTCAACCCCTTTCTGTTTTCTCTTCTGTTTGCATTAGGCTTCGGAGAAGAAACTATCCAACCCCATGCGGGAAATCAAGGTCCAGAAGCTCGTCCTCAACATCTCCGTCGGAGAGAGCGGAGATCGTCTCACCAGAGCCGCAAAGGTTCTTTTTTTTTTTCGTTTTATTTTTCAAAATCTTATTTTTTTGCTTTATTTTAATTTTGATTTGAACCCTTTTTTTATTGTTGTTGTTACAGGTGTTGGAACAGCTTAGTGGCCAAACCCCTGTGTTTTCCAAAGGTTGTTTTTTTTTCTTCTTCTCATTATTAGGGTTACTTAAACATGGTTTTATATAATTTCCTCTTCTGTAAAAGTTCTGTGTTTTAATGGTAATAAGAGAGATCGGGTGTTTATGTAGTAACTATGAATTCGTTATTCTATGTTTTTCCAACTGGAATATGTGCTTGATTGAATCCCTTTTTTTGGGGGAAGTAGGCGTCTAAAATTTTTTGGAATGCTCAGATTTTAAAGCGAG
Source organism: Phaseolus vulgaris (assembly GCF_000499845.2). Taxonomy (NCBI): domain Eukaryota; kingdom Viridiplantae; phylum Streptophyta; class Magnoliopsida; order Fabales; family Fabaceae; genus Phaseolus; species Phaseolus vulgaris. Next base: position 49,487,377 of record NC_023749.2, read on the forward strand.
AGGGACGTTGTTGGTGTTGGGAATGTAATTTATTCATACTCATTCCTCCCATTGTGTAGCTTAGGTTGTTATTTTGTGAGTTATGTATTCATTGAAGTTCACTATGTTCAGTTTATGATATCACTTTGGCTAACAGTGCAGAAGGCTAATATATCAATTGCCTTAATTTAATTAACATGGAATTGAGGATAGGGTCGTAATGTGATTGTTTGAGTCAGGTTACATTTTAGAAATCTGTTGGGTACTGCATATCTGTGGCTGCAATGTTACAATAGTCGTTTTTGATCTGTGGCTGCAATGTTACAATAGTCGTTTTTGATCTGTGTCTGTGTCGTGGATGCAAGCTGCATTTTCCTGCAATTGAAATATCAAGGATTGTGATAGAACTGTGGGCTTGGTTTGTTTGCTGTTGGTTATAATTTAAAACTTTGTTTGGAAACTCAAGAAGCTATTGTTGTGAATGGGGATATTTTTGGCTCTATAATCGAGTCATCAGCAGGGGTCCATTCATTGGCCACCTGACTGCCGCTTGGAGCCTAAATGAAAATACTAGAAGAAGATCCTTGAAACCCCTTGGTTGTTCTCAAGACACAAGATCTGGTGAAATACTTGGGCCGATATTCTCTAGCCTCATAGAATTGTATTTAGTAAAGGGTCTTTCAATTTCTGAAAATATGTAACAATATTAAGGGTATTTGGGTGTGTAAGGCCGCAGTCCTGCAACAAGCCGTATTGGACTGCAATTTTTACCTTGTTTGGGTCTCAAACTAACTGCTTTAAATTGGAATATTTTGGCTCTGTAGTTGAGTCACCAACAGGGCCTCATTCTTTATCCACCTGTCTGCTGCATGGAGCCAAAATGAAAATACCCGAAGATCCTTGAAACCCCTTGATTGTTTTCAGGATACAATATCCCTTGGTTGTTTTCAAGATACAATATCTGGTTAAACTACAGGTCTAGGCGAAGTGTGTTGACCAAAGAATATTATAATTTCTGTAAACCATTGGAAATTTTAAACGTATCATGTTTCATATTTTAAACTTAAATCCGTGGTTTTTTATATTTTTCTTACAAAACGTCTTTCACGGTGGTGGGATGGTTATTTCTGAAGATTAATGTTCCTATATGCAACATGTTTGCTAGTATAAGTTGTATTAGGCGAACATTGTCTGCTCCACCAAAATTTTTTCTAGTTGCAACTGGCTGTTCTCTGATTGTTTATTTGTTCTTTGTTTTTGACAGCAAGATACACTGTCCGTTCTTTTGGTATCAGAAGAAATGAAAAGATTGCATGCTATGTCACTGTTAGAGGTGACAAGGCAATGCAGCTTCTGGAGAGTGGATTGAAGGTGAAGGAATATGAACTTCTGCGAAGAAACTTCAGTGATACTGGGTGCTTTGGATTTGGTATTCAGGAGCATATTGACTTGGGAATCAAGTAAGCTTAAAATCTCTTTGCACTTTATTATAAAATACATGTTATTTAATTGTTGTTATACTTATTTTGCAGTACTTGAACCAGTTATTAAAAGATACAAAACTGCATCACTTTTTCTCTTACATGAGAACAGATTGAAATTTAATCTATGATTGTCTTCATGTATTGTTTTCTTTGTTATGCCCATTGAATTTGGTTTGTTCTTCTATTTGTATAATGTTATTGTAATTGACATGTCATTCTAACTATGCTCAATTAAAAAAAATTGTTTCATCAATGTTGAACGTTGGCTCTTCTTCAGGTATGATCCCTCAACTGGTATTTATGGGATGGACTTCTTTGTTGTTCTGGAACGCCCTGGCTATCGCGTCGGCCGCCGCCGCCGCTGCAAGTCTCGTGTTGGGATCCAGCATCGTGTTACCAAGGAGGATTCTATGAAGTGGTTCCAGGTGAAATACGAAGGTGTGATCCTCAACAAGTCACAGGCAATTGTTTAGTTAAATTAGCTAGTTGTTTTGAGGAGTTTAAAAGTTTTGTTGTTTTAAATTCGATGCTTCTTCATTTAAATAGCTTGAATTACTGGAATATTGAAGGTACTTGTTTTTGACATCCATATTAATACGCCTTGACCCTTAATTGGATGTTCTATATTTTGCCTTTCCTCTAGCCGTTGTGTTTGAAGAACATATTCATTCATAGAACACTGGTTTTCTCATTGCATTGCCTTTAAGTTTTTGCCCCTTCTGAGGAATATATAATCACCACAAGTTAATGAAGTTGTGAGGGTGAAAGAATGCTTTCAATTGTTGAAGGCTCTGGTGCATAAAACTCACTGGAAAAAATGTATCACTATTTCTCACTTATGTTAATTATGCGTAAACTGAAATTTTAATATTATATCTTTTAATTTATAAGGTAACTACTACACTTTTCTATATTTATTATAATATGATTTAAAATTTATTTTTCAGTTAATTTTTAATAGATTTAGGTATTGCACGTTTTCCAACTACCATGTCAATGTAAATTCACAGCCAAATTAATACACTTAATTCTCTTCAACCAAATAATAAACATTTTGCAATGATCTCCCTCTTCCAATATTAAAAAAATAGTTTTGGAAAAGGTTTATTATTGAGAGATTAAAAGTAAAAAAAATCATTTTTACAAAAAAATCTTTATTTTGGAAATTATATACGTTTAATTAGATATAGTTATATTATAGTTATTTTAAATTTATATTTAAATGCAATTATTTATAATTAACATTATAATTGATATCCTTTACAATAATTAAATATAATTTTTTAATACAGTGTTATAATTTATTAAAATGATTAATGTATGTAATATTTATTTATATTTTAATTAATTTTTTTAATGATCTAAATTTTAATTTTTTAAAATATTATAATTTTCACAGATAGTCGTAAAATAAGTAATAAAACATATATAATAATATTTAAAGTTAACTATATTTAAATTTAAATTTATTTTTGTTTCTATTTAATATATATTCTAGTGGCTATTTATTATGCATTCCAATTAACGTGGAAAAACAGACTCTTTCATAAACTTTTAACTTTTATTTTTTTTTAATTTAAAATTGAGATTTGTAGTCAACCGTTACCCATTAGCAATCTGGACCATAGTTTTACTTCTTTTCTCTTTATTTATTTTTGAAAAACAGTTATTTATTTAATTTTATTGATGTTGTATTCATGACAAATAAATAAATTCGTATTAGTAAATATAACCTTAAGTTGTTTGATTATTTATTTAATTATAATTTATTTTTTATTATTTAATATTAAAAAATATATTATCTTTATATATGTGAACCGACTCATTTAATTAACCCGTGAATTTCATAAAAGAGAATCAACTTACAAAAATAAAAATCTATTTAAAATGTGAATTATACAATTTTTTTTATAATACACATTTAAAGGGATGATGAGTTAAACGGGTCAAACATTATAACTGACTTAATGAGTAGGTACTCTCGAAATGAAGTTAGAATTCCATTATATTATATTACTTTTTTGCTGATTGAATTTGTTTGTTATCATCGCCACACTAATCACAAACTTTATTATTTTTATATTTTTTAATTTTAAAAAAGTCAACTATGTCTCACTTTCGTTATAATTTTTTTTTATCAAATCACTTCAAATGTTATTTTTAACAAATTAATATTTTTCATTTCTTTATAAAATATATTTTTATATAAACATTTAATAACAAAACAAAAAATAGGAAAGAAAATGAAAATAATAATAATAAAAAAAAATAACAAAAGGTTTACATGTAGAATTTATGTCAATACTTAAGTGCAATCTACAGATAATTGAACTTGTGTCAATCAAGCATAAAATGTTTCATAATCAAAGTTATCAAAACTTAACACGACTTTTAAAAAATACGAAAAGAAAGATTAACACATGTTAAATAAAGTTGTGGTTGAATCATGCGACTTCATCATTAACACTAAAATTATGCTTGACCAACACTAAACAAAGTCATCCTATCCATTGCGACGTCTTAACAATAAAGTCATCACATGTTGACACGAGTTGCGTATTCCAATAATTTTAAAAAATAATTTATTTTGATAATATTATCAATAAATTAGATTATTTCATTAAAAATTTCTCATATTCATCCATTACTAACTTTGTGGTACCAACATAAATTAATAAGCTACACATAACATTGCACTACTTTATTAAAAATTCCTCACATCCCATTGCTAACTTTGTGGTACCAACATAATTAATAACACACACATAGCTCAGAACTACTATAATTTATTTGAAATACATATGCATAGAAATCACTTTAATAGAAGTCATGTTACAAAACATGAACACCCACATGAAAGTCCTTGATTATTGATGATCATAAGAAACTAACATAAATGAAATATGCATACACATATAAGATCTAGGAAAAGCAAGATTCCTTGGTGCCTAGATTTGGTACCCAAGCAAGAGCTTTATTGCCAACAAAATGGCAAACAGGTACAGTTCCAGGCTTGACTTTGAGAACCTGATAAAGCACATCAGGATCCATGCCTCTTGTATCATGGTGGCAAATGGTGAGTGCCTCAGCTTTAGTTCCATCAGAGGCTACCAAAGGAACCATATAAGTTGTTGTTGCATTGATTTGGTGGCAGTAAAACACAACCTTTTCAAAGTTCAGTCTGTGACACATGACAGCTTTTTCTCCAACTCTCTTCACTTCCTCAACACTGTACTCATCATGATTCTTGTCAAAGGAACTTGAAATCACCTTGATATTCTTCCCAAGCTTTGAAGTGGCAAAACCCATCATTGATTCCAAGGATGCTGCACAAAACTTTTCTTCTCCTTTGCCTGCTTCTTTCCCACAAACCTCATCAAGATTATATTTCTCTGATACTTGTCCATGCAGCCATGCTCCAAAAGGTTGGCTTGTTGTTCTTGAGGATGGTTTAGTGTTGGAGTTGTTGTGGATGCCCAGATGCATCATCTTCCTAGGATGAAGTTCATGTTCAAAGAAGAGAGTCCAATACTGTTTCTCTTCTTCCACTTGAATAGGCAAATTGGCTTTGCTTGCTGCATATACAAATATGAACAATCATACAAAAATCTTTCTCATCATTGCAACATGATTTAACATGTATTGATTCCTTAAATAACTGGTGTAACTTACGAGGCAACACTAGATCTCTGAGAGGCTTGGGCACTGTAGTGTTTGGAAAAACAGAAAACCAGTAATCTTTAGCAGATTGCGAGGCATCAATTTCTCTCAGAGTTAGCTGCAAAAATTGTTCAAAGTAACAAAAGTGTTACAACAATTATAGGTTAAGAAAAACTTGTTCCATACATTACAAAATTTCACGTAATTTACTAGTAGAAATAAAAAATTTATAGATGTATTCTTAATTGAACTTTAAAAAAAAATAAAATCTGAAACTGAGTTTCTTATAGTAAAGACAAAGGCTATTCTGATCAAATATATTTTTGTTGCGTGGTTGGTAGGTTACACTACAATAAAACCATGAAATATAAATCAATTTTTAGAGACAAAAAATAATTAGTTGTTATAGTGACTAAATTAGAGATTATTTTAGAAACTAAATTTTTGTTGGCTTCTAAAATAGTTTCTATTATTGTTAAATAGTTTCTAAATTAGTGTCTAATTAGCAACCGAGGTTTTTGCTACTTATTATTTAGATTCTAAATTTGATAGCAAAAACCTTGGTTGCTAATTAGACACAAGTTTATAAATCATTTAACCATAATAGAAACTAATTTAAAAACAAAAAAATTTTCAGTCTCTAAAAATCGTTTCTAATTTAATCACTATAGCAATTAATTATTTTTTTGTCTAAAAATTGGTTTCTATTTTATGATTTTCTTGTAGTGTTAGGATTTGTTAGATTTTTTTTCATGATATGAAAATCATACATTCTTGAAAAACATGTAAAATGATGAAGTTAAAACAATGAAGGTAAAACAATGTAAAATGATGAAGCTATAGCAAAGATGGAGGAAAATGGCTTACACATAAAAAAGCTAAAAAGATTAGATATCCAAACTCCATTTTTGCTGTGAAGTGAGATTATGGGAAGCTATTGAGTTTATGTGTGGGAATGAGGTGAGTTGGTGATAGTATATATATAGTGAATTCAAGTGATAATTATTAGCTTCTTTGAAATAATTGTGTGTTATCAAATTTCAACAAGAAAAATATAAATTATTGTGCCATCTTCTATCAATTAAGGCAACTATTATTTTTTATTCAACTCTGGCAACTTGCCAACCACACACTGCTCCCAGCACACCAGAACAAACTGTGATAGCCACCACTGCAATTAATACAATGAAAAAAAAAATTACACTAATTTAAAACAAACACTCATCTATTAAAAATATGTTTTTCTGCATTTTCATTAAATATTAAATAATAAATTGATATATTAAAAATTCATATTATTAAATATTTTTATTTTTTTTCCTGATTGAGTGCTTGTATTATTAAAAAAATATCACCGTAAATGAGATAATCACAATCGCTATATATAGATAAATTTATGATCTCAGTGTCAAATTCATGAGTTTAAACACTTCGAATAAAACCTATTATAGATATTTGTAAATATTTTGATATTATATCAATCATTTTTTTTGTAAATTTTATTGTGGAGATAATCATTTTTAAGCGTTATGACATATTTTTTAATATATTTTATTCTTATTTTTAATTTTATTTTAAAATTAATGTCATTCTTTGGGTTTTTAGATAAATTCTTTTTTTTCCTCTTTTCTCTAGTGAAAATAATGATATGTTTTAGAAAATATTTTAATAATATTCATTTTTATTTTTCAGTATTGATGTTTTAAATTTATAAAAATAATGTTTTTGTAACCAAATATTTTTATTAAACTTTCGTTTATGTTAATTTTATTATAGATTTGAAAAATAAATATTGTCAATTAATTTTTGTTTCTAGTGAAGCTTACCAACTCTATATATAAAAGATATAAGTTATTTGAGTTTAAGAGGTACAAATAACTATTATATTTCTATTACTTACTTTTATGTCATTTTTTTTATAAATTCATGAAATGTATTAGTTTCATATGAAACTAATAATTAATATTGTAACCTTTTAAGGAGAAGCGTTTTTAATATAATTTATCTTTTCATATTTGAGATCTTTTAAATGATAAATTATTATTTTAGAAATAATATAAAGAATTGAAAATGTATTTTTATATTAATTTTAATATACATAATTTTATTTCCTTCTATTAAGATTTATGCTTCTTTTAAAGAGAAAAATTAATCATTATGAAATAATCCATACTTATGTGTACTTCAATGATAAAATAGTCTATTTCAAAGAAGGTACAATCTAGGTTAGTTGATCTAAGACCATAATTTTTTATTTCTTTGAGTCAGAGGACATAAAAAATGCTAGAGTATCTTTAATACAAGATTAATAATTATTTTAAAATTTTGTACAATTTTTTTATGGTCCTTCCATGTTAAATATAATACATTGTGTATTGATGACAAACAAATAAATTCGTCCTAGTAAATATAGTTCAAATGCATTGTTTTTATCCTAATTTTTTTTTATATTATTAAAATAACTTAAGTTGTTTGATTATTTATTCATAATTATAATTTCTTTTTTTATTATATTAAAAAAATATTATTTTAGCATTGAATTTTTGACACTGTTATATTTTTAATTATTTAACAAATATTTAGATTATTATATACATAAGAAAAAAATAAAACATAAATGTTATATCTCCCAAATATCAAATACTAGAGTGAATATATATTATTAAATTGAAGTATTTGACCAAATATCAAAATCTTTATTTTTTCTTCTTCTATTGGTGATGCACTATTTAATATATCTTTATATATTTGAACCTATAACCCATGAGTTTTATAAAAGAGATTACTTAAAAATAAAAATATATTTAAAATGTGAATAATACAATTTTTTTTATAATACACATTTATAGGGATGATGACTTAAATTGGTCAAACATTACTAATTTAATGAGTAGGTACCCTTGACATGAAGGTACAATTACATTATATTATATTACTTCTTTGCTGATTTTCATTGAATTTGTTTGTTACTATCCCCACCCTGCTATATTTGCACCTTCCTTATAGCCGCCATCACTGTTCACCCAAACACTCTTTTATTTATTTATATCAATTATTGAAATGTACTTAGATATACGTGATGAGATTTTCCATAACCTTTTTTTTTATAGAAAAATAATATTTAATTTTTTATAAATTAAAATTATTTTATGTACAAGTCAAAAACAAAAAGAATATACAATATTATATAAGTTTTACTTCAAATTATGAAAAATTAATTATATATTTTAGATTTTTTTTAAAAATTATTGGGCCGGGTACTTCTCTCCTTGATGGTGCTCTCGGCTTCTCCTCTCGGCTGGTGCTCTCGGCTTCTCCTCTCGGCTGGTGCTCTCGGCTTCTCCTCACAACAGGTGGGGGGTACCTGCAAGTCGCTCCGATGCCAAAGTCAGAAAAGGTTTAATGTTCATCAGATAAAATCACTCTTACCTTTTTCTTGTGCTGACCTCCTATTTATAGGGTTTCGTTGATGGGCCTTCAACAGTACTTTTGGACTTTCTTCTCACACCTTTTTATTACTTTTACACCCCCTTGTGCAAGTTCCTTATTTAAATTGGGCTTTATTATGATTTTTATTATCCTTTCAGGTTTCGGTTTAAACCTCTCGGTTTCAACCTTTTTCCCTTGTTTACTCAATGTTGTTCTCGGCCTAAACCTCTCGGTTTTAGCCTACCAGTACACTAGCCCCCGAGGCAAAAATATTTTATTTCAAGTTTTAAAGAAATATTTGTGTCTTAATATAATATAATAATTTTTGACGTTTGATTTGATTTGATATGGAACGCTTTGATTTCTGCGCTTTATTTTGCTCAGTTTTCATGACTTGACAGGAACTTGCTATTTTGGCCGTTAGATGACATATGTTTGAATGGTGCCACATTGTTTATATCGTTTGAAATTCTAGGGTTTTTCCTGGGCTATAAATAGGTTTGCCATTGGGTTTTTTATGATTGTGTGAGCTTTGCTGCTGTTTAGAAGGAAGCATATTGTCAATCTTCGTTCAATTCTTGCGAAGGTAATGTCTCTTTCAAGTTCTTCTGCTACTGATGAATTTTCAAGCGCGGGTGGTGAATCAACTGGCCGAGTGGTTCGAGAAGAAGTTCCTCCTGAGTCAAAATCTTCTTCTGCTACTCCATCTTGTATGAATGATTCAAGTGGAGCTCCTGCTGTTGATGTTCCACAAGAATTTGGATTTGTCGTACCCCAGAAAAACCTTCGTCCTGGTTATCAATGGGTCAATCCTAAAGTCCGAGAGTATTTCTCGAAGTATCGTTCTGCTAACGAACTTCGGAGTTTTCTTTCCCGTTCTCAAATTTATTATTCTGATATTGAAAATGATATCATTTCATTTCGGCGTGTTGGTGATGTTGATAATGTGTGTCATGGCCGAGAAGGTGATAGCTATGAATTTTTTTTATTTTTATGCTTGCTTTTTCAGAGATCTTCATATTCGATTGCCTTTGAACAATTTTCAAATGGGCGTTCTTAATTTTCTTAATGTTGCTCCTACTCAGCTTCATCCTAATGGTTGGGCTGCGATGCAAGCATTCAGTATTTGTGTAAATTATTGTCACTTTCTCCTAGTCCTTCTGCATTTCTATACTATTATAGTTCTCGGCCTGGTAAACGGCCAGGGTGGCTATCCCTTATTAGCAAGTCCAATGTGTGTTTTCTTAAGCCTTTTACGTCGTCGTATAAGGATTTTAAAGGAAGTTTTTTCAAAATTCTAATAGAGCCACTAGGAAGAGAATATTTCTTTAATGGAAATTCTCCAAAATTTCCTCTGTATTGGACGAAAGATCCTGTGAAGTTTAACTCAATATCCTTTCATTCGATGGGTGTGGCCGATCGTCATGTTATTGAAGTTTTTAGTCGTTTCTCGTATCAAGTTCCCACTCATGCTTTGCTTCAGTTGTATATTTCATCACATCCTCGAGAAGATCTTACTGGTACGTGGTTATTCCGCATTTTCTTGCTTTTTAGGATAAGTTTTTTAACTTTGCTAAATTTTTTATTGATTTTCAGCTCTGATGGCAAGTACTAATCCGAAAGCTCGATCTTACTTTTCGAAACTGCTTAACAAAGTGGGTGATGTTACTCCCCGACGCGAGAATGTGGTGAATCCTGTTGTGGAAGTAGAAAACGTGGAGCCAGTTGCTAATGTTGACGTGGTGGAACCGACAAGTAATGTTGATGTTGCTGGTCCTTCGAAGAAATCAAAGAAACGGGATAGGAGCAGCAAGAAGTCACATTCATCTTCTCGGCGCCATCGCCATAGTGTAAATGTTTCATGTGAACCTCTTCCCGAAACGATTTTTAGTGCTACGAATAAATATGCAAAATTCGTTCAAACATCTTTTAGTGAATCAACTTACAATATGCTAAAAAATATGGATGCTGCTTCATTAGCGGATTCTGTTATTGAATTATCAAGTAGAAATCTTTTGATTGGAAAAATGATGAAAGAGAAGAATGGAAACTGTGTGTCGTTGTCCGAATTTGAGAAGCTGAAGAATGATTTTGCTGAGTATAAGGATAAAATGAACTCTTTATCATTAGAGTTAGAGAAGGTGGTAGAACAGAAAGAACAACAAGAAACCGAAAATGAAGGTCTTGGAAAAGAAATTTCTGATTTGAAGAATGAAAACCTGAAATGTATTACGGAGAATGCTCAATTATGCAAGGAGAATCAACTTTTGACCGAGAAGGTATCGGCGCTATCTTCTGCTAATGAATCTGACAGGAACACCATCAAACTTATGGATGAGGAGATTAATCAGCTAAAGACCAATGTTTTTGAAGCCGAAAGTTTTATATTTGAACAACACAAACTTGGCTTTGAGAAGGCTCTTCAACAAGCAAAATACTTTTATAAAATTCCTATTGATGAAGGTAATTTTGATGTTAAAAAGGACTTTTATAATGGTGAGCTAGTTCCTGCTAATGAGATTCCAGATAATGATGCTGAAGATATTAATATTGAAAATTAGGTATAGGGTTTTAAGGTTTAGTTTGTCGGATACTTCTCGGTTACTTGTGGAGAAGTATAATTGTTTTGGAATTGTAAGCTTTGTTGGATATTTGCATTCGTGATGTAATTCCTTTTTTTTTTGGGAACTTTTGTTAATATAACTGTTTAAGCTTTTGTGGTTATCATCGTAATTTTATCCTGTTATGTTCTGATAATTCTGTTATAATTGTTGAGGCTTGCTAATTTTCAGTTCTTTTGTTGAAAGCGTTAGAAATGTTAGAATTATTTGAGTTTCCCTCTCGGTTTCTATTATTAGTTTAAAGACGACATTTTGTTGGAGCATGAAGATATTAACTGTTATGACTTGGACCTTTCGGTAATATTAATTTTGTTGTGAAGTATAAAATTATTAATCAAAAACCTTTAATTTATTAAGGTTGATTCGTAATTGATATATTATTGACTGGAATATGCAACTGTCGGTTTAGTAATGTAAATTGTACGAGTAACTTTCGGTTTTTGGAATTGTGTTTTAGCTCTGATTTTTCGGTAGATAAAATGTTTAAGATTGAAAAATTTTAAAGGAAGATTCTGATAGCAGGGATTTTCAAAAAACGAAAGCTAATTCTGATCTTTCGGTTTTCGTGTGTTTTGAAGATTTTCAAGAATGAGCATTATTTGTTTGTTCGGGAGGGATTTCACCTGAAATGAAAGCATCCAAGCCCGAAAAAGCTATGTAAATCGATTCTCGGGTGGGATTTCACCTGGAATGAAAGCATCCAAACCCAAAAAAAAACTGTAAATCTATTCTCGGGTGGGATTTCACCTGAAGTGAAAGCATCCAAAGCCGAGAGTTTATTTAAATCTATTCTCGGGTGGGATTTCACCTGAAGTGAAAGCATCCAAAGCCGAGAGTTTATGTAAATCTATTCTCGGGTGGGATTTCACCTGAAGTGAAAGCATCCAAGACCGAGAGATGAAGAATGTATATGTACATAATGGAAGATAACAAAACGGATTGTTTCTTGAGAATTCCTCTTCATTATATGATAAGTAATTTACATCTATTCTAACTGAAATAAAATTTTAGATGACTTGCATTCCAGGTTCTCGGTATCATTTTTTCTTCCAAAGTTTCTAACCTATAAGCTCCATTTTGTAAGTTTTCTAGCACTCTAAAAGGTCCTTCCCAATTGGATGCCAATTTTCCATGTCGTGGATCCTTTCTAGCATCAGTTCGCATTCTCCACACCAGATCCCCTTCTTTAAAAGCCCTAAATCTGACTTTTGCATTAAATCTCTTCATTACTCTTCGTTTGACTGCCGTCTCTTTTATTTTTGCTTTTTCTCTAAGTTCTTCAATAAGATCAAGATCGGTTCTCAAACACTCATTGTTGATATTCCAGTCTTCCATTTGTCTTCTTAATGTGGGTTCATTAACTTCTACTGGTAACATTGCGTCTGTTCCATAAGTGAGATTGAACGGTGTTTCTCCAGTTGATGTTTGCGGTGTGCAACGATATGCCCATAAAATCTCTGGTAATTTCTCTGCCCATAATCCTTTAGCAGTCCCCAACCTCTTTTTTAATTGTCCAAGAATAACCTTGTTTGCGGCTTCAGCTTGTCCATTCGTTTGTGGATGTTCGACCGAAGTGGTTGTGGGCTTGATTCCCAAATCTGCATAAAATTCCATAAGTTTTTTGTCAATGAATTGTCGGCCATTGTCACTTACAATAGTATGTGGGATTCCGAATCGACATATTATATTTTTCCATATAAACGTTTGGACTTGCTGTGCCGTTATCTTTGTCAATGCTTCTGCTTCTATCCATTTTGTAAAGTAGTCTACAGCTACTATCATGAATTTTGTTTGGCCTCGTCCAAGTGGGAATGGGCCGAGTATATCAATTCCCCATTTTGCAAATGGCCATGGAGATATGATTTCTTGCAACTCCTGCGCTGGGATATGATTTAAGCTCCCAAACTCTTGGCATTTTCTACATGTTTTGACATAAACTTCACAGTCCTCTCGGATTGTTGGCCAATAATAACCAGCTCTACAAACCTTTGTTGCCATTGTTCGAGCTCCACAATGCAGTCCACAAATTCCTTCATGAAGTTCTTTGACCACATATTCTGCTTGTTCTTTGGTCAAACATTTTAACAAGGGCATAGAGTATCCCCTTTTATATAGCTCATCACCGATTGGAATGAAATTAGCGACTTTTTTTGCTATTTTGATATCCGGCTGAACACCTTGCTCCTGGGTCTTTATGATTTCGATGTATGTGTTTATCCAGTCATCTTTGGCTGTTACAATATTGAAGCATTCGTCGAGACTAACTGTCGGATGACTGAGGGTTTGTTGTATGATGGAATTGTGTTGCACTGGTCTTTGTTGGCTTGCTAACTTAGACAATGAATCTGCTTTCATATTTAATTCTCTTGGAATGTATTTCATCTCGGCCTTGTTAAAACATTGCATAATATTTAAGACTTTATGATAATATTTCATTAACAAAGGGTCTTTTACCTGATACTCCCCGTGCACTTGTCCCACCGACAGCTGTGAATCCGTTTTGCAAAGGACATTTTCCACTCCCATGTCTCTGGCTAATAACAATCCTGCAACAAGAGCTTCATATTCGGCCTGATTGTTGGATGTTTTGAACTCGAATTTGAGCGCCATTTCGACTTGGAAGTTATCGGGTCCTTCAAGTACTATTCCTGCTCCGCTTCCTCTTTGCTTGACGCGCCATCTACATACAAAGTCCACTGGTCCTGTTGTGCTGATGTTGGCATCTGAATGATAAAATCTGCAAGAGATTGGGCTTTGATTGGTCCTCTTGGTTCGTATTTGATTCCATATTCCGAAAGCTCCATTGACCATGTCACCATTCGACCTGCAAGCTCTGGTTTTTTTAAAATTTTAGATATTGGAAAATCTGTTCTCACTATTACCTGATGATTCTGAAAGTATGGTCGAAGGCGTCTTGCAGCATACACTAATGTTAGGGCAACTCTTTCAACTTTGGGATATCTGGTTTCGACATTTTGTAGGGTTCTACTCACAAAATATATCGGTTTCTGCTCTGGGTTTTCTTGGATTAAAGCGGCTCCTATTGCTTCATTTGAAGTAGCTAAGTAGACTATGATGGGTTGATTGGGTACAGGTTTTACTAAAATTGGAGGTTCAGCCACCATGCTCTTTATTTGAGATAAAGCTTGCTCACATTGTTCACTCCACACAAAATTTTCAGATTTTTTCAACAAGTTTATAATCGGTTTAGTTTTCTCAGCCAATATTGGCAGAAATCTTGATAGTGAATTCAACTTCCCTACTAGCCTTTGCACTTCTTTTAGGTTTTTTGGTCTTCCCATCTGCATGATTGCCTCACATTTGTCAGGATTAGCTTCAATTCCTCTGTTTGTCAACATAAATCCCAAAAATTTTCCTCCTCTGACGCCGAAAACGCATTTTTCTGGATTAAGTCGAATATTGTATTTCTTTATTTGAGCAAACACTTCTTCAAGGTCTTCCAGGTGTTTCTGTATCTCATTTGATTTAACAACCATGTCATCAACATACACTTCTAGGTTCTTTCCAATCTGTTCTTTAAACACTTTGTCCATCAATCTTTGGTATGTTGCCCCAACATTCTTCAAGCCGAAAGGCATGACTTTATAACAATAATTTGCAACATCAGTGGTGAAAGCTGTTTTCGGGATATCAGGTGCATACATCTGTATTTGATTATACCCCGAATAAGCATCAAGGAAACTCATCATCTCTTGGCCAGATGCCCCATCAACTAGTCGGTCTATGTTAGGTAATGGATATGTGTCTTTCGGACAAGCTTTGTTCAAATCGGTGTAATCTGTACACATTCTCCATTGTCCACTTGGTTTTTTGACGAGTACCACATTAGACAACCACGTGGTATACTTAGCTTCTCGGATAAAACCAGCTTGTATTAACTTTTGAGTTTCTTCAATTGCTGCTTGTCGTCGTTCTTCTCCTAACTTTCTTCGTTTTTGAGATACTGGCTTTGCTTCCCGGCAAACAGATAATTTGTGACACATTACCTCTGGATCAATTCCAGGGATATCAGACGGCCGCCAGGCAAATAAATCCTTATTACTACGCAACAATGTGATAAGTTTGCTAAGCAATTCATCAGGCATACTTCCACTTACATAAGTGCATTGTCTGTTGTCTTGGCCTAACAGTACTGCTGTCGTTTCTTCTTTTGGTTCCAGTCTTTCCTCATTCAATCTGGGATCCAAGTCCACCATGGCTACTATTTTTTCAGCCTCTTTATCCACCTTCAAATTCATTTTTAAATCTGCTGCATAACATTCTCGAGCATCTCTTTGATTGACATAAACTGTAGCTATCTCTCCTTTTTCTGTTGGGAATTTCATGGCCAAATGTGGTGTTGACACGATTGCTCCTAACTTATTTAAGGAAGATCGTCCTAGCAACACATTGTATGAGGTGGATGCGTCCACTACCAGATATCGGATTTTAATTTTTCTAACTTTGCTACCTCTTCCAAATGTTGTCACCAAATCAACATATCCCTTTGTGTTAACTCTTTCGCCTGAAAAGCCAATGATTTGCTCTCGAAAAGGCACTATGTCTTCTTCTCTCAAATGTAACCTTTTGAACGTATCCCAGAACAAGATATCGACCGAACTCCCTTGATCAACCAGGGTCTTCATGACAGCATATTCGGCTATTTCAACCGTGATTACCATAGGATCATCATGATCTGGATCAATTTCTTGGAAGTCTTCGTCTGTGAAAAGCATTGGTGGTAAAGTTCTTCTTTTGAAAACATGATTAACAGACCTGATATTTCTCCAATGTTGCTTTCGTGCAGATGAGGATTCCTTCCCAGAAAAACCTCCTGAGATCGTATTTATAAACCCCCTAACCGGTCTTCCCAAACTTCGCTCTCTGCTTCGTCTTACTGATTGAGTGTTTTGATAGATTCTATCTCTTCTTTCGTCTAGCCTTCCAACCCTTCTTTCGTCTCTTTTTTCCACTTGTTTTTCTCTCCTTTCCAACCTTTCAACCCTTCTTTCACCCAGCTCTCGCCCCCTCGTATCTCTCTCTGGACTCAACCATACTCTTGGATTTCCCCTTTGAACAAAACGTTTTAACTGTCCGGCATGAATCAACTCTTCTATTTTATCTTTCAACCCAATACATTCTTCTGTATGATGACCATGATTTTATGATATTCACAATGTTTGGTGCGGTCTGCCCTTTCTGGTGTTCTTGCTTTTCTTGGTGATGGTATTATTTCGGCTGCCATGGCTTCCTGTAAAATTCTTGCTCTGTTCATATTTAGAGGTGTGTATTGCTGGAACTTTCGAGCTCTGAATTCTTCTCGGGCTCTTCTTGCAACAGGCGGGTGTTCTCTTTCTGTCACCCTCTTCTCGCCTCCATCAACCCTTACTTGGTTTCGAAACTCCCTTAATTCTTCCATTTGCATAAATTTTGATGCCCGTTGCCTTAGTTCATCCAGATTGATCGCAGGTTTCTTGCAAAGACTATCGGCAAATGGTCCCGGTTTTAATGCCGTTATCATATGATGCATGGTGACCTCTGGACTAAGATTTCGGATTCCCAAAGCAACCTTTCCAAAACGTTCCATGAACATTCTTAAAGACTCTCCTTTCTCTTGTCTTATGTTCACTAAGGCGATTGACGTTAAATGATGGGGACGACTAGTTGCAAATTGAGCACCGAACTTTTCTATCAACGTATCAAAACAATCTATACTCAAAGGTGGGAGGCGTGTAAACCAGCTCAATGTTGCCCCTTTCAGAGTTGTAGGAAATACTCTGCACATAACAGCATCATTCCATGTATACAAGCTGATTTGAGTAGTATATATTGCAATATGCTCATCAGGATCCGTACTTCCATCATATTTGTCAATGGTTAAGTTCTTCCAATTGTCAGGCAACGGAGTATCGACTATAACATCATAAACGGATGTTTTCTGGAAGATGTTCCTGCACAAACCCCAGAGTTTTGAAGCCATCTTCTTCTGGTTTGAGAATTTTCATTATACATCCTCTCGTTCACTTGTATCCCCGGTTGGACAGTTTCGAAAGATGAATTCAAAACCGTTTCCTCTTGTAACTTTCTCCTCATGTGTGCGTTTTCGGCTCTCAACATACTCAATTCTTCTTCATTATTCTTTTTTAACATCTCGAATTCTTTTTGTAATTGGACCAACATTGCCATTGGCATGTTAACATTGTCTTCCCGATCTCCACCTTGTTCTCCTCCTTGACTCATCTTGTCTTTAACCCTTCTCAATTGACCCTCGGCCCCACGGTGGGCGCCAAAATGTTCTTACAACAAGGACCAAGAACACTTGAAATGGGTTAATCAAGACTAATCCTTCAATCTTGGGCCGGGTACTTCTCTCCTTGATGGTGCTCTCGGCTTCTCCTCTCGGCTGGTGCTCTCGGCTTCTCCTCTCGGCTGGTGCTCTCGGCTTCTCCTCTCGGCTGGTGCTCTCGGCTTCTCCTCACAACAGGTGGGGGGTACCTGCAAGTCGCTCCGATGCCAAAGTCAGAAAAGGTTTAATGTTCATCAGATAAAATCACTCTTACCTTTTTCTTGTGCTGACCTCCTATTTATAGGGTTTCGTTGATGGGCCTTCAACAGTACTTTTGGACTTTCTTCTCACACCTTTTTATTACTTTTACACCCCCTTGTGCAAGTTCCTTATTTAAATTGGGCTTTATTATGATTTTTATTATCCTTTCAGGTTTCGGTTTAAACCTCTCGGTTTCAACCTTTTTCCCTTGTTTACTCAATGTTGTTCTCGGCCTAAACCTCTCGGTTTTAGCCTACCAGTACAGTAAATATATTTATAATAGATATTAAGATATTTATTCATTACAAATCATGTTTGAAAAATAAAAAGTAATATGCTGTATTTTGTAACGAGTTTTTCAAGAGTTTTGCTCCCGGATTTGACTTATGCAATTTAGAAAATAAAATGTACTCACAATCACGACTTTTATCAATGTATATAATATAAAGTTCATGTAATAAATACGTTTAAATTTTAGTTCTTAATTTTTTCAAGACATGTACTTATCAGTAATTTAAACAACCAATATATAATATATTTTATATATAAAAAAAGAGATTACTAATAAGTCACGGTTTTTGGTGAGTTTATTTTGTATTCAAAACTCCAATGTTTTTTTTATGTACAATAATAAAATGACTTAGTTATTATTTAAACTATATAAATAATGTATTTTAGATAATTTTATTGATTAAATTATTTATAATTAGTGATCTTGTTTCATATATTTACTTGTTCTTGGGATATGGAAGTAAAACAGTTTTGTGAAATTTTTGTTATTAATTTTAGAATTTAAAGTTCATTCTACAAGTTTATGTTTTCAGTTAAAAAGTAAATATAATAATTTAATTTGTCTTATGAGATATAAAATGATAACAACTTTGTCTTGCTACTCTCCTTCCAATTATTAGTGGTTTTGTTTTATATTTAAATATTTTTATATGAAAAGATAATGGTTGAGTATTATATATGTGAGAGAAGTGAAAAATATTTTTATAGAAAACTTTGTACTTGTCACAACAAGTTAATTGTTCTTAGTTGTGAGATTTAAGATATGATTTAACTAAGGATCTTAATACTGGTTATGAGTACAAGATATGAATAATCAAAGTAAAAGTTATGTGGTTATCACGATTTATTAACTTTAAAGATTATAATAACAATAAATTCAAAATTCTTGATTTTGGAATGAACTCTTGAATGTAGATAAGAATTTGAAGGATTCTCTACCAATACTATTTTCCTTAATTGATTTTGTTATAAACTTTTGGTCAAAGATCATTTAAAAAAAATGAGAAACTTATTTATGACAATTATTGAATAAAAAAAGATAAACATTACTGCAAACTTATAATAACAGTAAATTTAAAATTCATGATTTTATGGAACAAATAGAATAAACTCTTGAATGTAATGATAGGAATTTGAATGATGGTCAACCACTGAAAATAAAAAATAAAAAATTATTAAATAATTTTTTTAAAGTAAAAAAATAATTAGTTACTATACTAATTAAATTAGAGATCATTTTAGAAACTTAATTTTTTTTTAATTTCTAAATTAGTTTATATTATTGTTAAATAGTTTCTAAATTGGTATCTAATTAACTACCAAGTTTTTTGCTACCAAACTTAGAATTTAAATAATTGGTAGTTAAAACCTTAGTATCTAATCAGATATCAATTTAGAAACTATTTAACAATAATAGAAACTAATTTAAAAACTATTATTTTTTAGTTTCTAAAATAGTATCTAATTTAGTCAGTAAATAATTATTTTTTGTCTCTAAAATTAGTTTCTATTTAGTGATTTTCTTGTAGTGTACCAATACTATTTTTCTTAATTGATTTTGTTACAAACTTTTGGTCAAACATCATTTAGAAAAAAAGTGAGAAACTTATTTATCATAATTATAGAATCAATAAGATAAACATTATTACAAAAAGACAGTTTAACTATAGTTATAGATATTGTTTTAAGTTAAACATTGTAAAAAAATTGTGATACTTTTAATGTAAATATATAGACGACGATTATGAGGAGGATCATTGTCTTGTCTATACTAAGCGAGAGAGAATAAAAGACGATTATATGGGGAACTATCGTCTATTGTTAAACGTGTTACCACAAACGACGATTTTAGTGAACAACCGTTGCATATGGACTTTTAAAATCAGAATCCCAACCCCCTTTTCCTACACGCTCACTCGTTTGTTTGAGTTTTGAAAGGGTTGTCCTTGCTATGTCATCGTTAGTACATCGTTTACCACTCATTTGTTGTTTGTTTGTTTTTTCTTTCATTTTTTGTTACTAATGTTGTGTTTTGGTTGTCATAGGTTGTTTGTCTCTGGTTCAAACTTCATACTTCACTGTTCTTTGGCTTCCTCTGTTGCCGTTTTGGTTCCTCTGCTCATACCTCCTTTTTATTGCTACTTTGTTTGCACTCACCACCAAATTGGTTTTTATTTATTTTTAAATTATAATTTTATAATTAGTATTGAAATAATTTTATAACTAAGTTTAGGATTTATAATTAGTATATTTTAGTTAATATTTTTTTAGTTATATAATTAATATTAATAAAATTTTATAATTAATATTAGGGTTTATAATTAATATTATTTTAGTTATATAATTAATATTAATAAAATTTAATAATTAATATTAAGACTTAGAATTAGTATTAATAAAATTTTATAATTAATATTAGACTTTATAATTAATATTATTTTAGTTAATGTTATGTTATTTATATAATGTTCCTGTTAGGGAGATGAAACCTAGAGAACTATTGAAGTCTCCGTCTTTCTCCTTCGGTCGGGCAGGTTGCTGGGTGCTTGACTGAGGTCCTTCTCGTCTTCGTGCTTCTCCTTCGGCTCTCGGTCTCGGGTGAACATCGAATGGGGGGTACCTGCGGAAGGCACTCCGACGCCCAAGTCAGTAAATCGGGTGATAGATACTCAGGTAGGTGTACAGTAATAAATGACGTACCTTTCTCCTTGGGATGTGTGCTATTTATATTATTTTAATGGACTTACCTTATTGGGCCTGAGTAGTGGAGTGAATCTCACTTATGGGTGTATTACTTAAGCCTTAATGACGGATTAGCTTCACTGACCTTGGTTTGAGCGTTAATGGATGTATGGGTCGTCCTGCCAGGCAGACCGTGGCGATTCCCCTCGTCTCGGCCAAGTTTCCGTGGTCTCGGTCAAGTCCCTCGGATCTTGGCCAGGCTTCCTTGGTCTCGGTCGTCTCGACTAAGTCTCTCAGGTCTCGGCCAGGTTTCCCTAATCTCGGTCAGGTGGACAAGGTCTCGGGCAGTTGGGTGGGTCTCAGTCAGAGAGACCGAGTGTCGGTCTCACCCATAACAGTACATATAACTAATATGAAAGAAATTTTAGTTTTATAATTAATATTATAGTTAGATTATTATTTAAATGATTATTAGTTGTGATTTTTATAATTTAGAATTGATTATTTTTTGAATCGTATGTATAATTAGAATTCTTTATTTATTGAATTGCATGTATAATTTGAATTCTTAAATTTTTATAATTGCATGTATATTTATAATTCTTTAATGTATGTTAATATTGAGTTTGGAGTGTCCGACCATCGTCAAATTGTTAGATTTTGGATTGAGAGATCCAAATTTAGTAGACTTTCATTCAAAGATCCTTAGTTTTTGTTTGATATTTAATACATGTATTTGTCAACTACTCCTCCAATTGTATTTTTTTTTAAAAATATTTTATAAAAAGCAGATGAGGTGGTTGTAGTGATAGTAAATGTATTGAGTCTTGAATTGTTCAATTGGACACTTTGGGAAGAACAATAACTTTTTATTAGTTCAGTAGTACATAACTTGTAATCCACATCTCATATATATTATGTAATTTTGGTTAATTTCATTTTGTGTTATTCTTAGGGTGCATATTTGATTGTGAAGATTTCGTGTTACCACTTTTATTTCATGCCACCTGAAGACCAATGCGAAATGTTTTCAAAATTTCGTGAAATATAAGAGATGATGATTAAAGTATATGTACTATTGAATTATAATAAAAATGAATCTTCTATAAGGAGATATGTTCATACCTTTAATAAATAATGTGGCTCCCCCCTTGATGTGGTGAAGGTCATGGTGAAGAAAATACGAGTTGCTAATGCTCAAGTTCCCCTGCCTACATATGAGGTAATTATTGTGGTCCAGGCATTTCAGACATTCATAGTCTGGCTCACACACCTCGTTCGACCTATTCTTGAACTATGGTTAGAAATTAATTTGTATTTATGTATTATATTTAATTCCATAAATTGTTCTTTATTTTGAAGCAACAACGTCGTAAACCAAGTCTGCAAAGAAAGAAGCAACCAATTTCCATCAACGATCCTATAGTCGCATTATTAGAGATTGTTGTGGCTATAGGTACAAACTTAGCGGAAGTTTTTTGAGATGACACTGTTTTTGGAAAAAACAATTGTTGGGTTTAATAGTGTCAAAGTTCAAGAGGGTGGGGGGGGGGGGGGGTGAATTGACCTTTTAAAAGCTTCTCGAAAAAACAGTGTTTAACACAGTTTACAGAAAATAAATCGTTCTATATGGAAATGAACAGATTTATTTTGGCATTGTTTGTGTGTTTGAAAAGCGTTTATATAGCAAGGTTAATCACAATATTTTGCAGATAGACTTTCCAGATGCTCACACACTGATATTAGACTGAGAGCCAGTGAATAAAAAAAAACAGCAAGCTTCAATTCCAAGCAAAATGATTTAGGTTCAATTAATGGCTTGACAATTTATTGAGTAATCTATTACAATCAACCTGTTCTAATGGCTTTTAACAAATTATAAGTGTTCTTCTTGAAATCAAACAGTTTTCCAGAAATTAAGAACAATATGAACCGAGCCCAGAAAGAACAGATTTATTTTTGATTGAACAGATTTATTTCTTTGCTGTTTTAACAATTATGCAGAAACTTAAGTGCAGAGATTGAGAGAGAATGAACACAAGGCAATTATACTGGTTCACTCAACTGAGCTACATCCAGTCTTCACCTAAACCAAGGTGAAATTCACTAAATCACAATTCAAACAACACAAATCCCACTGTTCTTGAAACCTACAAGAACTTAGGTACACTTGCTGAAAAAACCTATTTCAGCACACACACACTCTTCAAGAAACCCTATCAAGAAGAGTGTACAATCAAACTTTTACAAGAAATGAAAAGTGAAACGAATACACCTGATTGAGGATGCAAAAATTTGCCTTAAACCAGTAGACAGGATTGCTAGAATAGTAGCAGCACCTCACACCAAGCTTTTAGAACCAACCAAGAACAAGCACTTTGTGATTTTCGAAATCTTTGAAGAACAGATGCTAATTCTTTGTAAACTCTTAATTCTCTGCTGTAAAACTTGTTTTCTCAAATGTGTGAACAACTCTTAAACTTAGAAACAACTTTTCATTTCATAGAAAACCAACTTATAACAGATTTTTGAAAAACAGTTGAAGCTGTTATAAAATGAACAGATTGAAAATAAAATGAACAAATTTATTTTCAAAAAACAGTTAGAGAATTTGTTAAGTGAGGAGACTTAGTCAACCATTCTGGTGCAGGGATAAAAATGAAAAACGTTTGAACTAGACATGGCACCAGAGACAAAATGAATCTATTCATTTACAGATGAACAAATTTATTTTTCAAAACGAAAACAGAAAAGCTTAACTATTTAAAACACATTCGTTTTGAAAGGTAGAAGACTTAGTCAAAACACATGATGCACAAAATCTAATTTTCACAAGACTTAGCCAAAACATCAGTTTAAAAATGAATCTGTTTATTTAGAAAATAACAGATTTATTTTTATGCAGTAAACGTGTTTTTTTGTGTGTAAAACATGTGAAAAACAGTTTAAGAAAACTTATGCTTGTTCTTATCACATGGCCAGGGTAGGAGGTGAGTTACTCAGCAAAAAGCCCACTTTTAAACAACCTCTAAACACTACCTAAGACACACTTAAAGCAAAGCAAAATACACATGAAATGTACATAGAAGTCTTCATCAAACACATGTCTTGAAGGGGCAGCAACCATCTTCAACAATCTCCCCCTGTTTGATGGAGACAAATCCCCATAGCTCTGTTGCTTTAAGAACCTGTACTGCACCAAATATTAAACCAGAAAAACAGAAACATTGCATAACATGTGAAGTGGTTTTAAGGTGCAGAATTTAACTTCCTGTTTCAGCTAGCTTCACCTAGCATGGTGAGTTATTTTTCTCCCCCTTTGGATTCATCAAACAGCATATAGGCATAGGGAAAAAATATAAAACAGAAAACATAACCATAATAGTCCAGAAAATAAAACCAAATTGTTCAGCATTACAGAAATTTGAAAACTGATAAGGAAAACATGAAAAGCAGAAGACTACTGATCCTTGTAGTATAACTCTGCAAGCTGCACTTGAACCCCTTCAATTTGATCATCAAGGTGTTGAAACCTTGCTTGAGTAGTCTCAAAGTATGCCCTCTGTTCTGCTGTCATGACATCAAGGCGATGCAGAACTTGCCTTTCAAACATGGATAATGGTTCACCATGATATTCTGGAGTTTGATAGGCCACAATGGCATTCATATGAGTTGCAGCAACTTCTTCATGCACTGATTGGGGAGCAGGTGAGTCTCCTCTGACTTTTACAGATGGAGAGCTTGTCCTTTGATTTCCAGCATGTTCAGCAGATTGCTCTTGACCATAGGAGTGATGGAGAACATAACACGAGTGTTCTGCAGCTTGGACAGTGTCATCCTCCATGGGAACAACTTCATCCTCATCTTCATTGTTGAGGTTTGAGGCTCCATGTTCTGCTTGAGGGTTCTTGCCTTTGAGAACCACCCACTTGTCCTCAATTTTGTGGAATCCCATTTTTGTGAGAGTTGAATTGTCAATCTCACTAACAACCTTGATAGGGTTGTTTCTCTCATTTGTAACATCAACACCAAAGTAATCAATCAATTTGGAAACAAGTATAGCATAGGGAAAGCGATAATCAACCAACCTTTTGGATTTCAACATGTGTTCATTGATAATGAAAACCCAGTTTACCTTAATCTGGTTCATGTTGCAATATAGAAGGATTAAATCCTCTTCATGCAAAACAACATGATTTGTACCTCTTGGGATGAGTTGCCAAGCTATAATGTAGGCAACAAGGCGTGGAGTGAGGTTCAAATGGCCTGCATGGAACCTGCTTATGCTCTGTGTAGGGTTCCTCATGCAGCTTTTATAATATTGCAGCTTGTTGAATTCTTGAATTCCACTGGTGTTTCCTTTTCCTACCTTCAGTCCAGCATACTTGATTCCAGCCACAGAATTCCACACCTGACTTGTGATCTTCATCTTGATCCCTTTCACATAAGAGACAATGTTCTTTCCATCCAACGTTAGGTTAGTGTAAAACACCTTAACCAAGTCAGGATATACATTACCCGTTAATTCTAGCAGTTTTTTCAGTTTTTGGTGCTTGATCACAACCCTTGTTTCTGTCAATTTTTCTGATTTCAGCCAGTTGAAATCCAGCACTTTGGGTATGTTAATCTGCTTTCTGCTTGTCTCGTGAGTGTAGGCATTGATGTCTTCTTCATTTCCAGCGAACCAACCTTCTAGCACACCTTGAAAGGTGGTTTGCT